>NC_142392.1:16226155-16537155 GCF_059441095.1 Idiotropiscis lumnitzeri
AGAATGCCACCTTTCATTTCACTGTCATGATCCGTGCCTGTCATGCCGCGTGTGTTTTTGTTTTTTCAGCTGTGTGGGCGTTCCTCCAGCGATAGTCTCGCGCCATGCCATCAGCTGCTGCGAGACGCGCTGATTACACTGACTATATTGTGATTATAATAAATATTGTAACGTTGTATAATATCAGGCCAATTTGTCCATCAGCGAACGCTTTTATTATTAAGCCAAAAACGGCTGCTATTGGCCGCAACCACGCCGATCAGAGAGAGAGCAACACAACAACAACATAACGTTCACTCCCCTGCTGCCTTCACAGCCTCCACAAAAAAGAGGAAAACACAGAACCCTTGAACTATTTACAAAGTCGCTACACTATCTTTGTATCACCACCTTTTTTCCGTGTCTGCGTTTGGAGAGTCCTCTTCAATCCTCCAGTTCTGCTGGAGGATCATAACATTCACAGGGCACACCGGACGGCGTACCAGCAGGTAAAAGTCGAAGTAATTGAATAAATACAAAAATAATGGCTGGGGAATAAAAAAATAATAAGTTTTAATATTTGTTTTTTTGTTATAACATGAATTCGCTGGTCAGCTTAATACATATTTTTTAACATTATGCTTTTCAGTTGTCTTTTTAATCGTATTTAATGGAAAAGGTGTGAGAAGAAACTGTGCTTATGAAATCGGTGCCTTCCACAGTCATCAATAAAATCACTTGTTCCACTTGCTCAACTGGCTTTCATTACGCAAGCATAAGTTTAAATGTTTTACTTTTTCCGGACATTGGCTTTCTATAAATTTCTAGTCCTTACACGTCAATTGTTGTTTCGGATCCTTTTTTTCTAGCTTTTTACTGTTTGATTTCCCCATGTTTCCCTTAACTGTTCTCCAATCCCTGAACAGGTTGACAATTACTCTGTTTTAGGTAATTCCCAAGCTTCTGCTTCCCAGACAGTTGTTAGTTAAATTTCCCGTTCCAAAATGAGGTTGCAAGCCTCCATGCACATGTTACACAGCTTGAAATGATGGGCCAACTCATCTGCCGTGCAACATATTTATTTTTCTCCAATCAGCAGCACTTCTCCCTGTCAGGGCACAATAGTAACATTCAGAAATGTTCTTGAAGCACAGCTTCTCTTGCGTCCTCACAAATTGACTGTTCTTCTGCTACCGTCACACCAAAACCATTTCTATTACAATTTCTGACAATTCTATGACAATGGTTTTATATCTTAGACCACATAACTTGCTGTATTATGTTAGCGAGGAAAACACAATATGCACGTTTAATAACAAAGACTATAATTTAATGAAATATAATTAAATTAAAGGGTTTTAGCTGTTGCTCTTACAATACTTTTTCACATACTGAACTGGTTTAATCTACTTTACTACAGTTGTCTTAAACATTGAGAACTTCAGGATGAACATTGTATATCTTTGTGATGAAACCTAAGAATTAATAGATTTCTAAAACATTAAATGTGGGCAATGGTTTCCAGCACTGGCTAATGGGTTAGTGCTAATAGAAGCCCACAACATGCACTTTGGAGCTTAGCTTGGCAAAACACTAAGATTAATACTGGCACCTCATGACACAACCTATCCTGTTTCACATTAACTTTGGCCACAACTTCAACTTCTAAACACCTCGCAACGTCAGTTACCAAATTACACATATCATGCTGTATTGTTTCGTCTCCCGCGATCGCGTCGCACAACGTATCCGCCATTGCAAACGTACGTCGTCACGAATCATATTCAAAAACTAATTTATATACACACATCTTCTATCTAACTAGACATCTACAACACCTGCAATGTTTGTGACCATTGTCTACTCTTGCTTATAACTTTTAGCTATATTTACAATAGATTTTACCTGTCAGGGCACAATAGTAACATTCAGAAATGTTCTTGAAGCGCAGCTTCTCTTGCGTCATCACAAACTGACTGTTCTTCTGCTACTGTAGTCAGCGTCGGCTCTGATAAGCAAGGTCCTAGGCACCCTCTGCTGGCGAAGCTAATATTGCACCCTGATAGACATACAGACATTAACCCCTCATGTTCTCATTAGAAACTGACATTAAAATCCCCCAAGCTCTTCTTTTTGTCTTTTCTATATTATGTACGTATTACTAACTGTTTGTTAATGTTAATAAAGTTTTTGACAAAAAACGTATTCGTAAATATTTATCATGTCACTGATGGTGTAGTGGTACACTCGCCTGAGTTGTGTGCAGGCAACGTGGGTTCAGTTCCCACTCAGTGACGGTGTCTAAGTCTGCCCTGAGACTGGCTGGCGAGCAGTTCAGGGTGTAGTGCGCCTTTCGCCCGTTGTCAGCTGGGAAAGGCTCCAGCACTCTCCCGCGACCCTGTTCAGGAAAAGCGGTGTGGATAATCACATGACATGACAAATATTTGTCATCTCATCAATATTTGCACAACAGAGTACTGAGCTTCGAGATCCTCTCTATAATAGTTCTCGAAATTATATTTCTTATCAATGTAGGTTAGTTAAGGGATATTTTATTGACAATCTAATCTCAATATACAAAGACAGAAAAAAATTGGCGGTGGGGGGGGGGCGCGAATCTTTTTCTTCTTGGTAGGGGCGGGCGTGAAATAATTGAGAGGCACTGCGAGTATATGCCGACATTATATTCATACAATCTTGCAGCCCGAGTGAACCACAGCATTGTTGCAAGTTCGGTAGGAGAAACGTAAACGTCCCACTACTGTTCCAGCAGCGGCTTCTCCGGGCATAGGGGGAGAGTGACGTCGGAGCTGACTCGCTTATGTGGCGTTATTTTAATTATTTTGTTACATTTTTTTTATCAACCGAATTAAAATATTACATAGAATATATATTAAAAGAGAACAGCCAGGTGTAAAAACAAACACAGAGGCAAAGAAAGATATTTGAAAAATACGTGCTTAAAGCATGACGTCATTAGCAAGCGCGCAGCTTCCGAAGGACCTCGACCACATACACCGACCCGTCCACACCGGAACAAAAACACCCACCGCTAAATTCTTCTGATTTATGTGGAACTGACTGTAATTTTCTCAAAGGATGTCCAGTGCTACTCTAAAGGACTACGACATAATTCATTAAGTATTTGTGTCCCGATAACCTCATCTTCGCGCGTTGATGCTTTTCGGCGGAGTTAGCTTAGCTTGTTAGCTAGCTAGCCGCTAACGAAAAGAGGCACATGACTCATCGCCAAGCAGAGATCGAGTGCGGATTTTTTGGAATTATCATTTGAAAATGTGTGAAAGAACGACACCCAAGTACAAAGAGGAACTTTGTGGAATAAAAGAAGAGAACGAGCAACATCTTCAACTGCTGGACGAAGTTTGCAACCAGCCTCGTGTTGTGCCACTCAAAGCAGGTTTGTACACGTGTTACTCTCATTTGCTTTGTAAAGAACGACTTTCTTTCATTAGAAATATGCATCACAACATTAAGTTGTTTGGGGAAATGCGTTCAAGGTTATTGCCGTTTTATTTTTAAATATTGCCTTTTACTTGCAGGTCTGCTGAGCAATTGTTTATGTCAAATGTAATCAGTGCAGAAAATATATGCCAAAGAATAACCAATAGTGGGGGGTGAACTCCATGTTTTTCCCAGTATAAAATTTACATTTGAAATAACAAAATAACATTTTCTGGTTTTTATATTTTGTTCAAGCAATTCCTTACGGAAGGAATTCCGCCTGACTCTAAAAATGTGCACACTGCCGCGAAAACGTCAATAGCGGTTGATCAATTTTAGTGAATAAAACACAAAATATTAAGTTTTTTTTTTTTTTTAAATCAAGCACGGATTGGTCTTATTTATTTATTTTTACTGGCTTGGTCGGGTGAGAGTCAATGAACCTCGGGTGGCCCTGCACTGTTTTGTGCACGTGTGCGTAGTTTCACCCCATCCAAACATTTAAAATACATTGAATGCATCCATCCAGGGTTGCACGGATCTCATCAGTGAACAAGCGCATGCTGCAAGGAATGCATCTGCATCTTTGGCTTACTATGGGCTTAAAAAGGGAGTACGCCACAACCCCCTTTTCTACCAACAAGGCCAGGAACATTTAGTTCCTGGTCATAAAGTTCCTGTGGCCCAGGTGGTTTGCATCACCCCCACAACTCATAGTTCCTGGTAATTTATCCAAATGACAATCATGATGTATCAGTGGGAGGTCTTGTGTTACTTTGTTACTCATTACTGACACCCTTTGGCTGTTAAGCATCATTGCAATTCCAAAATGATTCAGTGAACTCTTAAAATATTATGGTGTATCTTAGTTGAATTAGAATACATATTCCAGAAACGTCTGTGACTATGTCAGGAATGAAATCGGGCATCAGCCGCAACGTGCTTCCTTTTTAAATGCTCGTTTATCACAGTTGTGCTGCTAAAGGGAGGTTTACATCGTAGGACGTAATTTTGTGAAATGCCCCCATGGTCCGGTCCAACTTGGGGTCGCACGCATTGCTCCGTCTGCGGCAGGCACAAGTCAAGGTAGCACGGTAGAAACAATATAAGACAAAGTCGCTGCATGAGGTTTGACTTGACCAAACCAAATTTGTCTTTCTGTGTCCTGCAGACGTCAGTGAAAACGATCTCCTTTATGTAAAAGAGGAGCCAGACTTGACTCACATCAAAAAGGAGGAGGAGGAGGAGGAGATCAACAAGTCACCAGTGAACGTTCTCCCTATAAAGACTGAAGATGAAAACAAGGATGAGAGTGAGGACAAGAGAGGGGCGGAGCCTCCAAGCAGCAGTTCAAGTCATTACGTGACAACAGAAGGTGATGAAGACCACTGGGGACCATCACAAGTACATAATGAGGACACATTATCAGACGCTCATGACGATGATGATGCTCATGACGATGATGATGGGCAAGCCAAAGGTGAAAGGGCATGTCACACTGACTCATTCTCTTCAAAGCTGTCTTTAAAAGGGCACAGAAAAACACACAGTGGTGAAAAACCTTTTTCCTGCTCGGTTTGTGGCAAAAACTTCTCTCGAAAGTCTCATTTAGTAAGGCACACAAAAACGCGCAGTGGAGAAAAACCTTTTTCTTGCTCAGTTTGTGGCAAAAGCTTCTATCAAAAGTTTGATTTAACAATCCACACAAGAATGCACAGTGGAGAAAAACCTTTTTCTTGCTCAGTTTGTGCAAAAGCTTCTCTCAAAAGTCTCATTTAGTAAGGCACGCAAGAACACACAGTGGAGAGAAGCCTTTCTCATGCTCAGTTTGTGACAAAAGCTTCTCTCAAAAGTCTCATTTAGTAAGGCACGCAAGAACACACAGTGGAGAGAAGCCTTTTTCATGCTCAGTTTGTGGCAAAGGATTCTCTGAAAAGGGAAATTTAACAAAACACACAAGAACACACAGTGGAGAAAAACCTTTTTCTTGCTCAGTTTGTGGAAAATGCTTCTCTCAAAAGTCAAGTTTAACAGAACACACAATAACACACAGTGGAGAAAAATCTTTTTCTTGCTCAGTTTGTGGAAAATGCTTCTCTCAAAAGTCAAGTTTAACAAAACACACAAAAACACACAGTGGAGAAAAACCTTTTTCCTGCTCAGTTTGTGGTAGACGCTTCTCTGTAAAGTCAAATTAAACTTGCCACACAAGAACACACACTGGAGAAAAACCTTTTTCTTGCTCAGTTTGTGCCAGGAGTTTCTCTCTAAAGTCGCATTTACGAAGCCACACAAGAACGCACGGTGGAGAAAAACCCTTTTCCTGCTCAGTT
The DNA here is from genome assembly GCF_059441095.1 of Idiotropiscis lumnitzeri. Taxonomy (NCBI): domain Eukaryota; kingdom Metazoa; phylum Chordata; class Actinopteri; order Syngnathiformes; family Syngnathidae; genus Idiotropiscis; species Idiotropiscis lumnitzeri. Next base: position 16,231,930 of record NC_142392.1, read on the forward strand.
TGTGGCAAAAGCTTTTCTTTTAAGTGGAATTTAAAAACACATACACGATTACACACTGGAGAAAAACCTTTTTCCTGCTCAGTTTGTGGCAAAAGCTTCTCTGTAAAGTCAAATTTAACAACCCACACAAGAACACACAGTGCAGAAAAACCTTTTTCCTGCTCAGTTTGTGGCAAAAGCTTCTCTGTAAAGTCAAGTTCACAAAGCCACACAAGAACACACAGTGGAGACATGCCATTTAGTTGCAGCGTTTGTGCTAAAAAATTCTTCACTCAACGTCTTGCTGAGAGACACGATTGTGCTGGTGAGAATTGCAGCGATCCTTGAAGCTTAAAAAAAAGACAACAAAAAACTGAAGCAACTGACTGTGGTAAGATGTTAATGTGATTTTGAATAAAATATGAAAAATTTAATTTTGCAAAGCTCTTTTATCGACATTAAGCCAATGGGATCAGCGCCAGAAGAAGCAATGTGTCTGAGTGATGATGATTTTTTTTTGTGTTTACATCAAACATGTCAATAAAATTAATTGCCTTTGCCTAGAGCAACATTTGTTAACGTTATGCTTTTCAGTCGTCTTTTTAATCGTACCTAATGGAAAAGGTGTGAGAAGAAACGGTGCTTATGAAATCGTTGCCTTCCACAATCATCAATAAAATCACTTGTTCCACTTGCTCAACTGGCCTTCATTACGCTGTGTGAAAAGGTGAAAAACAGAACTCGAAGTTGAACTATAAAAAGAACCAGACAGAGAAACGCAAATCGGCTCAGTTTCTCTCAAAGGTTTTGGTATGTCAGGAGTTGGCAACTTGATGGCGACTGGAGTCAGCGCTGGTTTTCTTGCTGTGTTTGGCTGGCTCGTATATGTATGGTCCATTGAACATAACTCAAACTCTTCAAATATCCCCTCACATTTAATATTATGCTTTCTGAATAAATTTCTGCAAAATACACTTAATGGGTTGAGCTCTATCAAGTGTTTGGGGTTTGTTGCTAAGCAGAATCTCACTTTGGAAAAAACTATCATTTTGTCAAATATACCAAATATTTTTTTTCATGCTGTATTATATTTTTTATACATTGAATTATTTATATAGTGAAATAGGAAAATATTAAAATGTAAAATTGGAAACCACCTACAGACTTAATTCAATGAACAAATATAGAAACATTTTATAAATATTGAACTAATTGAGAAGAGTCCTGATCTTGAAATAAATATTGAATTATAAAAAAATACTTAAAAATTAATTCAATAACCCGACCCTGTATGAGCGGCAGAAAATGGCTGGATGGATGGAATAATTTAAATTGCACACATTTTCAAAAGAACAAATATGTTCAGAAATATTCAAGTGTGAAATAAAAAGGTTCAAATTGTTGATAATTTTACATACTAAAACAATTGAATAAATATTGTATTATTACATAAGCAAGCTTAAATATACATTGAAATAAATAAAAAAAAAAGTTGTGTATTTTTAAATGGCCTAATATAGATATGGGATGTAATTCTCTTTCTGAAACTATGAAGGGACTGGAGCTCACAGAAGTGACCAGTCTTGGTTCTGAAGTTCCGATGTAACCAGATACTGCCCTGAGAGAAAATAGGCCTGAGCATTGTTGATGGTGGGGGCAATTCTCTCGCCAGGTCAGTGACCTTCCAGGGTATGAGAGTAATTAAAGGTGGTCACTAGTAGACTGGTCGTATCAAAGGGGAGACGCATCTGCTCTCCCTCTGGGGGACTTTTGGAGGGAAATCCCGAAGACTAGCGGGATGGGAATGCATATGCAACAAGGGAAAATTAGATATTCATGTCCTATTTGGGCATTCCCTATAAGAAGGGAATGTCTGAGAGGGGGCTCGCACGTTTTTGGGGAGACTTCTTTTGACATCAGCATGTGACGAGAATAAAATCTTTTTCGAACCATCGCCAATCCAGCCTTGCTCGGCTGCCTCTCCGGAAGGCAGCAAGGACCCACACTTCAAAGACAAAATATACGACATATTGAAAGAAAAACAATACTCAAATATTGAAATAAGTATAGAATTGAATGAATAAACAACAAAGAAATAAATACCTCCTGGAAAATATTATTTATCAACATTCGTCAAAGCACAACATTTCGATCAGATTGAGTTCTTTCTTGCAAATTCTTCAACAATCGTAATTTTTTTACTTTTAATTTTTAAGTTACTTCAGTGCATTTCACACCTGTGCCTTCAGTGAAGTCCTACTTTGTACTACTTTAGAATTAGAAATTAGAAATCCCTTTATTGTCATTGTACTCAAGTGTGCAACGAGATTAGAGGGCTCCCCTCTCCAGTGCAATACAACAATAATACAGACAAATATATAAATTAGATAAATAAATAAGAGAGTGCAAAGGAATTCAGTACTGAATAGGGTATATAAAAACACATCACAATGCTGTTCTGCAAGGTAGGTGTGTTCTCGTGTGTGTGTGAGAGTTCAGTACTTGAATGAATCCCCATCAAAATACCATCATTTATGACACCACGGCTGGACAAATAATATCCAGAAACACACTTACGCACCACTGAGTGAGTGTTGGACGATATAGCTTCTCTTGAAAGGTCCGACTTGAAAATGTCTTTGCAAGTGTATCTGCAATTAAATCCACAGGACCTTTTCAAACTTGTCTTTATCTTCGGGTTCATCATAAACAAAGGTGTTTAATACCTCGATGGCCTCGGTTCCGGCATTGGTTCGCAAAAGGGCTATTTTTCTTTCGTCCGCTCTGTTTCCGACTCCCACGTCGGCAAGGTAGAGCAGGAATTGTTGCTTGAACTCGCGTCCACATTTACCGTCATTTTCAGCGCTTCTGGTGGCCTTACGGAGTCCATCTCGCGTCAGTCCTTTTCTTGACCCGCGACCTGGTACCATGTAATGTTCTGTCTTCTAAGAAGTCACGCAGGTAACGTAATGCTGCAAGCTTGTGTGTCTTTATTTACTGACTTGCATTCTCGTCTATGTGCAGACACACTTGTTCGTCTGGTAACCATTAATTGCACTCAATCACCTTTTTAAACTTGTTTGTGAAGCTTGTATCAGGCACTTGAATAAGATATTGTAATTAACGTAGACCCACCAAATTTTATATCTATATCTATTTCAATTCCCAGACTGTTGTAAAAGCTTTCTTTGTATATGTAGAGAGTGTAGAGCTGGTCCACTGTTCCACGGCCAGGACGAAAACCGCACTGCTCCTCTTGGATCTGAGATTCAACCTCCCGACGGACCCTCTTCTCCAGTACCCCTGAGTAGACCCTACCAGGGAGGCTGAGGAGTGTGATTCCTCTATAATTGGACCCACGTTGCCTTTTCGGGCTGTGCCCGGCCGAGCCCAATGGGTGCAGGCCCGGCCACCAGGCGCTCGCCGACGAGCCCCACCTCCAGGACTGGCTCCAGAGGGGGGCCCCGGTGACCAGCGTCCAGGCAAGGGAAATCGTGGTCCAATAATTTTGTGCTTCATAAGGGGGTTTGGTGAGCCGTGCTTTGTCTGGACCCTCACCGAGGACCTGTTTGCCATGGGTGACCCTACCAGGGGCAAAAGCCCCCGACGACTTAGCTCCTAGGATCATTGGGACACACAAACCCCTCCACCACGGTAAAGTGATGGCTCGCGGGGGGAAAACGAATATTGAATGGAAATTAAATAATTGTATACATTCTTAAATAGTTTTTGTAAGCTTAGATACTTGTGATGGCTTTATTGTCCCTGTGTTTAGTTTGTGACCAAATACATACTTTTACATCTAGCAAAACACCAGAATACCACTAGAGAGTTTAGGGCCAGAGTTATTAAAATTAAGTTTGTCACGGATCACTGAACCGTGTGGGAAGGAAGGAGGACCCAAGAGCGACAGGTAAGGGGAGAACAGGATTTATTGAGGAGCGGAGGGGGGAAGCGAGCGGATGAGAGTCCAACGTTAGGCGGTCGTCGGAGTGGATCGCGTCGAGCGACGCCGACGTGCTGGTGTCGGAATGGCGGTCACCGGAGGCGGCAGATGGTCGTGCGTCAGAGCGGAAGGCGCCGGGCGGCGCGGACGAGAGTGCGGCGAAGCAGGAAGTGCCGGGAGGCGACGTCGGGCTGGCGAGGTAGCGGGAGGCACGGCGGAGCGGGGAGCGCTGGCGGGATGATTGCCGGGCAGGATCTCGGAGGCGATGGCGGGCTGAGCGGGTCCGGACGGGTTCAGGTCGGCTAGTCGGGGAAACAGAGCAAGCAGGAGTCAGGCAGGCACGAGAGCACAAAGTGTCAGGCGATCGGGAGGCAGAGCGAGACATGAGCCAAACGGGATAATGACCCGACACTGGGTTGAGGGCATGGAAGGCATAAGTAGTCCGGTAATCAGGGGAGCAGATGGGGAGCAGGTGTGTGATCGTGAACTGGGAACAGGTGCGTGGCTGGTGAGAACGAAAACAATAACACAAAGCACATGGCAGGGAGGTGACGAAAACAATAACAAAAGACACATGGCAGGGAGGTGACGAAAACAATAACAAAAGGCTGTCATGCCCGACGCGGATCATGACAGTACCCCCCCTCAAGGGACGGATTCCAGCCGTCCCCAAGAATAACAAAAAAGAAAAAACCATGTCCCAAAAACAAGGGTGGGCGGAAGGGGTCGGGAGGTGGGTCAACGACCCGTGATCGAGGCCGGTCTGGCGGATGCCCGGGGGGCCAGACCAGCGAGTCCTTTCGTGGCCCTTCAGGGGGCCGTGCGGGTGGCCAGACCAGTGCGTCCCGATGGGGCCATTCAGGCGGACGTCCGGGACGACCCAAACGCCACCTTGAGTCCGCTGATGGGGCTGAGACGAGGGGCGGCGGCGGGACGCTGGGTGCTGCAGAGGACGGAGCTTGGACCGGCGTTGAGGCGGGCGCAGCCGAGGCAGGAACTTGGAGCGATGGCGGGACGTCGGACGCCGCCGAGACGGAGACGAGGCACGGTGGAACGCCGGACCCCGCCGGAGCCGGGACGAGACGCGGCGGTGGGAAGTCGACCGCCGTCGAGGCAGGCACTTGGGGCGGCGGCTGGTCGTCGAACCCCGCCGAGACAGGAACGTGGAGCGGTGGCTGGTCGTCGAACCCCGCCGAGACAGGAACGTGGAGCGGCGGCGGCGGCTGGTCGTCGAACCCCGCCGAGACAGGAACGTGGAGCGGCGGCGGCGGCTGGTCGTCGAACCCCGCCGGGACAGGAACGTGGAGCGGCGGCTGGTCGTCGAACCACGCCGAGACAGGAACGTGGAGCGGCGGCGGCGGCTGGTCGTCGAACCCGGCCGGGACAGGAACGTGGCATGGCGGCTGGTCCTCGAACCCTGCAGAGACAGGAAAGTGGAGCGGCGGCTGGTTGTCAAGCCCCGCCGAGACAGGAACGTGGAGTGGTGGCGGTTCGTCGGATGCCGCCGAGGCAAGGGCGGCAGGCGGCGGCTGGTCATGGTCCACCGCCGAGGCAGGAATCTGGAGCGGTAGTGGATCGTCGGACGCCGCCGACACGGAGGCGAGAAGGGGCGGTGGTTCATCTGGCACCGCCGGGGCAGAGACGCGAGGCGGCGGCGTGTCGTCCTCCACCACCGGTGCAGGAGCTTGGGGCGACGGCGGATCGTCGAGCACCGCCGAGGCAGCGACGGGAAGCGATGGCGTGTCCTCGGGCGCCGCCGGGACAGGGAATTGGGGTGGCGGCGGACCATCTGGCGCCGCCAAGGCAGGGATTTGGCGCCGCCAAGGCAGGGATTTGGAGCGCACCAGAGGCCGGGACTTGGAGCGGCGGCGGGCCAGGTGCAGCGGGGACAGGGACTGGTAGCGGACGCAGGACGTGCTCCGCCCGAACAGAGACTGGTGGCGGTCGCAGGGCGTGCTCCGCCGGAACAGGGACTGGTGGCGGACGCAGAGCATGCTCCGCCGGAGCCCGGACTGGTGGCGGACGCAGAACGTGCTCCGCCAGAACAGGGACTTGTGGCGGACGCGTGGCGTGCTCCGCCGGAACAGAGACTTGTGGCGGACGCCTGGCGTGCTCCGCAGGAACAGGGACTGATGGCGGACGCAGGACGTGCTCCGCCAGAACAGGGACTTGTGGCGGACGCAGGACGTACTCCGCCGGAACAGGGACTGGTGGCGGACGCAGGGCTTGCTCCGCCGGACCAGGGACTTGTGGCGGACGCAGGGCGTGCTCCGCCGGAACAGGGGCTGGTGGCGGACGCAGGACGTGCTCCGCCAGAACAGGGACTTGTGGCGGACGCAGGACGTGCTCCACCGGAACAGGGACTTGTGGCGGACGCCTGGAGTGCTCCGCCGGAACAGGGGCTGGTGGCGGACGCAGGACGTGCTCCGCCGGACCAGGGACTTGTGACGGACGCAGGGCGTGCTCCGCCGGAACAGGGACTTGTGGCGGACGCAGGGCGTGCTCCGCCGGAACAGGGGCTGGTGGCGGACGCAGGACGTGCTCCGCCAGAACAGGGACTTGTGACGCTGGCGAGGCGCCGGAGCGGGGGTCAGCAGCTCTCGGGAGGCCAGAACGGGCCCCCGCCGCTCGAGGTGAACCGGGACGGGGCGTATCAACTGGCGGGGAGCCGGAACGGGGTTCAGCAGCTGGCAGGAAGTCCGGACGGGACTCAACAGCTAGGGAGGAGCCGGAACAGGGCTCAGCAGCCGGCGGGGAGCCGGAACGGGGCTCAGCAGCGGGCGGGGAGCCGGCACGGGGCTCGGCAGCTGGGGAGGAGCCGGATCATGACAAAGTTGGTGTTAATGTCGGAATTATGCAAGCAAATGAAACAAATACAATAATTCATGCGTTCATTTTCTTTTTTATTCAAAACATTAACAGCCAAGAAGTCCAAACTGCAGGATAAACCTGGGTGTCCCAGTGTTGGACCGTTTTTTTTCAATGGAGAGGATCTCCAACCGGTCTTTCGCTCGAGCAGGTACTCTTTCAGAGTGTTGCTGAACCTCCTGGACCAAGACCAAAGACATTGATGGGGTGCCGAGATCGAGGTCCAGTTCTTTCTCTTCTGGCTGGAGAGTGGGGCATCATATCGGGTGGTGGCACGAGCATTTTGGATGCCGCGGTCCACCGTCCACTACATCATCCACCGGGTCACTGGGGAAGTGGTGGCTCTTTGCCATAGAGTCATCCACTTCCCCAACACTGCAGGAGACCTTCAGGCAGTGACCCAGGGATTTGCAGGGCTGGCGAGGCACCATGCATTTGCAAAAGTTGCTGGAGCAATAGATGGTTGTCATGTCCGAATCAAGCCTCCAAGTGACCTTGATGGTCACGACTTATAAGAACCGCGAGCTTTACAGCAGCATAATTATGCAAGCTGTATGTGACCATCAGAGTCGCTTTCTGGACATCTACATGGGCTGGCCTGGATCAGTCCACGACTCCAGGGTCCTCCGCCACAGCCCCCTTTACCAAAGAGGGTTGTATCCTCCTCCAGGGCACTTCATCTTGGCAGATGGAGGGTACCTGTGCCACACGACCACTCCCCGTCATCACTCCTTACAAGCGGCCGGTGCAGGGTGTGTGGGCCCGGCGCTTCAACATTCATCATTCCAAGGCGCACAAACATGGCAAAATATCAGCAGATGGAAAAATAGATTCATATACAATGTAATGAATGGTTAATAAATCTATCCCATCTTTTGTCGTGACATGGCAGCCATCAATTGCCCCAGCCACCCCTGCAAACCCCCACGTAATGGATGATGTAGTGGACACTGCAACCGGTGTGATGCCCCACTTCGAGTCAGGAGAGGAAGATCAGGACTCCTCATTGTGCCCCATCCATGTCATGGGTCCTGGAAGAAAGGTTCCATCCATGCTCCAAATGAGTCCCTGCTCAGGCGAGAATTAAAAAATAGCACTGGCACACTCAGGTTTATCCTGCAACTGTTATGAACTGGGGAATGCTTTTTATTCATTTACTGTGAATAGTTATTTCTGTGAATTTACTGTGAGTTATGATGTACTTAATTTATCCATTTTGTTTGTTCCCAACAGTTTGTAAGCAAAACAGACACATGGTGGCATCTTCATATTATTGTAAAAGTTTTGGTCTTTTGCAAACCTGGGCTTTTTCACTTTTGTTTGAAGAAGCTGATCTAAAGCTGTGACTGGGACAAATGCATGTAAACACGTGAAATAAATTGTTGAGCGATACAAACTAGTTCATCTGTTTTGAAAGTACCCCGGTTTTTGTTTACTTTTAAGTGAATGCTATATAAATTTTAGTCTTGAACACCAAGCATTGATTTTTATTTTGATCAATCATTTTTTCCATTAAACTGAAAAACCTTCGTCTCCCTCCTCTCAGTTGCTCTTCTCTCCTCTGCCAACCTCTGTCTCTCCAATTCTTGTCTCCGCATTTCTAAACCCAGTTTGTAGAGTCTTATTTCATGAGTTCGTTTCAACAAAGGCAGTTTTATTTCTTTGTTTTGCTCCCTACTATTGAAATATATGTGACTTAAATATTCTAATATCCTATTTCATATCCAATTCCTAACAAATCACGTTAAGGTAGAGAAAATAATAATTAATGAACAGTTCTGTTACATACATTTAGTGAATAATCAACACATAAGAGTCAGGGGGGTACCCGAGGGTACACAACCCAAGAAAGATTAGGTACCATTGAATTAGCGCATCTTGAGTAAATGGATGGAAATAGATAAGACAATAACCCGTCAAATGTTTTTCCCGTGATATTTTATTTTACACCATGCACTGGCTGCGAAGAACTTGGCCTCCCGTAAAGAGGCAGTCGTATACAGTGAAACCCCGCTACTTCGCGGTTCACCTTTCGCGGGTTCAGTGCTTCGCGGGTCTAAAAAATATTCGGGGGCATTGTAGTTTCGCCGAGCGGCACAAGGGGGCGCTGAAGCGGTTAGACGGCCGGCGTGCGCCGAAGAGGAGAGTGGACGAAGAAGAGAGCAGACGAAGAAGAGCAGGTTCCCCCGGACACGATTGGAGGCGACGTTTCGCGTGGTTCGGACCGTATCAGAGCTCCGGCCGGCGTGCGTGGCAGTTAAGCCGTAGATGAGCACCTTCCCCGGGCACGGGCGGTGCCAAGCGGGCCCTAAGTTTAACCGAATGGAAGCTCCGGAGGAGGAGCGCATGCTCGCGTCACAGTAAGCTGAATAGGAGCACCTTCCCCGGGCACGGGCGGTGCCAAGCGGCCCCTAAGTTTAACCGAATGGAAGCTCCCGAGGAGGAGGGCATGCTCGCGTCACAGTAAGCCGAAGAGGAGCACCTTCCGCCCGGGCACCGGCGGAGCGCGAGGCTGTCAGTTATGAATGAATAAATAAATAAATAAAGAATGCCACCTTTCATTTCACAGTCATGATCCGTGCCTGTCATGATCCGTGCCTGTCGTGCCGCGAGTGTTTTTGTTTTTTCAGCTGTGTGGGCGTTCCTCCAGCGATCGTCTCGTCAGCTGCTGCGAGACGCGCTGATTACACTGACTATATTGTGATTATAATAAATATCTTTGTATCACCACCTTTTTTCCCGTGTCTGCGTTTGGAGAGTCCTGTTCAATCCTCCAGCTCTGCTGGAGGATCATAACATTCACAGGTCACACCGGACGGCATACCAGCAGGTAAAAGTCAAAGTAATTAAATAAATACAAAAATAAGTAATTGAATAAATACAAAAATAATGGCTGGGGAATAAAAAAATAAGTTTTAATAATAATTTTTTTTTGTTATAACATGAATTTCACTCTCTCTCTCTCTACCAGTATATATATATATATATATATATATATATATACATATATATATATATATATTTTTTTTTAAGCATTTTTGAAGGTGTGCCGCTACTTCGCACCTATATATATATATATATATATATATATATATATAAATATATATATATATATAGGTGCGAAGTATATATATATACACGGTGTTTTTTTTTGTCTTTTTTTTTTTTTGAAGGTGCGACGCTACTTCGCGGATTTTCAGTTTTCGCGGGTGGTCTCGGTCCCCATTAACCGCGATAACCGGGGGTTCACTGTATACGATTCCCTCTGCAGCTTGATCAGCCGCGCGGTCATCTCCTTGCTCCCAAAAGAGAAAGATCAAATAAAATAATGCTATTTTGCATGCATGCAGAATTACGACAATTCAAATGTTTCAGCCGTACCTTCTATACAAGAGTTACTAGAACGACCTTATATTTGGCCGATAACTGATAAAGTGATCTTAATCTGGAGCTAAATATCCAACCATTGCTGCCCAATATTTCTTATGAGTGATGTTTTCATATTACATACAAATAACTTATACTTATATCTGAAAGTGCACTCCGATGAGGTGGAACACGTACGTAGCTTCGTTTGTTTTTTTTTGTCGAAGAAGAGTGTAGAACGGCATAAGAAGAGCGAGGCATTTAAGGCTGCGAAGGTTACATTTTAGTAGCCTTCCCTCAGGGCCCGTCGCCATGGAAACTCCATGGAAACAAGGCCAGATTTGAAGGCTAGTTCTCGGAGGCTGCGTGAATTTGGACACCTGCGTAAGCAGTCTCGTCGCACCGGAAGTGACGTATTCTGGTCGCCATATTGGACATCGAAGGACGGAGCCTATTAATTTGTAGCTATTGAGCCTGTCCAAATTCACCACGGGTTATGCGATCCATTCAGGCTACATGAGGAGGAGCCTTGTTTGGCTTCAGAGGACCCAGCCTGCAAACTGGCCTTCTGAGGTCGCGGACTGTTAATTTGGACACGGCCTGTGTTTTTGAGTCTACCCGGACGTCATACTGTTATAAAATGCGATTTGCCAGTAAACAGCCAATCAGAATCAGCCCTCGCGTCCGACTCCTGTTTGGTTAACAATTGTGGCACAGTTTGCATTGTAAGCGTAAAACTGTGTTTTGTACCGAAGAGAGAGAAACCGGAAGAGTTGCTCTTTTTGTGGAACCCACGCTAAGACAGTTCAACACCTGTTTTGGATCGGCTCATATTCAAGGACATTTTGGAAGGACTTCAATAAATTTGTCAGTTTATTTCTTTATAAAAACTTTTCTTTAAAGTGGGAAAATGTTGTTTTCTGTTTCTTTAAGAAGTGTGGTGCTGTAGATGCTTTTTTCATAATTTATTTGCTAATAATAACTTTTTTATTCATAAATGTAAGTTTGGCAATCAGAAACCGACCTTTTCACACTGACACTGTTTTCTATATTAGACTTTTAAATGACTCTACTAACACAAAGGCTCAGGAAAAAGGCCAGTTGAGCAAGTGGAACAAGTGATTTTATTGATGATTGTGGAAGGCACCGATTTCATAAGCACCGTTTCTTCTCACACCTTTTCCATTAGGTACAATCAAAAACACAACGGAAAAGAATAATGTTCACAAATGTTGTTCCAGGCAAAGGCAATTAATTTATTTTACATGTTTGATGTAAACACACACAAAAAAAATCATCATCACTCAGACCCAATGGTTCTTCTGGCAATGATCACATTGGCTTAGTGTCAATAAAAGAGCTTTGCAAAATTCAATACATCATATTTCATCCAAAATCACATTTACATCTTACCACAAAGAGTCAGTTCCTTCAGTTTTTTTTGTCAAGGATTGCTGCAATTCTCACCAGCACAATCGTGTCTCTCAGCACTCTGCTTAGTGGAGAATTCTTGAGCACAAACGCTGCAACTGAATGGCTTCTCTCCACTGTGTGTTCTTGTGTGCGCTGTTAAATGTGACTTTCGAGAGAAGCATTTTCCACAAACCAAGCAGGAAAAAGGCTTCCCTCCACTGTGTATTCCTGTGTGGGTTTGTAAATTTGACTTTCCAGAGAAGTATCTGCCACAAACTGAGTAGGAAAAAGGATTTTCTCCACTATGTGTTGTGTGGCTTGTTAAAGTTGACTATCAGAGAAGCTTTTGCCACAAACTGAGCAAGAAAAAGGGTTTTCTCCACTGTGTATTCTTGTGTGGCTTGTTAAACTTGCCTTTATAGAAAAGCTTTCACCACAAACCAAGCAGGAAAAAGGTTTTTCTCCTCTATGTGTTGTGTGGCTTGTTAAAGTTGACTTATCAAAGAAGCTTCTGCCACAAACTGAGCAGGAAAAAGGTTTTTCTCCATGTGTGGTCTTGTGTGGCTTGTTACATTTGCCCTTTTAAACTTGACTCCCCGTGACATCACTTTCGGCGCGACATCTGTTCCTCCGCTTTCATACAACCGGGTGAGTAAACGCAACTATGGTTTCGTGCACCACCACATGCAACACTTGCACCATTCTCATGGAAAGACTCTCCCTGATAGAGGGACGTGTCCGCCAGCTAGAACAGAATAATGTGATAAGCGGAAATGTGGCTCACACGACTGTTAGCACGGGTTGTAGCCAACCTGCTAGTCTGGTTAGCATTGGCCGTAAACGGCTTGCTAATCGCGGTGAGCTTGTTAAGACACATAGCAGTTCCATTCCACCTCGGTCTCATGGCTCCCGCACCTTAGTGATAGGTGACTCCATTGCCCGCAACATTAAGCTTGAAAATCCAGCCACAGTAATGTGTATTCCTGGGGCCAGAGCACCCGACATAGAAGCTAATCTTATGGAGCTAGCGCGCAAGACACCTATACACCAGCGCAGTGCAAACAACGCTAGCTATTCAGATATAGTGATACACGTTGGCTCCAATGACACTAGGATGAAGCAATCAGAGATCACAAAGAAAAACATAGCAAGGACTTGTGATCTCGCCAGAAAGATGAGTCGGCATCGAGTAATTGTCTCTGGCCCCTTGCCTGCGAGAGGCAATGATGAGAGGTTTAGTAGATTATTCTCGCTAAATAAGTGGCTGGCTAGTTTTTGTAGTGAGCAGGGACTGCAGTTTATAGATAACTGGCCTTCTTTCTGGGGCAGACCCGACCTGCTGAGGATGGACGGCCTTCACCCTAACTGGGAAGGCGCCATCAATCTTTCTAGAAACATAGATTATTGTTTGAGCCTTCCATGACTATTCATATTAGAGCAGGTCGGGTTGCAGGCGAATAGTGAGCCTGTAAGGAAGGGTATGGAGTCTGTAAGGCTAGAGCTAACTAGCGCTATGCTAGACTTGGACAACACACATAGCTTTTCTTCTAGATCTGAGCGCTACACACCATACGCTGGTACATCTCATACTGATATAATTTCTACTGAGGTGTCAATACATGATGGGTTTAAGCATTCCTCCTCGGTCGGTTTTATTGACGACGAGCCGTTCTCTCAAAATAATACCACTCGAAAGCTGGTAAATAACTACAGTGGAACCTTGGTTCTCGAACGACTCTGAGGTCGAACAAATCGGCGTTCGAACAAAAAAAAGAGAAATTCTTGCTTCGCAGTTCGAACAAACATCGGAGTTCGAACGCCGGTATGACGCGTGAGTGCGCACGCGAGGGTGGGATGCTGAGCGGCCAATTGACCAATTGTTGTCGCGTGCGGACGTGCTACGTGCTGCAAAGTGTTTTAGCCCCTAATCATGCCTCCAAAGAAGGTCAGAGCAAGCAACAAAGCTGCTACTAGCAAAAAAGAAAAGTAGTGCGTACAACTATTGCATTTAATTCGGTGTTCGAACAAATCGCTTTTCGAACAGGGTTCTGGAACGGATTATGGTCGAGAACCGAGGTTCCACTGTAGTTCAAAATGCAACAGCTAGACTCTTGACTAGGACGAGAAAGTTTGATCATATTACCCCGATATGAGCCATTTTGCATTGGCTTCCGGTCCACTTGAGATGTGATTTTAAAGTTCTGCTACTTACTTTTAAAATTTTGCACGGCTTAGCACCTTCCTATCTCGTTGACCTCACGGTACCATATATTCCGTCCCGAAACCTTCGCTCACAAGATGTTGGTCTTATAGTGATCCCGCGAGCCAAAAAGAAGTCTGCAGGTTCTCGAGCGTTCTCTATTCGGGCACCAATGCTTTGGAATGCACTTCCCTCAGATATTAGAGGCGCCACCTCAGTAGAAATGTTCAAAACACTATTAAAGACGCATTTATACTCTTGTGCATTTAGCTGAAATATTTGTTGGCCTGTTTACTGCCGCTTTTTTTTCTTTTGTTTTCTTTTCTGCCCCCTTTTCCCCCGGCTGGGAGATTAGGTGACGGTGACCCACTAGGAAGTTTAAGGCCTTGACCAACTGGGCATGCACCTGTTCCAGTGATGTCGTCTTCCTGCAGCGCGACATTTGATCAATTTATTTATATACTTTAGCATCTAATTTAATTATTTGTTGGCCTGTTTACTGCCGCTTCTTTTCTTTTCTGCCCCCTCTTCGCCTGCTTGGGAATTAGGTGATGGGGACATGCTTTGAAGATTACGGCACTGACGAACCGGGAAGGGACGTGCTCTGCCGAAGTCGTCTTCATGCAGCGCCTTTTCTGATTTCCTTATATTTCAGCACTTCATTGAACTACTTGTTGGCCTGTTTACTACTTCTGTTCTTTTTTTTTCTGTTCCCAATTCCCCGACGTGGGAATTAGGTGATGGTGATTCACTTGGAAGTGGCTGTTCTGAATTTACACCAACTGACCGGTACAAGATCGAAGGCTCATCTTCGGATATGCTGCCATGGATATTACGGCCCTGGATGAGGACCCAGTCCACTGAAGTCATCTTCCTGCAGCACTTCATTCAATTGACTCTAATATTATCTCATCTATTATTGTATAGCATCATTTTACGTGTCAAATGTTGCCCAGTTGGCATCCATTGCAGCCTGGTCATTCTGGAAGGGGGATTCCCCCATCTGTGGTCTCTTCTCAAGGTTTCTCAACTTTCCCCTAATGGGGTTTTGAGTTTTCCTTGCCCTCCTGGGGGTTAAGATCAGTGGATGTCGATTGTGGTTATGTAAAGCCCTTTGAGACTGTCTGTGATTAAGGGCTATACAAATAAAATTGACTTGACGTGACGCATATGCATTCCCATCACGCTAGTCTTTGGGATTTCCCTCCAAAAGTCCCCCAGAGGGAAAGCAGATGCGTCTCCCCGTTGATACGACCAGTTTACTCGTGACCACCTTAAATTACTCTCATACCCTGGAAGGTCACTGACCTGGCGAGAGAATTGCCCCCACCATAAACAATGCTCAGGCCTATTTTCTCTCTCAGGGCAGTATCTGGTTACATCGGAACTTCAGAACCAAGACTGGTCACTTCTGTGAGCTCCAGTCCCTTCATAGTTTCATAAAGAGAATTACTTCCCATATCTATATTAGGCCATTTAAAAATATCTGACTTTTTTTTAATTTATTTCAACTTATATTTAAGCTTGCTTATGTAATACTACAATATTTATTCAATTATTTTAATATGTGAAATTATATCAATATTAATTTAAACCATTTTATTTCACTCTTGATTATTTCTTAACATATTTGTTCATTTGAATATGTATGCAATTTAAATTATTCCATCCATCCAGGCATTTTGTGCCGCTCATCCGGGGTCGGGTTATTGAATTAATTAAATACATAAGTATTTTTTACATTTCAATATTTATTTCAAGATTAGGACTCTTCTCAATGAGCTCAATATTTATAAAATGTTTCCATATTTCTTATTAATTGAATTAGGTCTGTATGTGGTTGCCAATTTTAATATTTCCCTATTTCATTATAAAAATAATATAAAAAATATAATAGAGCATGAACAAAAATATTTAGTATATTTGACAAAATGATACGTTTTTTCCGAAGTAAGATTCTGCTTAGCAACAAGCCCCAAACGCTTGATAGAGCTCAACCTGGAAAGAGGTTTTAGCTAGTCAGAAATTTATTCAGAAAGCGAAATATTAAATGTATGTGAGGGGATATTTGAAGAGTTTGAGTTTTGTTCAATGTACCATACATATACGAGCCAGCCAAACACTGCGAGAAAACCAGCGCTGACTCCAGTCGCCATCAAGTTGCCAACTCCTGACATACCAAAACCTTTGAGAGAAACTGAGCCGATTTGCGTTTCTCTTTCTTGTTCTTTTTCGAGTTTAGTTTTTCACCTTTTCACGGCGTAATGAAGGCCAGTTGAGCAAGTAGAACACGTAATTTTATTGATGATTGTGGAAGGCAACGATTTCATAAGCAGTTTGTTCTCACACCTTTTCCATTAAGTACGTTTAAAAAGAAAACTGAAAAGCATAATGTTAACAAATGTTATTCCAGGCAAAGGCAATTAATTTCATTTACATCTTGATGTAAAATCACAAAAAAAAGATCATCATCACACAAACACATTGATAATTCTAGCTCTGATCCCATTGGCTTCATGTCAATAAAAGAGCTTTGCAAAATTACATTTTTCATATTTTATTCAAAATCACATTTACATCTTACCACTAAGAGTCAGTTCCTTCAGTTTTTTGTTTTCTTTTTTTTAAGCTTCAAGGATCGCTGCTTTTCTCACCAGCACAATTGTGTCTCTCAGCACTACGTTTAGTGAAGAATTTTTTAGCGCAAACGCTGCAACTGAATGGCTTGTCTCCACTGTGTGTTCTTGAGTGGCGTCGTAAACTCCACTTTACAGAGAAGCTTTTGCCACAAACTGAGCAGGAAAAAGGTTTTTCTCCACTGTGCGTTCTTGTGTGATATGTTAAACTTGAATTTTGAGAGAAGCTTTTACCACAAACTGAGCATGAAAAAGGTTTTTCTCCAGTGTGTAATCGTGTATGTGTTTTTAAATTTGTCTTAAAAGAAAAGCTTTTGCCACAAACTGAGCAGGAAAAAGGGTTTTCTCCAGTGTGTGTTCTTGTGTGATTTATTAAATCAGACTTTCGAGAGCAACTCTTGCCACAAACTGAGCAGGAAAAAGGGTTCTCTCCACTGTGTTTTCTTGTGTGTTCTGTTAAATGTGACTTTTGAGAGAAGCATTTTCCACAAACTGAGCATGAAAAAGGTTTTTCTCCACTGTGTGTTCTTGTGTGCCTTGTTAAATGTGACTTTTGAGAGAAGCATTTTCCACAAACGGAGCATGAATAAGGTTTTTCTCCAGTGTGTGTTCTTGTGTGTTTCATTAAAATTGACTTTGAAGAAAAGCTTTTCCCACAAACTGAGCAGGAAAAAGGCTTTTCTCCACTGTGTGTTTTTGTGTGTTTTATTAAATGTGACTTTTGAGAGAAGCTTTTTCCACAAACTGAGCATGAAAAAGGTTTTTCTCCAGTGTGTGTTCTTGCGTGTTCTGTTAAACTTGCCTTTTGAGAGAAGCATTTTCCACAAACTGAGCATGAAAAAGATTTTTCTCCACTGTGAATTCTTGTGTGGATTGTTAAATCAAACTTTTGAGAGAAGCTTTTGCCACAAACTGAGCAGGAAAAAGATTTTTCACCACTGTGTGTTTTTCTGTGCCCTTTTAAAGACAGCTTTGAAGTGAATGAGTCAGTGTGACATGCCCTTTCACCTTTGGCTTGCCCATCATCATCATCATCATCGTTAGTATCATCATCATCGTCATGAGCATCTGATAATGTGTCCTCATTTTGTGCTTGTGATGGCCCCCAGTGGTCTTCATCACCTTCTGTTGTCACGTGATGACTTGAACTGCTGCTTGTAGGCTCCGCCCCTCTGTTGTCCTCACTCACATCCTTGTTTTCATCTTCAGTCTTTATAGGGAGAACGTTCACTGGTGACTTGTTGATCTCCTCCTCCTCCTCCTCCTTTTTGATGTGAGTCAAGTCTGGCTCCTCTTTCACAGAACGGAGATCGTATTCACTGACGTCTGCAGGACACAAAAAGACAAATTTGGTTTGGTCAAATCAAAGTTCAGGCGGCGACTTTGTCTTATATTGTTTCTACCATGCTACCTTGACTTGTGCCCGCCGCACACGGAGCAATGCGTGCGACCCCAACTTGGACCGGACCATGGGGACACTTCACTGCAAAATTGCTCATTTTATTGCGATATTGATTTTAGGTCATATTGCCCAGCCCTATATTCTCTCCATCACAATCGTGTCTGTAGAAAAGGCTGCTCAGAGACTGTGACACCGGCTCCTTTAAGAGGGCGGAGTTTAGTGCTCCAACTCACGTGTGTGGGCGTGCGTGCGTGTATATAAGAAGGAGGAAGAGGGGAGAATCGTGTCAGTCTGTCTATCGAGCTAAGTTTGAGTTGTAGTCCACATTTATCCTGCTTTGAGTTGTGCGTGAGACAAGTAAGTTACAGCATTAATACCACTGTTTGTTTGTCTGTACAATCCACGTTTCACTGCTAATTAGTAACATGCAATGTTCAATGTTTATTATTTCCTTTAGAACCACACGAATTGAAGCGTCAAGAAATGTGTGCTTTGACTGCAACTTATTAAAAGACCTGAACCACAAGACCATACCCTCATTATTGGAGTTCTAACCGGACTCTCAACAGCGATTTGCATACTCCTCCCAGCACTAGTCAGTTACATATTTTTCAGTGTCTCTCAGCCTGCTGTTTAGTGGTGAATTTTTTAGCACAAACACTGCAACTGAATGGCTTATCTGCACTGTGTGTTCTTGTGTGTCTTGTTAACGTTGACTTTTCAGAGAAGCATTTTCCACAAACTGAGCAGGAAAAAGGTTTTTCTCCACTGTGAGTTCTTGTGTGTCTTGTTAAACATCCCTTTTGAGAGAAACTTTTTCCGCAAACTGAGCAGGAAAAAGGATTTTCACCACTGTGTGTTTTTGTGTGATTTATTAAATCAGACTTTCGAGAGCAACTCTTGCCACAAACTGAGCAAGAAAGAGGTTCTTCAGTGTGTGTTCTTGCATGCTCTGTTAATCGGAACTTTTGAGAAAAGCTTTTGCCACAAACTGAGCAGGAAAAAGGTTTTTCACCACTGTGTGTTCTTGTGTGTTCTGTTAAAGTTCCCTTTTGAGGGAAGCATTTTCCACAAACTGAGCAGGAAAAAGGTTTTTCTCCTGTGTGTGTTCTTGTGTGGTTTGTTAAATGCGACTTTTGAGAGAAACTCTTGCCACAAACCGAGCAGGAAAAAGGTTTCTCTCCAGTGTGTGTTCTTGTGTGGGTTGTTAAATACGACTTTTGAGAGAAACTCTTGCCACAAACCGAGCAGGAAAAAGGTTTTTCTCCACTGTGCATTCTTGTGTGGATTGTTAAATCAAACTTTCGAGAGGAGCATTTCCCACAAACTGAACAAGAAAAAGGTTTTTCACCACTGTGTGTTTTTCTGTGCCCTTTTAAAGACAGCTTTGAAGTGAATGAGTCAGTGTGACATGCCCTTTTACTTTTAGCTTGCCCATTATCATCATCGTCGTCATGAGCGTCTGATAATGTGTCCTCATGATGTGCTTGTGATGGCCCCCAGTGGTCTTCATCACCTTCTGTTGTCACGTGATGACTTGAACTGCTGCTTGTAGGCTCCGCCCCTCTGTTGTCCTCACTCACATCCTTGTTTTCATCTTCAGTCTTTATAGGGAGAACGTTCACTGGTGACTTGTTGATCTCCTCCTCCTCCTCCTCCTCCTTTTTGATGTGAGTCAAGTCTGGCTCCTCTTTCACAGAACGGAGATCGTATTCACTGACGTCTGCAGGACACAAAAAGACAAATTTGGTTTGGTCAAATCAAAGTTCAGGCGGCGACTTTGTCTTATATTGTTTCTACCATGCTACCTTGACTTGTGCCCGCCGCACACGGAGCAATGCGTGCGACCCCAACTTGGACCGGACCATGGGGACACTTCACTGCAAAATTGCTCATTTTATTGCGATATTGATTTTAGGTCATATTGCCCAGCCCTATATTCTCTCCATCACAATCGTGTCTGTAGAAAAGGCTGCTCAGAGACTGTGACACCGGCTCCTTTAAGAGGGCGGAGTTTAGTGCTCCAACTCACGTGTGTGGGCGTGCGTGCGTGTATATAAGAAGGAGGAAGAGGGGAGAATCGTGTCAGTCTGTCTATCGAGCTAAGTTTGAGTTGTAGTCCACATTTATCCTGCTTTGAGTTGTGCGTGAGACAAGTAAGTTACAGCATTAATACCACTGTTTGTTTGTCTGTACAATCCACGTTTCACTGCTAATTAGTAACATGCAATGTTCAATGTTTATTATTTCCTTTAGAACCACACGAATTGAAGCGTCAAGAAATGTGTGCTTTGACTGCAACTTATTAAAAGACCTGAACCACAAGACCATACCCTCATTATTGGAGTTCTAACCGGACTCTCAACAGCGATTTGCATACTCCTCCCAGCACTAGTCAGTTACATATTTTTCAATGGTCCTTCGAGCCGGATGGCAAATCGCTGTTTGAAGATGCAGGACTCAGAATTAGCAGCACCTGGCGGCAAATCCAAACGATTGACATCGGTGCCTTCCTGTATGTCTGATTATGACTTAAGTGGGCCAGGTGCGCTGAGTAAATTCCGAAGACCAGCTGCTCTTACTAGAGCATTACCAGAGGAGCACGTAGCTACGGAGCGCTCAACTAGTAGATCCCCATCACCACCGGCTAGCCAGGGCTTTGACACGGGAAATTTGGGGGATGTTGAGCACGAGCAGGGGTCTCAGCATTTTAGGTTGCAAACCACCAGGGGGCAGGATGCCAACACACTCAGTGAGTTTAATGCCGCCCTTAAAGAGATGCGCCGAGAAAATGCTGAACTCCGCAAACAGTTTCAGAGCCTGATGACCGCCTTACAGTCCAATCCTCCTCCTCCTAACCTCCCACCTCCAGGCACATACCGCAGTGGGTTTGACAGAGGCAATCAACGCCCGACCAGAAGCCAACTGGACAATCCAGCCCACTCACAGCTTCAAGATCAGGCACGCGGGTCGTCCGGAAACCTGATACAGGACTTCTCACAAGTCAAAGTTTCACAGCCACCCGCAGATCAAGGATATAGTCCATATTACGCAGCCACACCCCCGCAAAGTGCGTCTCGTGCCGACATGTATGGCCAAAGGCATACCGCTCACTCATTCAGAGCTAGTGACCCACAGTATGAAGATTCATACGCTGGCAGAGAATCAGCCTTCCCCGAGTGCCCTACTCTCATGTTCCACAGAGAGAGACCACATACAGAGGACCAAAGCCCACCATTCCCAGCCTCACATCACCAGACCCCAGAGGGTTCGCACGTATGAAGTTAGCCTTAGAGAATTTATTACCGCATGATGCCACTGAGAGATACAAGTACCAGATTCTCACTGATCATCTTAAGTGTGAAGAAGCCTATCTCGTGGCTGACTCTTATTGTAATTCCAGGCTACCCTACACAGATACGATGCTGGCTCTCACCAAGATGTATGGACAGCCCCACAAGCTTGCTGTGCAACGGATTGCAGCGCTAATGGATGGTCCAAACATACGTAGCGGTGATGCTAAGAGCTTTCGTTTATTCGCTCTCAATGTGCGCTCACTAGTGGGCATGTTAGAACAGCTGGGTCGACAAGGTCAGGCTGAATTAACCTGTGGCTCTCATGTCTCGAGGCTCTTAAGTAAACTCCCCCACGACCTCAATGCCAGCTTTAAAAGATTCATCCATCCACTTAGAGTTTCCATTCCGACCCTTTTCGAATTTGCTGATTGGCTGGAATATGAGCTAGAAGTCCAGGAAGACAGCATTACGCCCCCCAAGAGAGATGAGTCATCCAACAAGAGGCATGATAACAAGCGCGCTCCTAAATCTTCAAGTAAGTCTGCTACTATCCTCCTGAACACTGAGAAAGCTTCGGGATCAAGCTGTGCAGCAGACCCACCTGCCTCTGGACAGTCAGCTGACAAGGCAAATGCGATGGAAAGGAGAAAGGCCTACTGCCCATATTGTGATAATGACAAGCACTTCCTAAACAGCTGCTCTAATTTTAAGGACTTGACTAGGGAAAAAAAGGTGACGTGGATTAAAGTCAATAAGAAGTGCTGGCGTTGTGGACGCAATCATCAAGCGGCAAAGTGCACGCTCAAAGCCCCCTGTAAGGACTGTGGCAGGAAACATCTGCTTGTGCTGCATGACGTGAACGAGAGGGGACAGGAGGAGGAACAAGCGCCGCATTCACCGCCAAAAGGAAGCTGCCTCGTAAGCACAACCGACAGAGTCCTGTATGCAGACCGGCCAGTCTACAACCGGAAGGTGTTGCTGAAGATCAGCAAAGTCTTCCTGAGGAACGGTGACAAATCCTTGGAGACGTATGCAATTTTAGATGATGGCTCTGAGCGGACAATACTGCTCCAGCCTGCTGCCAAACAGTTGTGCCTTCAAGGAAGAAAGGAGGTGATGGCTCTCCGTACGATCCGGTCAGGACTGGATCAGCTCCATGGAGCGTCAGTTTCGTTCACGATTTCGCCAGCTGACAGCCCTGACAAGATATATAGTATCCCGAATGCCTTCACAGCCGCTCAACTGAGTCTAGCAAAGCATTCTCATCCAGTTGCCGCACTTAAGCAGAAGTATAAACATCTGTCAGGTTTGCCTCTTCTGTCACTGAACAGGGTCCAGCCGATGCTGCTGATTGGTGCTGACAACACGCACCTCATCACACCAATAGAGCCAGTCAGATCAGGACCACCTGGTGGGCCAGCAGCTGTAAAGACACGCCTCGGATGGACTCTACAAGGGCCAGCCCAAGCCATTAAGTCAAGCCCGAATGTAAGTCACTGCCTTTTTACGTCCACCCCTTCATCCACAGAGCTCTTCTCATGCGTTGAGAAGATATGGCAGATGGAGGTGCTTCCCTACCGCAGCGAGAAGCTAACAGTTCGGTCAAGACAGGACGCTGTTTTCAAGAAGACTCGATTTGGATTTCAAAAGGCAGATATCAGTGTAGATGTTCGTCCTCAGCGACAGTCACCCCGCATTAAAAAGCTAGCCCAGAACAAAGAACCCATGCATGTGAAAGAAGACAAGTGGGTGCTCCCTCAAGTGAGAAAGGAGGAGCAGCCAGAGGCCTCCTCCATTGAAGTGAATGAGATTGACTGCCCCCACATCAAACAGGAAGTGCAGAAGCCTCTGAATATTCAAGAGGCACCTGACGAGGTGGCAAAGCAAACAGAGCCCCTCTTCATTAAAGAGCAAGAGGAAGCAAAACCCTTCCAAGTAATGGAAGAGGAGGAAGCGTCTCCCCACATTAAAGAAGAAGAGGTGGATGTGGCAATCACACTGACTGGTCTTCCTTTAAAGAGTGAGGATGAAGGTGGAAGTGTGGATAAATGCGGACTGGACTCTCCAAGCAACAGCTCAAGTCAGCACATGATGACAGAAGGTGAGCTGAAACATCATCTCGTGCTAACTCTGTCCAGTTCTAGTCTTCCAGATCCTCTTCAATACGAGACATGGGACAGTTTCATTGAGGCCACTGCCCGGCAGTTTCATGGGGCGGCCAACTCCAAGAAGCCCCTCACGACTGATTCCTACGCTGCTGCTGAGCTGGAAGCCTTGCAACAATCTCAAAGAGAGTCATTCCCTGAGGATGTCACCCAGTTAAAGGTCAACAAACCCATTGCTAAATCAAGTCGACTTATCTCACTTGCACCTGAGTTTGATAAACAAACAGGTCTTATCAGAGTAGGAGGCCGTCTTCGCCGTCTCCCCCTCCTGACAGCGGATGAAGTGCACCCCATTGTTCTGGACCCTAAACATGCTCTGACCAGACTCATCATACAGGATTATGATGTAAAGCTACAGCATCCCGGGCCAGAACGAGTGTTTGCTGAAATCAGGAGGAAGTACTGGGTGCTACGTGGACGCGAAGCCGTACGCCGGCATCAGAGATCCTGTGTGAAGTGCAAGAAGTGGAAAGGACAACCAAATCCTCCACGGATGGCGGACCTCCCTCCGGCCAGACTGCGTCTCTTCAAACCTGCATTCTATTCCACCGGCGTAGATTGTTTTGGGCCATACACCATCAAGATTGGACGCAGGAACGGAAAGAGGTGGGGGATAATATTTAAATGTCTAACCACTAGAGCAGTCCACCTCGACCTGATTCCTAGTATGGACACAGATGCGTTCCTGATGGCCCTGAGACGCTTTATAGCCAGACGAGGGAAACCCCAAGAGATTCTCTGTGACCAGGGAACAAACTTCAGAGGAGGCGAACGAGAACTACAGGAAGCATTTCAAGAGCTTCATCCTGAGCTCCAGCAACAGCTTGCTAGCCAACAAATCAGGTTTGCCTTTAACCCTCCTGGTTCCCCACACTTTGGCGGATGCTGGGAGCGGGAGATTCGCTCATTGAAGACTGCCCTTCAAGTCACCATCGGAGCCCAGATCGTTACAGATGAGGTATTACGCACAGTACTAGTTGAGATTGAGGGGATGCTCAATTCAAAACCTCTGGGCTACACGTCATCTGAGATTGCGGACCCTGACCCCATTACCCCCAATTGTCTCCTCATGGGGCGGCGGGACGCCTCGCTGCCACAAGTCAAGTCAAGTCAAGTCAATTTTATTTGTATAGCCCTTAATCACAGACAGTCTCAAAGGGCTTTACATAGCCACAATCGACATCCCCGATCTTAACCCCCAGGAGGGCAAGGAAAAACTCACAAAACCTCATTAGGGGAAAAGTGAGAAACCTTGAGAAGGGACCACAGATGGGGGAATCCCCCTTCCAGGATGACCAGGCTGCAATGGATGCCAACTGGGCAACATTTGGCACATACAATGATGCTATGCAATAATAGATGAGATAATATAAGAGTCAATTGAATGAAGTGCTGCAGGAAGATGACTTCAGTGGAGTGGGTCCTCATCCATGGCAGCATATCCGAGGATGAGCCTTCGATCTTGTACCGGTCAGTTGGTGTAAATTCAGTACAGCCACTTCCAAGTGAATCGCCATCACCTAATTCGGGGAATTGGGAACAGAAAAGAAAGAACAGAAATAGCAAACAGGCCAACAAGTAGTTCAATGAAGTGCTGAAATATAAGGAAATCAGAAAAGGCGCTGCATGAAGACGACTTCGGCAGAGCAGGTCCCTTCCCGGTTCGTCAGTGCCGTAATCTTCAAAGCATGTCCCCATCACCTAATTCCCAAGCAGGGGAAGGAGGGGGCAGAAAAGAGAAGAAGCGGCAGTAAACAGGCCAACAAATAATTAAATTAGATGCTAAAGTATATAAATAAATTGATCAAATGTCGCGCTGCAGGAAGACGACATCACTGGAACAGGTGCATGCCCAGTTGGTCAATGCCTTAAACTTCCTAGTGGGTCACCGTCACCTAATCCCCCAGCCGGGGGAAAAGGGGGCAGAAAAGAAAACAAAAGAAAAAAAAAAAAGCGGCAGTAAACAGGCCAACAAATATTTCAGCTAAATGCACAAGAGTATAAATGCGTCTTTAATAGTGTTTTGAACATTTCTACTGAGGTGGCGCCTCTAATATCTGAGGGAAGTGCATTCCAAAGCATTGGTGCCCGAATAGAGAACGCTCTAGAACCTGCGGACTTCTTTTTGGCTCGCGGGATCACTAAAAGACCAGCATTTTGTGAGCGAAGGTTTCGGGACGGAACATATGGTACCACGAGGTCAACGAGATAAGAAGGTGCTAAGCCGTGCAATATTTTAAAAGTAAGTAGCAGAACTTTAAAATCACATCTCAAGTGGACCGGAAGCCAATGCAAATTGGCTAATATCGGGGTAATATGATCAAACTTTCTCGTCTTAGTTAAGAGTCTAGCTGCTGCATTTTGAACTAACTGCAGACTTTTAATACTCGACATGGGGAGACCCGAGAGCAAAGCGTTACAATAGTCGAGGCGAGATGTAACAAACGCATGGATTAAGATTTCCGCGTCACACGTTGATAGAATTGGGCGAATTTTAGCAATGTTACGCAGATGAAAAAACGCAGTTCGAGTAATATTTTTAATGTGCATTTGAAAAGACATAGTTGCGTCAAATATAACACCGAGATTTTTTGTTGAATCCTTTTGGATAATATTACATTTATCGATATTCAGAGTGGTGTCTTTGAAAAGGTACCGATGACGCGCTGGTCCAATGATGAGCATCTCGGTTTTATCTGAGTTAAGACGCAAAAAATTGAAAGACATCCATTGTTTAATTTCGGCAAGGCACGCCTCTAATTTATAGCAGTCGCGGGGATTCGTTATATCCAACGGCATGTATAATTGCGTATCATCAGCGTAACAGTGAAAACTAATGTTATATTTCCGTATAATATCACCAAGCGGTAGCATATAGATGCTAAACAATAGAGGTCCAAGTACCGATCCCTGCGGAACTCCACATATGATCTTACAAAGATCCGAAGTCGTATTGCCATGAATTACACGGTGCGTCCTCTCCGACAGATACGAATTAAACCAAGAAAGCGCTGAACCTGAAATGCCAACACACGTTTCAAGGCGTTTTAATAATATGTTATGATCAACGGTATCAAAAGCGGCACTAAGATCGAGTAAGAGTAATATTGATGAGGTGTCGGCGTCCATAGCTATGAGAAGATCATTAGTAACTTTAGCAAGGGCCGCCTCAGTAGAGTGGTCGGCTCTAAAACCCGATTGGAAAGGTTCAAATTGATTATTAGCAGTCATATATTCATTAAGTTGTTGCGCTACGACTTTTTCAAGAATTTTTGCAATAAACGGAAGATTTGAAACCGGCCTATAGTTGTTGAGACTCTCTGGGTCAAGGTTTGGTTGCTTAAGTAACGGTCGGATAATGGCGGTCCTAAAAGCTGCTGGTACTACACCCGTGGTAAGTGATAGATTAATTATATTTAAAACAGACGGTCCTAGGGTCGTAAACAGTTCTTTAATTAGTTTACCAGGAAGCGGATCGAGCACACAAGTTGTCGGTTTTGCCGCACTAACCAATTTTGTTAGGCTTTCAAGAGATATTTTTTTAAATTGACATAATGTTATCGGACAGTTATCAGCCCTAATGTCCCTATTAACACCATTTTTCGCGGAATTCAACGGAATTTTAAGAACAGTGTCTTTAATCTCATCACGAATACATTCTATCTTCTGAGTAAAAAATTGCATAAAATCGTGATCTGAATAGGAAGAGCTATCCGAGGTTGGTTGCTGTTGCGTTAGCATTGCTACGGTATCAAATAAATATTTAGGGTTGTTTTTATGTAAAACAATTAATCTAGAGTAATAATTAGTTTTGGCTAGATCAAGCGCTTCTTTGTATATTAGTAAACTATCGCACCATGCCTGACGGAAGACCTCAAGTTTGGTCGCACGCCATTTGCGCTCAAGCTTCCTACAAGATCGTTTCAGTACGCGCGTTTCCTCTGTAAACCACGGAGTAAGCCTCTTTGGACGAGTTTTAGTTTTTAAAGGCGCGACGGAGTCAAGCGCATTTAACAAAGCGACATTAAAGTTGTTTGTGAGATCATCAATCGTACCAATATAATTAGGAAACGAAGCAGTTGCTAAAGGGAGTAGCTCAGAGAACGCAACGATGGTTGAGGAGCTAATGTTACGGCTGCTATAATTTTGATTATGGTCAGAACGATGACAGTGAGCCAAGACTTCAAATTTGATAAAGTAATGGTCAGATAAAGCGCTGGTATATGGTAATACAATTATTTTTGAGGATGCTAAGCCTCGGGTTAATACCAAATCTAACGTGTTACCATTTGTATGTGTAAAATATTTGCTTGTAGGACTGATTTTCAGGAGTTGATAACCGCTGCAGTATGTCCAGTTAGAACACAATATTGTCCAGATGAGGAATAATCAAACCAGTTTGGTCCATGTAAACTTTAATTTGTTTCGATATGGATGTGTGTATGTGTGTGTGGTTTCTGTGGAGCAATTAAAAAGAAAACATGAGCGGATACAATGGAAAGCCTCATCGACACAACATTAATTGCCGTAGTCATAACCATAACAAGTCAACAAAACAGCACAAGCAACATTAGCTGAAATGCCCACAAACAAATCGCTTTCCCACAAAAAATGATATTTTATGTTGAGTCACTTACATGCTAATGCACGCACACCTTGTGGTTGGATGGCTTCGGAGAGAATGACTGTACATCCCTTGTCTGTTACCTTTCGTGGGTCCTAAAATAGGTGGCTAAAAACATGCCCATCTAAAATGCAATTGTATGAACAGGCGAGCCACCAGAGGGTGCTACAACGGCATACTACAAAACAACCTGACCTTTTTAACAGCTGCCCCCAAATCTGAGAAGCAGATTTGTATCACTTGAAGCCAGTTAATTGTCTTCTTCTGGTGGAAAGGCGGGCAACTTTATGAGGCGAGACATCAGTCTTACGAAAATTTTGTCATTCACGCGAACCTCTGCCGGTTGGATCCTATTGGCTCTTCCCTGTATAGTAGTCTTAACTATTCCGACAAGCCAAAGGGCTCTCTGAGACTGTGGGTCCGCCAACATCACCACAGCTCCGACCCTGAGGTCATCCTTGTCCTCTGTCCATTTGTTACGAGTTTGTAAGGCGGGCAGGTGATTTTGTGTGAAGCATTTCCAAAACTGGTCACCGAGAATTTGACTGTCTCCAGCGCTTCCTGCTCAGAAGATCGGATTCGGGGTACACCACCTGTGGCAGAGATGAATCATGCCGCCCCGTCAAGAGTGTATTTGGTGTAATGGGATCGGGATCTGCGATGTCAGATGGGTCATGATGGGTTTGAGTGACCCAAAGTTGTGTACTTTCCGATGCGCACTCAACGGGAAGGTGTTCAAGCGTTTCTGGGTGACTGGTTGCCCACTGCCTGAGTTCAAATCCACCTTCTGCCAGCAAATCTCGTAGTTTGTTGGCTAGTGACTTAGCTTTCTCGACTGATGGTAAACTTTTCAGCCAATTGTCTACGTAGAAACAACGCTCAATTGCCGCACGCACATCTTCATTAGGTTGACTGTTATTTGTCACATGCATTTGCAAAGCAAACGTAGCACAGCAAGGGCTTGAGACGGTTCCGAACAACAGAACTAACCACTGGTACACTTCAGGGGGTTCAGTCACTGTGTTCCGCCAGAGAAATCTCAGGTACGACTGATCTTCGGGAAGGAGACGTATCTGGTGGGACATTCCCTTTATGTCGCTGCTAATGGACACCATATTCTTTCTGAACCGCAACAAGATCCCCAAAAGACTTGAGGTGAGTCTGGGGCCGGGCAGCAGATGTTCATTCGGTGATAGTCCTTTATACTTGAGTGAACAGTTAAACACTATTCGGTTTTTGGCATTGTGCATTACCGTGTGATGGGGAATGTACCAACCTTCGCTGGAATCGACTTCGTCAGGTGTGATTTTCTTGGTGTATCCCAAGGTGGGTAGCTTGTTGATCTCGTTTTTATAAGCTATCAACTTCCTATTATCCTTTGTTAACCTTTTCTCCATACTGCGTGAATGAGGTAGAAGAGCTTCTTTGGGTGCGACCAGCTGTGGCAGATTCTTTCTCCACGACAAGAGTGTGGCATATCTGGAGGCACCATTTACGTCACCCTTGACAGGTTTTTGGGATAACGTCTCGAGTGCTTCAGTGTCATCCCTGGACCTGGTAACCACCCTCTCACTTCGATAAGGCAAGATGTCCAACTGCCATAAACGTTCGACATGAGTAAGAAGATTGGCTTGGGGTGGCTGAGTGGAGGTGAAATGGCATTGCGCGGAGTGGGGGGAATGCTTCAGGTACCTGGAAGGACCTTGCAGGGTCCAGCCCATCGCTGTCTTGATTGCAGCTGGACCGTCAAGTGGTCCGCGCCGGACACGCTCTGTTGGTAGGATGAGGTGTGGATGGTCCGACCCTATTAGGAGCAGTGGTTGTGCATTATATATTTCAGGGATTGGCAACTCTCTCAGGTGGTGATATTTCGTCTTGAGGGCGGCTACTGGGTAGGAATGACTTCCTAGAGCTAGCTCTTTAGCTGTAAAGGCATCTTGTATTTGGTATTTATAATTGGGATTGGTCGCTGAGGACACGGTGAATGACACAGAGGCACCATGAATGATACAGACATCTTGCCGTACAGTGCGCAGGTGTAAGTCCTCCGGGCTCCCCAGGATACCTAATGCTTGAGCTGCCTCGTGAAGTAGAAAAGAGCGCTCCGATCCATCATCGAGCACAGCATGGGTGTCGAGTGATGCATCTCCATGTCTCAGGGTGACAGGAGTAATTTTGAGCAGCACTTTATTGTGTCCAATTGGTCTGTCCACATAGAGTGTTTCGGCGGTAGAATTTATTGCACGGGGGCTGTCGGCCATGATCGGATGGATGGATGTGGGAGTGGGAAATTCACCGGCATTTACCTCATGAAGCACTTCCAAGTGTTTCCCTTTGCATTTATTACATCTTGCCTTTAAAGTGCATTGTGATGAGAAATGGTTACGCCCACATCTCCAGCACCTCTTGTATGTCTTAATCCAGTTATTAATTTGCTCTTTTGTGAGAATCTTAAAGTTTGTAAAATGGTTGAGATAGTGTTGAGTGGTGTTACAGAATGGGCAGAATTTCTTTGGTTCCATTGTAGTTTCTTCGGGTTCGCATGTAACTGTTGTGCTTTCTATTTGATTATGATCACTACCAAGGAGAACAAATGTACCTCTAGGCCTAACCCCTTGTGCTTGCTCTTTCTTGGTGAAAGGGCGGTCTCTGCTGGCGGTTTGGGGGGACTGCATACTATCATCTTGTACCCTGACTTCGTATTCGAGCCAATCTGATAAGTGTACTAAGGTAGGGATGGGGGTTCTAAGAGGGTTAATATGTCTCTTGAAGTCTGCTCTGAGATGATGCGGCAACTTAGTTAATACTCGGGTGACATGTGATCCACATTTTAGCTCCGTTTGGCCTATGTCGCCCAACTGGTCCAGCATTCCTACTAGGGCCCGAAGCTTTAGAGCAAACTTTCGGAATGATTTTATGTCACCGCTCTTGATGTTCGGTTCATCCCTAAGCTGGGCGATACGCTTCAGTGCTAACTGATGGGGCTGACCGTATTGTTCATTAAGAGCATCCATAGTGTCACTGTATGGATAACGACTGCTACAGTACGAATCGGCTATAAGTAGTGCCTCCTCTAGCCTGAGATGATCTAGTAAAATCTGGTATTTAAATTGTTCTGTCGCATCCCGTGGCAGGAGATTATCGAGTGCGACCCTAAGACGTGTGAACTCTCGTGGGTCTTCATTTACAAAATGGGGAATAGTAGGAGTTGGCCCTCGATATGTTGGTTCACCACGAGATGGTGAAAGTGTACGTTGGCGTGTATTGTATCTAGGGGGGTCATATCTGTTCTCTGGACTATCACTTTGTGGGTTGTAGCTTGAATCAATGTAGGTGGACATGATTCGTCTTTGATCGCCTGACTCATAGTGATGCTGGTGGTGAGAATAATACTGTCTATTACGCTGCTGGGTGAGTTCATGACGGCATTCACGTAGATTCTGAGACTCATGGTCACGCTGGCAATGGTGTGAAATTGAAAGTTCACGACGGTGATAGTGAGGACTTGCAGACTCACGAAGATGTTGACGCGAACTTGAAGCTTCACTACGGTGGCTGCGCGGACTTGGAGGCTCGCGACGACGATGATGTGGACGACGGTGCTGACGTGGACTTGAAGACTCACAACGAGGTTGATGAGGACGACGACGTGGACTTGGAGACTCACGACGGCGTGGACTTGGAGACTCACGACGACATGGACTTGGAGACTCACGAAGGCGTGGACGCGGAGACTCACGATGGCGTGGACTTGGGGACTCACGACGGCGTCGACACGGAGACTCACGACGATGCTGACGTGGATGTGGGGACTCGCGACGATGTTGATGAGCACGGTGACGTGGGCTTGGAGACTTACACCGACGTTGGCGTGGACTTGGAGAGTCACGACGGCGCTGTTGTGCACTTGAAGACTCACGATGACGATGATGATGTGGGCTTGAAGACTCACGACGGCGTTGGCGTGGACTTGAAGACTCACGACGGTGTTGCTGATGACGATGACGTGGACTTGGAGGTTCACGACGGTGTGGATGAGGACGGTGAGGTGGACTTGAAGACTCACGACGGCGTTGGCGTGGACTTGAAGACTCACGACGGTGTTGCTGATGAAGATGACGTGGACTTGGAGGTTCACGACGGTGTGGATGAGGACGATGACGTGGACTTGGAGACTCACGACGATGCTGACGTGGACTTGAAGACTCACGACGATGCTGACGTGGACTTGTGGACTCACAACGATGCTGATGTGGACTTGGAGACTCACGGCGATGCTGACGTGGACTTGAGGACTCACGACGGCGTGTACTTGGAGACTCACGACGATGCTGACGTGGACTTGAAGACTTACGACGACGTGGACTTGGAGACTCACGACGATGCTGACGTGGACTTGAAGACTCACGACGATGCTGACGTGGACTTGTGGACTCACAACGATGCTGATGTGGACTTGAAGACTCACGACGATGCTGACGTGGACTTGGAGACTCACGGCGATGCTGACGTGGACTTGAGGACTCACGACGGCGTGGACTTGGAGACTCACGACGATGCTGACGTGGACTTGTGGACTCACAACGATGCTGATGTGGACTTGAAGACTCACGATGATGCTGACGTGGACTTATGGACTCACGACGATGCTGATGTGGACTTGTGGACTCACGACGATGCTGACGTGGACTTGAAGACTCACGGCGATGCTGACATGGACTTGAAGACTCACGACGACATTGGCGTGATGACTCTTTTTTTCTAAGACTGTTTTCACCACTCATTTGTACTGCTTCTTGATTATTTGGTGGTTGTATTGACTGATTGTATGTCAAACAGGAGATTATGGTCTCTTCCGCTGGACTGTCTTCAGAAAATTGTTGTTCATTTATAGATTCCATTAGTTGAGTATGTTCAGAGTCATTCTCGTGATGTTCAGTTGTAACATCATAGTCTTTTAAGTAGTGTGGAGGGTGAGTTAAACGTTTAGGTCTGGTTTGTACTTCTTCCTGAGAGGGCATCGTTGTCTGCAGTAATTATCGAATCCGGCTCGAAGGACCATGTAAAATATTTGCTTGTAGGACTGATTTTCAGGAGTTGATAACCGCTGCAGTATGTCCAGTTAGAACACAATATTGTCCAGATGAGGAATAATCAAACCAGTTTGGTCCATGTAATCTTTAATTTGTTTCGATATGGATGTGTTTGTGTGTGTGGTTTCTGTAGAACAAAATAAAAAGAAAACATGAGCGGATACAATGGAAAACCTCATCAACACAATACTAATTTGCCGTAGTCATAACCATAACAAATCAACAAAACAGCACAAACAACATTAACTGAAATGCCCACAAACAAATCGCGTTCCCACAAAAAAGGATATTTTATGTTGGGTCACTTACATGCTAATGCACGCACACCTTGTGGTTGGATGGCTTCGGAGAGAATGACTGTACATCCCTTGTCTGTTACCTTTCGTGGGTCCTAAAATAGGTGGCTAAAAACATGCCCATCTAAAATTCAATTGTATGAACAGGCCAGCCACCAGAGGGTGCTACAACGGCATACTACAAAACGACCTGACCTTTTTAACAGTGTGTATTGTTTTTACTGTCTCTACACCCTCCCCAGTTGACAGAAGCAGTGTGGGCACGGCCTGGAGGTGGATTGAAGCATTCGGGAGACAATGGGAGGTGAAGACTGCAGCGGTCTTGGAGCTGTTTATGTCTTGGAGAGCACCTATTCTTCCCGTTAAAAAAAAAAAAAAAAAAAGGTTTAATTTGGTATCTGCGTTATTATAGTTTTGGGAATTTTTATTTTAAGCATAAATGGTTACTATTTCATTTGGGTTGCTTTAAAAATTTGTCAAAAAACAGTCAAAATTAGAGCGTTAGCTCGAGGCTTAAATTGTAATCTCTAAACACAGTTAGATATTTGAACTCAGTGAACTAAATTTTATTTAATTCAGGAATGATTTGCCCATGTTGCGAAGTCATATTCTAATATTGTGCTATATTAGCTGGATATCATTTGGACATTATTGCGAACCAACACTGCTGAATTGTGGTGATTATCAGCAAAACTAAATGTATACGTTGGAGAATTGTTTCTGGGGCCAATGCCTGTGAGGATGACACGGTCTAGATTACATTCGAAGAAAGCTATTACAACAGTCTGAGAATTGAAATAGATATAATATTTGGTGGGTTTACGTTAATTAAAATATATTATTCAAGTGACTGATACAAGCTTCACAAACAAATTGAAAAAGGTGACTGAATACAATTAATTATGGTATTATTGCGATTATTTAGCATGCATATTTTGAAGGATTGTATAACGATTGCTGGCATTATTGTAAACACTTACGGGAGAGAAGGGCAATTATTTAATTTAGCAGGTTCATATTTACTAAAGTATGTTAAACATTAATTAAACAGAAAGCATTTATCAAATGAAAGTACGGTGCAATTAGATACAAAAGGTCGTAAGTGGTTCTATTACTCACAACTTCGACCCGCACCGGAGTTCTTTCCCCAATATGGTGAGCCTGAAGGTTGACCGCCCGGATGGGCAGGTCAAGAGAGGGGCAGATACTGACCAATTGAAACACATACAAATCAAACATAAAAATGGACACGGCTGTCCTTTTTCTGATTATTTCTGGATGACAGGCTTGCTTTCTACGCTTCTAGTATGTTTGCTTCTCATGTATGAGACTGTTTTTCAGACAGAAGGAGGGGAGACAAAAATTGTGATGTTACAGTACCACTGCAGCCAGACGGTCATGTACGAGGAACGGGAGGACAGCTCGGATAGGTTGACAGACACACAGGTGATATTGTTTTATAAAAATTGTGAACAAGACCCCGAGGTTGGTATATATGCGAAATTATTCAATCACACAATTGATTTAGAGAATTCAAGGGTTTGATAATGAGGTGGCCAAGCAAAATTTTACGTGTTTGAAGTTGAATGGAGCAGGGCACACAATTGGACAAATACCGTGGGATTGGTGTGAAACGAATGTGTCTCTTCCAGCAGGACCCCCGCTTTCCTGTGCAGACGTCTGGTTGTGTTATGGTGGAAAATTTCTATACGACAGGCTGCCGACCAATGCCTCTGGCAGGTGTGCCCTGGCTTTTAAAGGTTGATTTACTAACTACTTCTCATTTCCACGGTGACTCAACTCCAACAATAACATGACAAATATTTGTCATCTCATCAATATTTGCACAACAGAGTACTGAGTTTCGAGATCCACACAATAATATTTCTCAAAATTATATTTCTTATTAATTTAGCTTAGTTAAGGGATATTTTCTTGACAATCTAACATCAGACAGAAAAAAATGGTGGTGGGGGGGAGCGAATCTTCTTTCTTCTTAATAGGGGCGGGTGTGAAATAATTGAGAAGCACTGCTAGTATATGCAGACATTATATTCATAGAATCTTGCAGCCCGAGTGAACCACAGCATTGTTGCAAGTTCGGTAGGAGAAACGTAAACGTCCCACTGCTGTTCCAGCAGCGGCTTCTCGGGAAATAGGCGGAAGTGACGTCGGAGCTGACTCGCTTTTGTGGCGTTATTTTAATTATTTTGTTACATTTTGTTATCAACCGAATTAAAATATTACATAGAATATATATTAAAAGAGAACAGCTAGGTGTAAAAACAAACACAGAGGCAAAGAAATATATTTGAAAAATACGTGCTTAAAGCATGACGTCATAAGCAAGCGCGCAGTTTACGAAGGACCTCGACCACATCCACCGACCCCTCCACACCGGAACAAAAGCAGTCCACCGCTAATTTTTTCTGATTTAGTGTGGAACCGACTGTAATTTTCTCACAGGATGTCCAGTGCTACTCTAAAGGACTACGACATAATTCATTAAGTCTTTGTGTCCCGATAACCTCATCTTCGCGCGTTGATGCTTTTCGGCGTAGTTAGCTTAGCTTGTTAGCTTAGCTTGTTAGCTTGCTAGCCGCTAACGAAAAGAGGCACATGACTCATCGCCAACCAGAGATCGAGTGCGGATTTTTTGGAATTATCATTTGAAAATGTGTGAAAGAACGACACCCAAGTACAAAGAGGAACTTTGTGGAATAAAAGAAGAGAACGAGCAACATCTTCAACTGCTGGACGAAGTTTGCAACCAGCCTCGTGTTGTGCCACTCAAAGCAGGTTTGTACACGTTTTACTCTCATTTGCTTTGTAAAGAACGACTTTCTATCGTTAAAAATATGCATCACAACATTAAGTTGTTTGGGGAAATCGTTCAAGGTTATTGGCGTTTTATTTTTTAATCTTGCCTTTTATTTGCAGATCTGCTGAACATTTGTTGATGCCAAATAAAATCAGTGCAGGAAATAAATGCCAAAGAAAAAACAATAGTGGGGGGTTAACTCCATGTTTTTTCCAGTATAAAATTTACATTTAAAATAACAAAATAACATTTTCTGGTTTTTATATTTTGTTCAAGCAATTCCTTACGGAAGGAATTCTGCTTGAATCTAAAATATGTGCACACTGCGGCGAAAACATCAATGGCGGTTGATGAATTTTAGTGGATAAAACACAAAATATTAACTTTTTCTTTTTAAAAATGAAGTACGTATCAGTCTTTTTTATTTATGAACTTTGTACTGGCTTGGTCGGGTGAGAGTCAATGAACCTCGGGTGGCCCTGCACTGTTTTGTGCACGTGTGCGTAGTTTCACCCCATCCAAACATTTAAAATACATTGAATGCATCCATCCGAGGTTTCACGGATCTCATCAGTGAACAAGTGCATGCTGCAAGGAATGCATCTGCATCTTTGGCTTACTATGGGCTTAAAAAGGGAGAACGTCACAACCCCCTTTTCCACCAACATTTAGTTCCTGGTAATAAAGTTCCTCTAGCCCAGGTGGTTTGCATCTCGACTGCAACTCATAGTTCTTGATAATGTATGCAAAAGACAATGATGACGTAACAGTGGGAGGTCTTGTGTTACTTTGTTACTCATTACTGACACCCTCTGGCTGTTAAGCATCATTGCAGTTACAAAATAATTCAGTGAACTCATAATATTTTGGTGTATCTTTCGTCGAATTTGAATACATATTGGATAACTTTAAAATATACAGTCATTATTCAAATATGTCAACATGAAAGTCAGAGTGAAAGTGTTGTTGCTTAATGCTTATGTGTAAGAACTTTTACTCTTCAAACGTAATTTTGTTTTAAAATTTATTTCAAAACCTAAATTTTATAAAAATAAAAAGGGTAATGTCGGAACTTACTCGCAGGATAAATATCATTTTGGGTAAAAAAAAAACAAACGTAAATCATACAATAAATAGCGACTCTGATGCCAGGGCCCCTTTAATTCTTTTAGGGATCCAGATTATAATGGAAGCAAAAAGTACCCACGATGAAACTATCCATAAATGCAAAATGAAATACTTGAAAACATATTTCGCTTGAAGGATTCCTATTTTATCAATGACATTATGTTGCGATGGTCCCAGTGGTCTGCATCAATATGTTAGGGTCCCACAACAGGTGTTCCATCAGACGCACACAATAGCCTGTGTGTGCTAACTTCGCTTAGCTTCCAGAAACATCTGTGACTATGTCAGGAATGTAATCGGCATTAGCCGCAACGTGCTTCCTTTTTAATAGCTCGTTTATCACTGTTGTTGTGCTGCTAAAGGGAGGTTTACATCGTCGGACGTAATTTTGTGAAATGCCCCCATGGTCCGGTCCAAGTTGGGGTCGCACGCATTGCTCCGTGTGCGGCAGGCATAAGTCAAGGTAGCATGGTAGAAACAATATAAGACAAAGTCGCCGCCTGAGCTTTGACTTGACCAAACCAAATTTGTGTTTGTCTTTTTGTGTCCTGCAGACGTCTGTGAAAACGATCTCTGTTCTGTGAAAGAAGAGCCAGACTTGACTCACATCAAAAAGGAGGAGGAGGAGGAGGAGATCAACAAGTCACCAGTGAACGTTGTCCCTTTTAAGACTGAAGATGAAAACAAGGATGAGAGTGAGGACAACAGAGGGGCGGAGCCTACAAGCAGCAGCTCAAGTCATCACGTGACAACAGAAGTTGATGAAGACCACTGGGGGCCATCACAAGCACAAAATGAGGACACATTATCAGACGCCCATGACAATGATGATGATACTAATGATGATTATGATTATGATGGGCAAGCCAAAGGTGCATGCCACACTGACTCATTCACTTCAAAGCTGTCTTTAAAAGGGCACAGAAAAACACACAGTGGTGAAAAACCTTTTTCCTGCTCGGTTTGTGGCAAAAGCTTCTCTCGGAAGTCTCATTTAGTAAGGCACACAGGAACGCACAGTGGAGAAAAAACGTTTTCTTGCTCAGTTTGTGGCAAAGGATTCTCTCATAAGGCAAATTTAACGAGCCACACAAGAATACACACTGGAGAAAAACCTTTTTCTTGCTCAGTTTGTGGCAAGAGTTTCTCTCAAAAGTTTCAATTAAAAATCCACGCAAGAAGACACAGTGTTGAAAAATCTTTTTCCTGCTCAGTTTGTGGAAAATGCTTCTCTCATAATTCGAGTTTAACATATCACACAAGAACACACACTGGAGAAAAACCTTTTTCATGCTCAGTTTGTGGAAAAAGCTTCTCTCAAAAGTCGCATTTAACAAGCCACGCAAGAAACCACAGTGGAGAAAAACCTTTTTCCTGCTCAGTTTGTGGCAAAAGCTTTAATGTAAAGTCATTTTTAACAAATCACACAAGAACACACACTGGAGAAAAACCTTTTTCATGCTCAGTTTGTGGAAAAAGCTTCTCTCAAAAGACACATTTAACAAGCCACGCAAGAACACACAGTGGAGAAAAACCTTTTTCCTGCTCAGTTTGTGGCAAGAGTTTCTCTCGAAGCTCTCATTTAATAATTCACTCAAGAACACACACTGGAGAAAACCCTTTTTCTTGCTCAGTTTGTGGCAAAAGCTTTTCTTTTAAGTGGAATTTAAAAACACATACACGATTACACACTGGAGAAAACCCTTTTTCATGCTCAGTTTGTGGAAAATGCTTCTCTCGAAAGGCAAGTTTAACAGAACACACACGAAAACACAGTGGAGAAAACCCTTTTTCCTGCTCAGTTTGTGGCAAGAGTTGCTCTCGAAAGTCTGATTTAATAAATCACACAAGAACACACACTGGAGAAAAACCATTTTCCTGTTTGGTTTGTGGTAAAAGCTTTTCTCTCAAATCATATTTAACAAGTCACACAAGAACACACAGTGGAGACAAGCCATTCAGTTGCAGCGTTTGTGCTAAAAAATTCTTTTCTAAAACGGGTGCTGAGAGACACAATTGTGCTGGTGAGAATTGCAGCGATCCTTGAAGCTTAAAAAAAAGACAAAAAAAACTGAAGGAACTGACTCTTTGTGGTAAGATGTAAATGTGATTTTGAAAAATGTAATTTTGCAAAGCTCTTTTATTGACATTCAGCCAATGGGATGAGTGCCAGAATAACCATTGTGTCTGAGTGATGATTTTTTTTGTGTTTACATCAAACATGTAAATAAAATTAATTGCCTTTGCCTGGAATAACATTTGTTTACGTTATGCTTTTCAGTTGTCTTTTTAATCGAATTTAATGGAAAAGGTGTGAGAAGAAACGGTGCTTATGAAATCGTTGCCTTCCACAATCATCAATAAAATCACTTGTTCCACTTGCTCAACTGGCTTTCATTACGCTGCGTGAAAAGGTGAAAAACAGATGTAGAAGTTGAACGATAAAAAGAACAAGAAAGAGAAACGCGAATAGTCTCAGTTTCTCTCAAAGGTTTTGGAATGTCAGGACTTGGCAACTTGATGGCGACTGGAGTCAGTGCTGGTTTTCTCGCTGTGTTTGGCTGGCTCGTATATGAATGGTCCATTGAACAAAACTCAAACTCTTCAAATATCC
This sequence comes from Idiotropiscis lumnitzeri, assembly GCF_059441095.1. NCBI lineage: Eukaryota > Metazoa > Chordata > Actinopteri > Syngnathiformes > Syngnathidae > Idiotropiscis > Idiotropiscis lumnitzeri. Next base: position 16,271,777 of record NC_142392.1, read on the forward strand.
CCTCACATACATTTAATATTACACTTTCTGAATAAATTTCTGACTGGCTAAATACACTTTCTAGGTTGAGCTCTATCAAGCGTTTGGGGTTTGTTGTTAAGCAGAATCTCACTTCGGAAAAACTTAAATCATTTGTCAAATATACCAAATATTTTTTTTTTATGCTATATTATATTTTTTATACATTGGATTAGTTATATAATGAAATAGGGAAATATTAACATTGGAAACCACATACAGACTTAATTCAATTAATAACAAATATAGAAACATTTTATAAATATTGAACTCATTGAGAAGAGTCCTAATATTGAAATAAATATTGAAATATAAAAAATACTTAAGTATTAAATTAATTCAATAACCCGACCCCGGATGAGCGGCAGAAAATGGCTGGATGGATGGAATAATTTAAATTACATACATATTCAAATGAACAAATATGTTAAGAAACATTCAAGTGTGAAATAAAAAGGTTTAAATTGTTGATAATTTTACACATTAAAATAATTGAATAAATATTGTATTATTACATAAGCAAGCTTAAATATACATTGAAATAAATTTTAAAAAAGTCATGTATTTTTAAATGGCCTAATTTAGATATGGGAAGTAATTCTCTTTATGAAACTATGAAGGGACTGGAGCTCACAGAAGTGACCAGTCTTGGTTCTGACTGATTGGTTCTCACTGAACAAGAAAAATGAACATTGAAACACCAAATGAGGCAGTTAGACCACAAATGTAGGCATGTTACTGTAAGGCACCAGATAACAATGAACTGGGACACTTTTTCTCAAAATCACAGTTCAGTGACAGTCAATATGTTGTATCTTGCTAAATGTTTGGTGCAAAAAGACAATATTGTGATGTCTTTAAAATGCTCAGAACCTTTACACAACTATCCAACAGTATATGGAACTCAAAATGTGTTTTGAAGTGAATGTGACAGAATATGTTTATACTAATATGAGTCACAAATAGTAAAAAATGTTAATATTTTGTCTACCATTGTGTTGAGAAATTTGAATGAATAAATTTTTGTAAGGCAACCTCATTTTTTCAGTTTATTTGGTATTTAGTTTCATTGCTTAACTTTAATATATACTCTTGCCAGCTTGTCAAAACAGTGCTATTTACTGCTTTTTAAAAAAGAAATACAATTAATATTATGCAGAATTGAGTTCAGCCTTTTGGCCCGGCCCTCCACAATATTTTATGTTTCTTATGTGGCCCCATGGAAAAAATAATTGCCCACCCCTGATCTAGGTAGACAAAAACAAACCGGTTCAACATGTCTCTCAGGATGTCATTCATGAGGGCTTGGAACACCGCAGGGGCGTTTGTGAGGCCAAAAGGCCAAAATGACCCAAGGGAGTGTTGAATGCCGTTTTCCGCTCATCACCCTCTTTAATCCGGACCAAATGATAGGCGTTTCTGAGATCCAGTTTGGAGAAGACCTGGGCCTCGCAGAGAGGTTCAAATGACGGATCGATGAGTGGAAACGAGGACTTATTTTTAACTGTGATATCATTTACGCCCTTGAAGTCTATACAGGGGCGGAGTGAGGAATCTTTCTTCTTAACGAAGAAGAATCCTGCCCCGAGGGGTGAGGAAGAGGGCCGAATGAGACCGGAGGCGAGGGAATCTCGAATGTACGTCTCCATGGCATCCCTCTCTGGACGGGAGATGTTGTACAGTCGGCTGGTGGGGAGGGAAGCTCCAGGGAGAAGGTCAATGGCGCAGTCGTAAGGGCGGTGAGGAGGCAAGGTGAGAGCGAGGTCCTTACTGAACACCCGGGAGAGGTCATGATAGTTGGAGGGCTCCGAGGAAAGATCCGGAGGAGTCGTAGCCGGAGGGGAAGATCGGGGAGCCGGGTCAGCGGACAACAGGCACTGCGAGTGGCAAAAAACACTCCAGCTGGTAATGGAGCAGTTTCTCCAGTCGATGGAGGGGTTGTGTTTTTGGAGCCAGGGGAACCCCAGCACTAGGGGAACATGGGGTGAATTGATGAGGTACAGCTGAATGGTTTCTCTGTGGTTACCTGAGATGATGAGTGTAAATGGTATAGTTTGCTGGGAGACCAAGGAAATGAGATGTCCATCCAGGGCCACCACTCTTCGAGGGGAAGTAAGGGGTTCCCAAGAAACCCCCAACTGTTTAGCCAGGGCTTGATCTATGAAGTTGCCATCTGCTCCGGAGTCGATTAAAACAGGGATTGAGAAGGATTTGCTTTGCCATAAGATACTGGAGGGAACAGACATGCGAGGGGAAGAGATGCAATTTGGCTCACCAATGTGCTCTCCTTCATTGGCAAGCCCCATCTTTTGGCCTAGATGGACAGGCAGCAAGATAATGTCCGGGGTTTCCACAATAAATACACAAGCGATTAGTCAAACGTCTATGGCGTTCCTGAGCGTCCAGACCAGTCCTTCCCAGTTGCATAGGCTCCTCCTGGCGAGCAGAGGGCAGAAATTGGCCGGGTGATGACGGCTCAGAATGATAGACAGGCGGAACGGCTTTTCCGTCCCCCCTCCGCGATTTTTCTGCGCTTCTCACTCTCAGCCGATTGTCAATTTTTATGGATAGTGAGACCAACTCCTCGAGGGAGGTGGGCTCGTCACGGACCGCCAGCTCATCCTTTAATCGTTCGGTCAAACCATTCACAAAAATACCTCTCAGAGCGGGCTCGTTCCATCCACACTCGTTCGCCAGGATTCGAAACTCGATGGAGTAATCCGCTACGGATTGTGTTCCCTGCCGAAGGGCTAGCAATCTGCGGGTCGCTTCGCGTCCTTTGACTGGGTGATCGAAAACCCTCCTTAGTTCCTGGCAAAAATCTGCATAAGAGGACATCACTGGCGAAGACGCCTCCCACAGCGCCGTAGCCCATTTTGCGGCTCTTCCGCGTAACAGGTTAACCATAAAGGCTATTTTGGATCGATCAGAGGGGTAGCTTAGCGGTTGTAAGTCAAAAACTAACGAAGAATTCAGGAGAAACTGACTACATGATCCTAGATCCCCGGTAAACGGCTCGGGAGTAGGAACAAAAGGTTCCTTGCTGCCAAGAGCGGGCATTGCGGAAGCAGAAGGGACCGGGGGAGTGTTTACGGGAGGATGGGTGGAGGGAGAGAGAGATAGGACCTGGGTGGAGAGGTGCGTGATCTTATGGTGTAGATTTTGGACCGATTCCATAAGCTCGTGAAACATTTTTTCGTGGCGGCCGAGCTGCCTACCTTGGATAGATAGGGCTTCTTTGAGGGGATCCGGGGTCGCTGGGTCCATTGTATTGGCCGGATTATTCTGTCACGGGTTGAGGAACCGTAATGGAGAGAGAAAAGGAACCCAAGAGCAACCTGGATATGAGATGGGATTTTATTTGTGCGGAAGCGGGTCCGGAGTTCTGCAGGGCAGGCGAGGGGGCGGTAGACGCGGCGGGAAGCAAGCGCAGGCAGCGGGTCCGGAGGGCGCAGGTCGGGCGATGAGGTGAGAGACGCGGTCTGGTCTTCTCGGGAAGGCGGTGGTGTCACGGGCTTGGGCGGGCAGGAAGAAGGCTTGAGGAAGCACATAAGAGAACGGAGTTATTACGAGCACCAAGGACAGCGCCAACAATGCCAATCTGTGTCGTGCAACTGCGGCCAAAGTACCACGGGTATAACGGGATAATCCGGCACCTGACTCCTGGCTGCGCTGATCTTTTATGCTGTTGCTGATGAGCTGCAGGTGCACAGGGGCCGGCGCCAGAAATTGCAGGGGCGTGCCTGGGCGTAGAACCAGGAAGTTGCCCAAGCCCTGCAAGACAAGTCATAGACTCCACCAAACATTAAAAGCACAGGACATCACAAAAATCGTGTCATATGACGAAAGCGATGTGCAACAACAAACTATAGGAGACCCAGAGCATGCTGTTAATGCAGTAAAAGAAGATAAATGGATTGCACCACTGCCTGTCAATGGGACACTAGTTACTTTTAAAATTGACACAGGAGCAAAAGCAAACAAAATTAATGAAAAAGACTTGAAATCACTTGAAGAGAAACCGGAAAGAGTCACAGACAAGCCCGTGAAATTGAAAACCTACGACAATCAGCCAATAAAAACAAAGGGATGTTGGAGGCTAAAAGTGACAGCAAAGGGAAGACAACACAAGTTAACGTTCACAATTGTGCCAAGTGGACTGGAGTCAATCCTTGGAGACAAGACATCTGAAGAGCTTGGATTGATAAAAATAATTTACTAAATCAACAGCAAGGATGTCAATCAGAAGAACAAAGTGTTGAAGAGTGAAGGTAGTAAGAGTATAGTGAACAAATACTTTTCTGTCTTCAAAGGACAAGGGACGCTACCTTACACTTATAAAATACATCTCAAGGAAGATGCTAAACCTGTAGTACATGCCCCGAGAAGAGTTCCAGCCCCTCTCAAAGAGAGATTAAAAATGGAACTGAGCAGAATGACACCAATAAGAGTCAGAGAGAAAGTGAAAGAAAATTCCATCACGTGTGTTAAAAAGAGGAACTCCCCAGAGTTACGTGTTTGCCTCGACCCCAAAGATCTGAATGAAAACATTAAAAGAGAACATTATCAAATTCCCAAGCATGAAGAAATCCTGAGTGACATGGCAGGTGCTAAGTAGGTTAGCAAATGAGATGCATCGCATGGATTTTGGCAGGTGAAGCTGGACACCGAAAGCAGCAGGTACACCACCTTCAACACACCATTTGGGCGTTTCTGTTTTCTGAGACTGCCATTTGGCATAAAGTCTGTGCCTGAGATCTTTCACAGAGCTATGGAGTCAATCATAGAAGGTCTGGAAGGAACCCGTGTGTTCATTGATGATTTGGTTGTGTGGGGAAACACGGAACAAGAACACAATGAGAGACTTGAGGAACTGCTACAAAGAGTTAAAATGAATGGACTAAAACTAAAACGAGAGAAATCTCTAATCTCGTTGCACACTTGAGTACAATGTCAATAAAGGGATTTCTGATTTCTGAAATGTCTGTTTGGAGTTACAGAATTGACACAGCAGATGGAGTGGTGCCAGACAGAACCAAAGTGCAAGCAATACTGGACATGCCAGCTCCAACCGAAAAAAAAAGGACTTCTGCGAGCAATGGGGATGATAAACTTCCTGGGCAAGTTCATTCCAAACCTCTCGTCGAGGACAAAGTCCTTAAGTTTGCTGCTGCATCACGACGTAGTCTTTGAGTGGACAACAAAACATGACAAAGAATGGCAAGATCTAAAGAGAACTGTGACAGCTGAACCAGTCCTTGCCTACTTTGATCCATCAAAACCAACCAAAATTTCCACGGATGCGTCAAAAGATGGGCTAGGTGCCGTACTGCTGCAAAAGGCGAGAGACACATGGCAACCTGTAGCCTATGCATCCAGGTCAATGTCAGAGACTGAAAAACGCTCTGCTCAGATCGAAAAGGAGTCACTGGGTTTAGTGTTTGGATTTGGCAAATTTCACACGTATGTTTATGGACTGCCCACGTTCATAGCAGAGACTGATCATAAGCCACTGATTTCAACTAGGATGAAAAATCTCAATGACATGACGCCCAGAATTCAACGCATGATGACGTTGCAGCGCTATGATTTTGAGCTAATATACACGCCTGGAAAATACATCGTGCTTGCTGATGCGTTATCCCGAGCGCCGCACCATAACAGTGACATCAAGGACTGCGTTACGGCGGAGGAGGCTGAGGCTCACATCATCACTTCAAGCCCTTTATACCGACAGGCAAATAGGCAGGCTGAGAAGGGAGTGCAAATCATCAAGAGACTGCTAAGGAAGGCCAAGGATGATGCATCTGATCCTTACCTTGCCCTATTGAGTGACAGAGCTGCACCTCTGGAGTGGGGAGCTTCGCCTGCTGACCTACTCATGTGCCGTAAGCTTCGCACCACAAATACCACAAGGACATGACAACAACATTTGGTTTGAAAATAAGAGAATGCTCAAACTCAAACAGAAAATTGCATATGACAGAGCTCCAAAACATCTGGAACCTCTTTCTGAGAAAGACACTGTAAGGATCGATGGACCTAATTGTTGGGACAGAAAAGTGACTGTCCTTATCGAAGCCGGACCGAGATCTTACATTGTGGAAACAAAGCATGGACAAAGAGTGAGGAGGAACAGGAGGAGTCTTCTGAAGGTTCCCGGGAACTGTAAGAAATCTTCTGATGCGGCTGAGGCTGCAAAGCAGGCGGATACATCGAAGGAGCACAGACCTCAACCACCAGCAATTTCTGGGAGTACTGAACCTCTTCAAAGATCAACAAGAGTTAGACAACAACCGGACAGGCTGATTGAAAATGTTTAATGTTGTGTTATTGTTGCTAAAATTGTTGTAGAGCTGCTTGTTGTCAGAAAAAAAAATGGGTAGATATTGAAAAGAAGTGAAAATAATTGCGAACAAAACTAAATTATTATAATAATAATTATAAAATAAAAAATGTTTATTAAAAAAAAGGCATAGGCATTGATTAACGTTTGAAAGGGAGATGTAATGATAGCCGTTATATCATTAGTCACTAGTTGGCAGTATTGCCTGATGTGTGCGTGGTTACCAGACGAACTCGTGTGTCTGCACATAGACGAGAATGCAAGTCAATAAATAAAGAGACACAAGCCTGCAGCATCACTGTACCAGCGTGACTTCTTAAGATAGAAGACGGAACATTACAGTAACATTAAAAAAAAACGTATAGTAACCATAAAATTGTTTTTTAAAAAAACGTATCGTAAACATACTAAAGCTGTTGCTTTATGTTATTTACAAAGAATTTTTGTTTAAAATCCCCCTGGCTCTTCTTTTTGTCTTTTCTAAATTATGTACGTATTAATAACTGTGTTTGGTTTGCAAATGTCAATAAAGTTGATACAAAAACTATGAGTAAATATTTATCATCTCATCAATATTTGCAAAACAGAGTACCGACTTTCGAGATCCTCACAATAATAGTTCTCAAAATTATATTTCTTATAAATTTAGCTTAGTTTATGGATATTTTATTGACAATCTAACATCAATATACAAAGACAGAAAAAAATTGGTGGTGGTGGGGCGCGAATCTTTTTCTTCTTGGAAGGGGCGGGCGTGAAATAATTGAGAGGCACTGCTAGTATATGCAGACATCATATTCATACAATCTTGCAGCCCGAGTGAACCACAGCATTGTTGCAAGTTTGGTCGGAGAAACGTAAACGTCCCACTGCTGTTGCAGCAGCGGCTTCTCGAGGCATCGGCGGAAGTGACGTGGAAGCCGACTCGCCAATGTGGCGTTAATTTAGTTATTTTTTTTTTTTTTTTATCAACCGATTTAAAATATTATATAAAATATATATTGAAATAGAACAGCCAGGGGTAAAAACAAAAACAGAGGCAAAGAAATATATTTGAAAAATACGTGCTTAAAGCATGACGTCATTAGCAAGCGCGCAGCTTCCGAAGGACCTCGACCACATCCACCGACCCGTCCACACCGGAACAAAAACACCCACCGCTAAATTCTTCTGATTTAGTGTGGAACTGACTGTAATTTTCTCACAGAATGTCCAGTGCTACTCTAAAGTACCACGACATAATTCATTAAGTCTTTGTGTGCCGATAACCTCATTTTCGCGCGTTGATGCTTTTCGGCGTAGTTAGCTTAGCTTGTTAGCTAGCTAGCCGCTAACGAAAAGAGGCACATGACTCATCGCCAAGCAGAGATCAAGGGCGGATTTTTTGGAATTATCATTTGAAAATGTGTGAAAGAACAACACCCAAGAACAAAGAGGAACTTTGTGGAATAAAAGAAGAGAACGAGCAACATCTTCAACTTCTGGGCGAAGGTTGCGAGCAGCCTCGTGTTGTGCTACACAAAGCAGGTTTGTACACGTTTTACTCTCATTTGCTTTGTAAAGAATGACTTTCTATCGTTAAAAATATGCATCACAACATTAAGTTGTTTGGGGAAAGTCAGAGGGAAAGTGTTGTTGCTTAATTTATGTGTAGGGATTTTGATTCTTCACACGTAATTTTGTTTTAAAATTTATTTAGAAACAAAAATTTTATAAAAAAAAAAAAAGGGGGAATGTTGGAACGTACTAGCAGGCTAAATGTCAGTTTGGGAAAAAAAACAAACATAAATCATGCAATAAATAGCGACTATGATGCCAGGGTGGCAGGGCCCCTTTAATTCTTTTAGGCATACAGATTAGAATGGAAGCAAAAAGTACCCACGATGAAACTATCTCTAAATGCAAAATGAAAAACTTGTAAACATATTTCACTTGAAGGATTCCTATTCTATCAATGACATTATGTTGCGATGGCCCCCAGTGGTCTGCATCAATATGTTAGGGTCCCACAACAGGTGTTCCATCAGACGCACACAAAAGCCGGTGTGTGCTAACTTCAGCTCGCTTCCAGAAACGTCTGTGAGTATGTCAGGAATTAAATCGGCATCAGCCGCAACGTGCTTCCTTTTTAATTGCTCGTTTATCACTGTTGTTGTGCTGCTAAAGGGAGATTTACATCGTAGGACGTAACTTTGTGAAATGCCCCCATGGTCCGGTCCAAATCGGGGTCGCACGCATTGCTCCGTGTGCGGCAGGCACAAGTCAAGGTAGCACGGTAGAAACAATATAAGACAAAGTCGCCGCCTGACCTTTGACTTGACCAAATTAAATGTGTGTTTGTCTTTTTGTGTCCTGCAGACGTCAGTGAAAACGATCTCCGTTCTGTGAAAGAGGAGCCAGACTTGACTCACATCAAAAAGGAGGAGGAGATCAACAAGTCATCAGTGAACGTTCTCCCGATAAAGACTGAAGATGAAAACAAGGATGAGAGTGAGGACAAGAGAGGGGCGGAGCCTCCAAGCAGCAGTTCAAGTCATCACGTGAAAACAAAAGGTGATGAAGACCACTGGGGGCCATCACAAGCACACAGTGAGGACACATTATCAGACGCTCATGACAATGATGATGATAATGGGCAAGAAAACCCTTTTTCTTGCTCAGTTTGTGGTAAAAGCTTGTCTCAAAATTCAAGTTTTACAATCCACACAAGAATGCACATTGGAATGCATCTGCATCTTTGGCTTACTATGGGCTTAAAAAGGGAGACCGTCACAACCCCCTTTTCTACAAACAAGTCCAGGAACATTTAGTTCCTGGTAATAAAGTTCCTGTGGCCCAGGTGGTTTGCATCTCCCCCTCAACTCATAGTTCTTGATAATTTATGCAAATGAAAATGATGACGGAACAATCGGAGTTGTTGAGTTTCTTTGTCACTCATTACTGACACCCTATGGCTGTTAAGCATCATTGCAGTTCCAAAATAATTCAGTGAACTCTAAAAAAATATTTTGGTGTATCTTAGTTGAATTAGAATACATATTCCAGAAACGTCTGTGACTATGTCAGGAATGAAATCGGGCATCAGCCGCAGCGTGCTTCCTTTTTAAATGCTCGTTTATCACTGTTGTGCTGCTAAAAGGAGGTTTACATCGTAGGACGTAATTTTGTGAAATGCCCCCATGGTCGAGTCCAAGTTGAGGTCGCACGCATTGCTCCGTATGCGGCAGGCACAAGTCAAGATAGCACGGTAGAAAATAAGACAAAGTCGCCGCCTGAGGTTTGACTTGACCAAACCAAATTTGTCTTTCTCCAGACGTCAGTGAAAACGGTCTCCGTTCTGTGAAAGAGGAGCCAGACTTGACTCACATCAAAAAGGAAAAAAAAAAAAAAGAACCAGAAAGAGAAACGCAAATAGTCTCAGTTTCTCTTCAAGGTTTTGGTATGTCAGGAGTTGGCAATCTGATGGCAACTGGAGTCAGCGCTGGTTTTCTCGTTGTGTTTGGCTGGCTCGTATATGTATGGTCCATTGAACAAAACTCAAACTCTTCAAATATCCCCTCACATAAATTTAATATTTCGCTTTCTGAATAAATATCTGACTTGCTAAAACCTCTTTCTAGGTTGAGCTCTATCAAGTGTTTGGGGTGAATTGCTAAGCAGAATCTCACTTCGGAAAAAATATAATTTTGTAAAATATACCAAATATTTTTGTTCATGCTCTATTATATTTTTTATACTTTGGATTGCTTATATAATGAAATCGGGAAATATTAAAATGTAAAATTGGCAACGGCATACAGACTTAATGCAATTAATAAATATAGAAACATTTTATAAATATTGAACTAATTGAGAAGAGTCCTTGAAATAAATATTGAATTATAAAAAATACTTACGTATTAAATTAATTCAACTACCCGACCCCAGATGAGCGGCAGAAAATGGCTGGATGGATGGAATAATTTAAATTGCATACATATTGAAATGAACAAATTTGTTCAGAAATATTCAAGAGTGAAATAAAAAGGTTTAAATTAATATTTATATAATTTCACATTAAAATAATTGAATAAATATTGTAGTATTACATAAGCAAGCTTAAATATACATTGAAATAAATGAAAAAATAAGTTGTGTATTTTTAAATGGCCTAATTTAGATATGGGAAGTAATTCTCTTTATGAAACTATGAAGGGACTGGAGCTCACAGAAGTGACCAGTCTTGGTTCTGAAGTTCTGATGTAACCAGATACTGCCCTGAGAGAAAATAGGCCTGAGCATTGTTTATGGTGGGGGCAATTCTCTCCCGAGGTCAGTGACCTTCCAGGGTATGGAAGTAATTTAAGGTGGTCACGAGTAGACTGGTCGTATCAACGGGGAGACGCATCTGCTCTCCCTCTGGGGGACTTTTGGAGGGAAATCCCGAAGACTAGCGTGATGGGAATGCATATGCAACAAGGGAAAATTAGATATTCATGTCCGATTTGGGCATTCCCGATAAGAAGGGAATGTCTGAGAGGGGGCTCGCACGTTTTTGGGGAGACTTCTTTTGACATCAGCATGTGACGAGAATAAAATCTTTCTTCTTTCTTTTGTTCTTTTCCATCACCAATCCAGCCTTGCTCGGCTGCCTCTCCGGAAGGCAGCAAGGACCCACACTTCAAAGACAAAATATACTACATATTGAAAGAAAAATAATACTCAAATATTGAAATAAGTATAGAATTGAAAGAATAAACAACAAAGAAATAAATACCTCCTGGAAAATATCATTATTTTCAACATTTGTCAAAGCACAAAATTTCGATCAGATTGAGTTCTTTCTTGCACATTCTTAAACAATCATAATTTTTTTACTTTTACTTTTTAAGTTACTTCAGTGCATTTCACACCTGAGCCTTCAGGGAATTCCTACTTCGTCCTACTTGAATGAATCCACATCAAAATATCATCATTTATGACACCACGGCTGGACAAATAATATCCAGAAACACACTCCCGCACCACTGAGTGAGTGTTGGACGATATAGCTTCTCTTGAAAGGTCCGACTTGAAAATGTCCTTGCAAGTGGATCTGAAATTAAATCCACACTTTTCCCTCCTTCGGCCATTGTGGTTTAAAAAAATCAAGAATATAGTGTATTAGTCACGGTCAATTGTAAGCATGGACAACTCACTCTTTGCCCAGCAGGATGTGCTAACATGCACTCGCAACAGCCCGTTGATGACAAGAGCTGATGGTCGTGAGTGATACTTTGTCCATTTAATGAGCGTATCGCCTGACAAGGCGCTTTGTTTGTTTCGGAAAAAAATTGCGACTTTAAAGTGCGCTTTATGACTGCGAAAATACGGTCATTTTAGTTGTCCAACTTGTAAAATGGAAAAGAAAATTATGCACAAAAAGCATGAACGTGTTGAGCAGAAGGAAGAAAAAAAAGTGTCAGGTTTCGCCGTTCGGCGAAGAGGTGGGTGGACCCAAAGAGCGAGGAAGCAGGAGAAGGGTAAACTAAGGGAGTTTATTAAATAAATCTAACGAGGACAAACAACGGGGCGTGGACAAACAAACGTGGCAGGATGAAAAATAACAAGGACGCAACCAAAACGTGACTAACAGAAAAGGAAGACGAGGAACATAAGCCGGGGGCAAAACGCTGAGGGGCGTGACGGGAACGAGGACGTGAACAAGAGCATGAACTTGACAGGAACAACCGTGGTCGTGGAAGTCCGGAAAGTGCGGCAGCAATTGCATAGGGCAGGCGTAGCAGGGGCAATGTTCCGACACTGAGTTGTTGGGATGAGGTGTTTATATAGTCCAGTCATTAGGAGTGCGGATGGGCATCAGGTGTGTGAGCTGACGGGGAACAGGTGCGTGGCTGGTGAGGGCGAGGTGCTGAGGGGAAACGCCCCTACTCAGCAGATCAAAACAATAACAAGTGCACATGGCCGGGAGGTGAAGAAAACAATAACAAAACCGCATGAACATGAAAACAATAACAAAACCCCGGTCATGTCCGACGCGGATCATGACAAAAAGGGAGAAAGCAGTAAGTCTTGTTACAAACATTACTTTTTCAGGACGAGTTGTGGTAGCAACGGAGGATCACGTGACGTAAAAAACAAACATAAAAAGTGTGTGTAGAAGGAGTTCTACATCAACATGCGTTTTACTTATTAGTCCGCGATACACTGACACAATTGGACTTTAATACAGAATCAAAAAGCAAGGGCGAATTTACACAAATGTCAAAACTTTAAAAGGGCGCATTGTCAGTGATAAGCAAAACATTGCCAGAGCCTTAAAGCCAATAACAGACGAGTAAATGTTTTTATAGAAGTGTGTAATTCTTTTTGTAGCATGAATTGCAAATTACTCAGAAATCACACAAGCATTGCTGGACATCATTTATGACCAGGCAATGACATTTGCGGAAGAGAAAAATTGTTTGAACACTTAAGGCTGACAAAGCTTTTGAACTTGTCAAGCATGAACTCATTGATTACGATGTATTAGCACTACCAACTTGATATTTAACTGCTAAATTGAGTCATGGAAATTCCGATGTCTCAACAGGAGGGATTGATATCCATAGTACAGCTAGGACAACAAACCTTTTTAAAATTTTTGTAGATCATGTTTAGTGTGTAGTAAACATAATTTTCAAGTGAATATGAGACCAAAAAGGAGATTGTATGGACAAAGCATCTTAACGCACTACCAAATTACTATGAGCATTGAGCAAACAGTGACTGCAAAAAAATGGCTTCATGGACATGTGTTGCTGCAGAAACACAGGAAAGTGAAACCATTTGCATATTAGTCACAATAATTGGATCCCGTGGTAAGAGCCACGTCAGAGTGTGTTCAAGCAGTCTTGACTGCTGCTTCAGGAATTAAAAAATGACATTCTTGTCCACCACATTCACATTGCACGGCGACCTAATTGTCACTGGGACACATTACACTGATAAGGTGCGGTGCGTTTCAGCCCAGCGTCACTTTTTCCCGCACCACTAGAAGACGCCACACGACTGTGGAAGCCGCTCCAAATTATCACCAAACCGCGACTTGACCTTATGGACATTTTCTTTTAGGACATTTTTCTCCCGACTGGAGGAACATTTTTTGTTTTGGGGATTGCAAATGGAAATTTAGTTTCAAGGGATACTAGGTTCTGTATGTTCAGGACAAGCAGCATGATGTTTTGCACTGATTCAGGCGTGTAAGAAAAAAAAAAACAGGTGCACATTCCAGACTGACAAGAAGGAAATGAGGTGCACATTCCGAACTGATGAGGAGTAGAAGCGATTGAGAACCAAGGTCACAAAACAGATCATTTGTAAGAGATAAATTGTTAGAATGGGCAGGAAGAGCGTAGCAGGTGTGAGCTAATTAAAATTTAGGGTTTCCCATCTTGTATGGGTTGTATTTACAATGTGAACTGACAGTCAAGATAAAATGTTCGTGTATTCTGTCGACTTTGGGCGAACGGGTGCTTTAAAAATCACAAAGGATAAAAGAAAAGTTGTGCATAAAAGCACGTCTAAATAGTTATGTAAAAAAGCAAAACTTACTTAATAAAATGACCCAATTACAATTGGAAACTGCCTCGCTGACAATGCAGCGAAGGCTGCAGCCCAAGGCATGACCTCAAAGTCGGCACTGCATTACTATAAGGGAAAATGAACACACACACACACACACACACACACACACCACGCACCCACGCACACACACACGCAGCAAATCAACTTGACAATTTGATATCACGCCAGGAAAAATACACCATTAATTGAATGCACACATTGGGATAACAAAGGTGCAAACAAATCCTATATGGCCACCCATATAGATTCCCAGATCTTGACTCATCAGAACCACCAGCGACTGGCACATCGGTCGCAGTCCACATGAAAAACATGTTTGACCGAAAAAGACGCAAAGACACAATTACTGGTCAGTGTGTTCTGATCCACAGAGAAATCACGTCCGTGTGGGAGACCAAATCTTCTTCAAGGTGTTGAAACGACTCCGTTGGGACAAGTGAATGCTGAGATGGCCCTCGCCAGATGATGGCAGTGACCCCGACGGCAGCAAAGGTCGCGGGGCGTGGCGACTGGATCCACCAGTCGCAGTACAAGCTGAAAGGCCTAGCGACGCGAATCCCTCGAAAAGGAGTCCACCTGAGTCACAATCTCGGACCACACGCACATCAGAACCACACAACCAGCCACAGATACGAATGTTGAAGCCACAGAAAAAAAAGATTAGATATTGTTTGGACATTAATGACGTACATAACAAAGAAATTTCAGCCTTGATTGGAGAACATTACTGCATTTAAATTTTTAGTAAAATGAAACAATTATTGATGTTATGACCACTATGAAAAATTTTAAAGACACAATTTATCGGGATAATCATAGTTTTCATTTTGTTATGTGTAGTTTGTTCATGTTGCATTGTTCCTATGACAAAGACTATGGTTAATCGTATGTTTGTTGCCCAAACGTACCATTCCAATCAAATTGATGTTGAGAATGATGAACTCGAACTGGACACTGAAACCTAAAAAACACATGGACCCTTTTTGCCCCTGCCCAAACATGTGCACACATACACCACACACGAAGATCCGGGAAGTAAGGACGGCCGTCCTCTCCTACAACGAGGCAAGGGCCTCCACCAAGTCACCCCAGGGACAAGCTCTGCGTGGAGACAGTTTTGTTATTTTTCACTAGGCATATTGAAATGTTTTTTTTAATATATATATATATATATATATGTTTTATTCCCTGATGGTCATCAAATTATGAGGATCTCGTTCCACGCCGGAAGGGAGGAGGGGAATTTTGTCCCTACTGAGGGTTTTCGCCCCTCCACTGATAATCACACTGTTGTATGATTTCATTATGATGATCTGTCTTAAAGCCGTAAGGCCATGATTTAAACCCACAAACGGGGGGAAATGTAAGATGCGCTGAGGATAGGTAATCAGTTTGTGTATTCATAATCATATTTTTATACACTCATTAATGTTTAATACACACACATAGACACTTACTTGTTATTTTAACACACACACACACTGTATCCTGAAGATGTGTGTCAGGTTCGCCAATTTGACATATAGGGTTCATAGCTGAAAGAAGAGAGGCACTCAGCTCAAGTGGAGACAGAGAGGTTAATAATGTTTACTTGGCAACTTCATCTCCCTTCTGTTCCTCGATGTTTTTCCACACATTCCCTTTTATAACATCGAGGAATCAGATTACACTCAAGGGTGGTACAGTTCGTCTTCTCAAAAGCTGGTTTAGTCCGGTTTATCATGAGCGTGCCGTCGTGGGTCGCAGCTGACTTTGACATCAACATCTTCTAACAGGACCCAGCACGATGCTGTTTGCGTCAGACTTTGGTGCCAACTTCTTCTATCAGGGCTCATCACGATGTTGTGTTACGGCCCTGGGCTCGGGCCCACCTACAAGGCCACGCCCTTGTTGTATTGCAGTAACTCTTCCACCCTTTTGTTTGTAAAGTCAATGGACTTGTGCCTCAGCGCTGGACTGCTTTCCCGCTCGTTCCCTGTTGGTGGACTGCTTTCCTGCTCGTTACTCATGGACGTCCCAACCAACGAGCTCCACCTGGGCAGCTGGGACCAATAAAAGGACCTCGGTTCTGCTGCTCAGGGCGGCTGGGACTTTAGAGTTCAGTTTGCCTCGCTTGCGCTTGTTGTGTCTCTTGTTTGGACTTTTGTGAATTTTGGAGACACTTGCTTTTGTTATTCATACACATTTGTCAACTTGGGTTAATACCTGTTGGTTGAGATCATTTGTTTAAACCCTACCTCTCTTCTTTACTAAAAATAAATTGTAAACTCTCTCCACACCATTTAACAGCTCGGTTTATGTTACTTCCCTCCTTCCCTAGCAGAGCCGGTCGTCACAGTTGTTTACTTCATCCTCACTTCTGAAGAAGTGCCGCCGCCCTGCCAATTGCAGACACCTCCCTGCAGTAAAGGTTTCCTCCTGTATCTCCACTCAAACTGTAAACACTCAAGCATAGTCCACTCCACTAATTTGCAACATGTCATGCGCACCATAAATTGAAATAAAGCTGTGTCATGGCAAATGTATAATAACCTCTAAATATTATTCGAACAATGTGTTTAGTTAAAGTAACCTTTACACCGTGAGTTGTGATTTCCTGCCTGTTGGAGTCTTCTGGTGATTAGTTTAGTCTAAAACAGACCACCATTGTCAGTTATTCTCCTGTCTTCTAGTGATTAGTTTAGACTAAACAGACTCTAATTGTATTTTAATTTCTTGTCTCCTGGTGATTCTTGAGTCAAGCTAATAAAATCAGAGCAGAGCAGAGCAGGGAGGAAGAGAGAGGAAGGAGTCACGCGGAGCTGCCTGCTCGCTTCTGCTTTGTCCCACTCTTTCCCCCACCGGCCGGTGAAAATGAACGCCATGTCTGGTTCCTCCTGGCCTCTCAGGCATATTTTTATTTCGGCCGTTACCTTTAGTAAGTTATTTCAGTAAGCTCTCCCAAAAGGCGTCAGGGCATTTAAACCTGACAAAAAGACAACTGAAAAGCATAATGTTCACAAATGTTGTTCCAGGCAAAAGCAATTTTATTTATAATTTTTGATGTAAACACAAAAAAACCCATCATCACTCAGACACAATGGTTCTTCTGGCACTGATCACATTGGCTTAGTGTCATTAAAAGAGCTTTGCAAAATTTAATTTATATTTTATTCAAAATCACATTTACATCTTACCACAAAGAGTCAGTTCCTTCAGTTTTTTGTTTTATTTTTTTTAAGCTTCAAGGATCGCTGCTATTCTCACCAGCACAATTGTGTCTCTCAGCACTATGTTTAGTGGAGAATTTTTTAGCACAAATGCTGCAACTGAATGGCTTGTCTCCACTGTGCGTTCTTGTGTGGCTTCGTAAATGCGACTTTTGAGAGAAACTCTTGGCACAAACTGAGCAGGAAAAAGGGTTTTCACCAGTGTGTGCTCTTGAGTGCACTGTTAATTGTGACTTTCGAGAGAAACTTTTTCCGCAAATTGAGCAGGAAAAAGGTTTTTCACCACTGTGTGTTATTGTGTGGCTTGTTAAATTTGCCTATAGAGAGAAACTCTTGCCACAAACTGAGCAGGAAAAAGGGTTTTCTCCAGTGTGTGTTCTTGCGTGACTTGTTAAATTTGACTTAAAAAAGAAGCTTTTGCCACAAACTGAGCAGGAAAAAGGTTTTTCACCACTGTGTGTTCTTCTATGTTTTGTTAAAGTTGACTTTTCAAAGAAGCTTCTGCCACAAACTGAGCAGGAAAAAGGTTTTTCACCACTGTGTGTTCTTGCGTGACTTGTTAAATTTGACTTAAAAAAGAAGCTTTTGCCACAAACCGAGCAAGCAAAAGGTTTTTCACCACTGTGTGTTCTGGAGTGCCTTACTAAAGTAGACTTTCGAGAGAAACTTTTTCCGCAAACTGAGCAGGAAAAGGGTTTTTCTCCAGTGTGTGTTCTTGTGTGTTCTGTTAAACGCGCTTTATGAGAGAGACTCTTGCCACAAACTGAGCAGGAAAAAGGGTTTTCTCCAGTGTGTGTTCTTGTGTGCCTTTTTAAATTTGACTTTTTATCGAATTTCATGCCACAAACTGAGCAGGAAAAAGGGTTTTCTCCAGCGTGTGTTCTTGTGTGCCTTGTTAAACTTGACTTTACAGAAAAGCTTTTGCCACAAACTGAGCAGGAAAAAAGTTTTTCACCACTGTGTGTTCTTGTGTGTCTTGTTAAACTTGACTTTTGAGAGAAACACTTGCCACAAAATGAGCAAGAAAAAGGTTTTTCTCCAGTGTGTGTTCTTATGTGGCTTGTTAAATGCGACTTTTGAGAGCAACTCATGCCACAAACTGAGCAGGAAAAAGGTTTTTCTCCACGATGTGTCCTTATGTGCAGTTTTAAAGAGAATTTTTAAGTTAATGATTTCCCACAGTGAGAACATATCCATCTGTCAGTGTGACATGCCCTTTCACGTTTGGCTTGCCCATCATCATCATCATCAGGAGAGCGTGATAATGTGTCCTCATTATGTGCTTGTGATGGCGCCCAGTGGTCGCCGTCACCTTCTGTTGTCACGTGATGACTTGAACTGCTGCTTGTAGGCTCCGCCCCTCTGTTGTCCTCACTCTCATCCTTGTTTTCATCTTCAGTCTTTATAGGGACAACATTCAGTGGTGACTTGTTGATCTCCTCCTCCTCCTTTTTGATGTGAGTCCAGTCTGGCTCCTCTTTCACAGAAAGGAGATCGTTTTCACTGACGTCTGCAGGACACAAAGACAAACACACATTTGGTTTGGTCAAGTCAAAGCTCGTGCGTCGACTTTGTCTTATATTGTTTCTACCGTGCTACCTTGACTTGTGCCTGCCGCACACGGAGGAATGCGTGCGACCCCGATTTGGACCGGACCATGGGGGCATTTCACAAAATTACGTCCTACGATGTAAACCTCCCTTTCCTCGCAGCACAGCTGTGATAAACGAGCATTTAAAAAGGAAGCACGTTGCGGCCGATGCCCTATTTCATTCCTGACATTGTCACAGACGTTTCTGGAAGCGAGCTGAAGTTAGCACACATAGGCTATTGTGTGCGTCTGATGGAACACCTGTTGTGGGACCCTAAAATATTGATGCAGACCACTGGGGGCCATCGCAACATAATGTCATTGATAAAATAGGAATCCTTCAAGTGAAATATGTTTACAAGTATGTCTTTTTGCATTTAGAGATAGAACTAAATGTTCCTGGGCTTGTTGGTAGAAAAGGGGGTTGTGATGTTCTCGCTTTTTAAGCCCATTGTAAGACAAAGATGCAGATGCATTCCTTGCAGCATGCGCTTGTTCATTGATCGAGATCCGTGCAACCCTGGATGGACGCATTAAATGTATTTTAAATGTTTGGCTGGGGTGAAACTACGCACATTAAGACTAAACAGTGCAGATCCACCGGAGGTTTATTGACTCTCACCCGACCGACCAAGACAGAACAAAGTTCTTCAATAAATAAGACCAATACGTACTTGATTTTTTAAAAAACGTAATAATTTGTGTTTTATTCACAAACATTGATCGACCTCCATTGATCTTATTGCTGCAGTGTGCACAGTTTTTAGAGTCAGGTCGAATCATTCCATAAGGAATTGCATGAACAAGATATGTCAGAGAAGTTATTGTCAAAAACGAGACAAGCCTTCATAAATGAATCACCCAGCCAAGATTATCTTTGTCACTTGCGAGGAGCAGTCCGGCAAAGAGAAAAGCGTTCCCGCTCCTGTGCGGCCTTTTATTGAAGCACAGCAAAGCAATTTGAATATGAAAACTCATAAATAATGGAAAAACATGAACACTTTGACTTCATCACACCCGTCCACACTCTTCCTGTTGTTCGAACGGTTTCAGCTTACAAGACATGTTTGGGTCACACTTCTGTTCAATGCGAGCTAAACGGTTTCCTGTCAAACACGGTTCAAGACGTGCATCTGTTTTTGTGGCTTCCTGCTAAACTGCCAGCATAGACACAACTCTGTTACCACTGAACTCACGTTTTCCTGTTTAAGAGGTCCATGTTTTTGTGACCTTCTATTAACCCGTAAGCATAGTTTTGAAACATGATGACATGACAAACTTCTTTAACAACATATAAAAATTGGAAAATGTGAAATGTTAAATAATCAGTTAAAATTAAAAAACTAGGAAAAAAACACGGAGTTTACCCCCCACTATTGGTTATTCTTTGGCATTTATTTCCTGCACTGATTTCATTTGGCAAAAACAAATGTTCAGCAGACCTGCAAGTAAAAGGCAATATTTAAAAATAAAACGGCAATAACCTTGAACGATTTCCCCAAACAACTTAATGTTGTGATGCATATTTCTAATGATAGAAAGTCGTTCTATACAAAGCAAATGAGAGTAAGACGTGTACAAACCTGCTTTGTGTAGCACAACACGAGGCTGGTTGCAAACTTCGTCCAGCAGTTGAAGATGTTGCTCGTTCTCTTCTTTTATTCCACAAAGTTCCTCTTTGTACTTGGGTGTCGTTCTTTCACACATTTTCAAATGATAATTCCAATAATTCCGATCTCTGCTTGACGTAGAGTCATGTGCCTCTTTTGTTAGCGGCTAGCTAGCTAACAAGCTAAGCTAACTACGCCGAGAAGCATCAACGGTCGAAGATGAGGTTATCGGGACACAAAGACTTAATGCATTATGTCGTAGTCCTTTAGAGTAGCACTGGACATCCTTTGATAAAATTACAGTCAGTTCCACACTAAATCAGAAGAATTTAGCGGTGGCTGTTTTTATTTCGGTGTAGACGAGTCGGTGGATGTGGTCAAGGTCCTTCGGAAGCTGCGCGCTTGCTAATGACGTCATGCTTTAAGCACGTATTTTTCAAATATCTTTCTTTGCGGTTTCGGAGCCAAGATGGCTGCGACGTAAGAGAACGTATGTTGTTCAGATAGTCAAGGGGTTTTGTGATTAACACCAAGTTATATAAGTACAAGTTGATTTTTTTTCAGCTTTCACGCATCCAACCTTGTATTTTGAAGTGAGACACGTTTTCTTTGGATGGGAAAGGGAGTTAAAGGGAAGAAAAGGAAGAAAAGCAATAACTTGTCGACAGCGGAGTCCTCAGTCATGCCCAGCGACGACACAACTGCCGCGGTAACAATGGAAGAAGTTGATGGAAATATGGAACTTTCAAGCTTTAAAATGCCCCAGAACGGTACTCCAAAGAAACCGGCACCGAAAAGAGCAAAGCGAAGATGAAGGTGGTATACTCGCGGCAATTAAGGCTCTATCTGCTAAACACGATGAGAATTTTCAGAAAATTTCAACCATTGAGAAAACAACGGTGGCCACTTCACAAGAGCTTGCAAAACTAAATGCGACAGTCCAACAACTAACGTTAGATGTTGGACAACAAAAAGAAAAAGCAGTACAAATGGAGAAGGAAATTAAAAAGCTCCAGGCTGAAAATAAACTCCTGAAAGCAAGTATTGCAGAGAGCCATCGCTACAGCCGTCGCTGGTCATTGAAGATTCACGGAATAAAGGAAGAAGACAACGAGAATATCAGGTCCAAAGTTATCACCATCCTGGAGGGAACTGCACCATCCACCCGAGGTTGCTTGAAGGAGGGGATTGACATCGTTCACCGCATTGGACAGAGACGTCCAGACGGCTCGACTCGCTCAACTATAGTCCTGTTTGCTTTGCGACGACACCGGGATGCTGTTTGGAAGGAGGCGAGAGGTTCCAAGTTTCTTCTTGACAACAAGCTGAGGATCACCGAAGCTTTGTCCCCAGAGGATAAAGCTTTGGCCTTTGGTTCAGAAAGCAAGAGAAAGAGGGGAAAAAGCTGTTTTCCGTGGTCCTTTCGTCTTCATAAATGGGAAGAAGATGGACTTTCCACAGGTAACTTAAAATAAATTGGTCTTTTTGACTAAAGTGGGCTAATCCGGAACAAAACTGTAGAATGTTTGAGACTGTGCAGACTTTCATGGGACCCCTTTTGGAGACAATTATTATTTAATGTGAACTTGATTTTAAATAATTTGTTATTTTAATTATTTGGTTGTTTTATAGTTTATAATTTATTTAATTTCTACACTAGTATATTTCGAATACAAGGTTGTTTTGAATTTTATAGAAAAGATTCGTTTTGATTACAAAAGGTTCCTTATATTTATGTGCGTGTGTGTGTGCGTGTATGTGTGTTTGTTTGTTGTTGTTGTTTTTTTATATATCTTCTGTCTTATTTATATATATTAATAAACACATTTTATTTAATTATTATTCATTTATTTATTATTTATTTATTTTCTTTTTATATATTTATTTATTATTACGAAACTCTTTTTTTTCTACAAACCATTCCTATACTTTGTTGCACTAATCACTCGTCCTACAACTGTCTGACATCTTCAATCACTAAATAGTCTACACATACTTTAGATCCTTTATTCTTCAAATTTGTTTAACTCACGATTGTGCTGTGAGAGCAAAATGTTCTTTTACTAAATGCTTAGATAATTTAAATGGTTGTTAATCGCCACCTCTTAAGATCTTTATTTTCTAAAAGCGCATTTCTTGTCTGGTATTTCAAAATTTCAAGTGTTCTACTCTGTTTTCATGGATCATTTGTTTAAGTCTCTTAATGTTGTGTCCTTGAATGTTAAAGGTCTGAGGGATATTACTAAGCGTAAGGCAATTTTTTTGTTTTGTAAAAAATCAGAAGCTGACTTAATTTTGCTTCAGGAAACACATTCTGGCGAGTCAGACGTTAATTTTTGGAAAACACAATGGGGGAATCTATCTTATTTTAGCCATGGCACAAATCATTCTGCAGGGGTCTTGATTTTCTTGCATAAATTCAAGGGATAAGTTCTTGAGACAATATCTGCTAGTGATGGTAGATGGATTCTGTTGATAGTTAAACAAGACAACGCTAAATTTATCATTTGCAACATATAACTCTCACACTCTTAATAAAAGATTATTTGAATTAATAAATTCAAAATTAAAGGACCTCAACAAAAAATATCAAGGAGCTGTCACTATTCTCTGTGGAGATTTTAACGAGTGCCCAGACGACACAAAGGATCGATATCCTCCTAGATTATCCCAGAGATCAACAAATAACCTCGTGTCATTGTTTTGCTCTAATCTCTCCCTGACTGATGCTTGGCGATTTTTTAACCCCAATGTGGTGGAATTCACTTGGTGTAATAGAAATGCAACACTGAAATCTAGAATAGATTTATTTTTAATATCATCTATTCTTCAATTTGTAAAAGAAGTTTATCATAAATATGCCCCATTAACAGATCACATGCAAATAATTTTAAAATTGGGTAAAACCCAAGAAAACCCTGGTTTAAGAGGATACTGGAAATTTAACAACTCTTTACTTAGTGACGATTCATTCAA
The DNA here is from genome assembly GCF_059441095.1 of Idiotropiscis lumnitzeri. Classification (NCBI taxonomy): domain Eukaryota; kingdom Metazoa; phylum Chordata; class Actinopteri; order Syngnathiformes; family Syngnathidae; genus Idiotropiscis; species Idiotropiscis lumnitzeri. The sequence continues at coordinate 16,295,132 of NC_142392.1, forward strand.
TAACTCCATCAAATCCTTAATAAATGACATTCTAAATGATCGGGCGGACAACAACTTTAGTAGGAAATGGGAGTTTTTCAAATTTAAGGTCCGCTGTGTTTCTATAAAAAGAAGTAAAGAATTAAAGAAAGAGAAAAACCTCCATGAATCTGATCTGCTGGATAAGCTTGACTATTTATTAAAAAATAACGATCTAACCGAAGAAGAACAACTTGAATTGAAAAAGATTCAACTACAATTGGACCAAGTGTATTTAGATATGGCAGAAGGAGCATTTTGGGCCCGGTGGTTAGAGGATGGGGAAAGAAATACGAGTTATTTCTTTGCTCTTGAGAAAAGAAACATTAAAAGAAACTCAGTTACTGCTCTTAATATTGATGGAACTCCCTCCCAAGATCAAAAGTTGATATCTGATTTTATCAGTAAATTTTACAAAAATTTATATGAGACAAAATTTAACGAAAACGACTGTGAGAGGTTTATGAAGAAAGTCCACAGTATTCCTATGATCAAAGAGGATTTTAGATTATCTTGTGACTCAAATTTGTCCATGGCAGAAATTCAAGATGCTCTCGTATCCATGAAAAAGGGGAGATCCCCCGGAATTGACGGACTCTCTGTTGAATTCTACGTCCATTTCTGGGATCATATCAATATTCCTTTAAATTTAATGTACAGCGAGTGCGTCAGTCGGGGAGAGATGACAACTACAATGAAGCAAGGAGTTATATCGCTTCTTCCCAAACCTAATAAAGATCCTTTATTAATAGAAAATTGGCGCCCCATTACACTATTAACAATAGATTATAAGATCTTGGCTTTAGTTTATGCAAACAGGCTGAAGAAAGACCTGAACTCCATCATTGCAGAAACACAAACAGGATTTATGAAAAATCGCCACATCAGCTGTAATATAAGACTAGTCTTGGATTTGCTAGATGACGCCGATGATGTCAAATCTAAGGCTCTAATTTTGTTCCTGGACTTTTATAAAGCCTTTGACACGGTTGAACACGCATTTCTTTTCCAATCTCTTCGGGCTTTTGGTTTTGGGAATAACTTTGTTAACGTTGTCCGTATGTTTTACAAAGATATCAATAGCTCTGTGATAGTAAATCAGAAAACATCTAATAGATTCTCTGTCAACAGAGGGGTCAGGCAGGGCTGACCAATTTCCCCCTTCTTGTTTATTATTGTTACAGAGCTATTATCTATTTATATTCGTAATGACAGAATACTGGAAGGGATCACCATTTTTGGCAGGGAACTTAGAATCTCTCAACTTGCAGATGACACCGCCTTATTCCTAAAAGATAAAAACCAGATAGCTCATTCTATAGCATTGATTGATGACTTTTCCAAGGCTTTGGGATTAAAACTAAATAAAACCAAATGTGAAATTCTACCCTTACATGACTACGAAGATTCTGTATTGGATGATATCCCTTTGAAATCGTCAGTTAAGTATTTAGGAATTTTCATATCTAAAAATCTTATAGTTAGACAGCATTTAAACTTTTCAGACAGACTTAAAAAATCTCGACAGATATTTGGTTTATGGCTCCAAAGGGACTTATCTATAATAGGAAGGGTCCTCCTCTCAAAAGCAGAAGGTTTGTCTCGTCTTGCTTATCCATCTTTGTCTCTTTTTGTGAAAGAGTCAACAGTCACTGAAATAAATAAGATATTTTTAGATTTCATTTGGAAAAATAAATCCCACAAACTCAAGAATAGAGTACTAGCTAATTGCAAAGCGGAGGGGGGTCTTGAAGTCCTGAATTTCTGTGATGTTCTTAACACATTTAGGATCACCTGGTTAAGGAAGTGTCTCTCAAATCCAAATTCAATCTGGTATTTTATTCATAATTACATCTTCAGCAAAATTGGAGGACTTCGCTTTCTTCTTCAGTGTAATTTTGTGCCAACCAAATGTAAGATGGGCTGAGGATAGTTAATCAGTTTGTGTATTTATAATCATATTTTTATACACTTACTTGTTATTTTAGCACACACGCACACAGACACTGTATCCTGATGATGTGTATAGTTAAATTGACCTTTACACTGTGAGTTGTGATTCTCTGCCTGCTAGAGTTACTGATGATTAGTTATTGATGTTTTCTGTCTTCTGCTGATTAGTTTAGTCTAAAACAGACCACCATTGTTAATTAATCTCCTGTATTCTGGTGATTTAGTTTAGGCTAAACAGACCTTCATTGTATTCTAATTTCATGTGATTCTTGAGTCAAACTAATAAAAGCCGAGCCGGTGAGAAGAGGAGGAAGAGGAGTTGCATGGGGCGGCCGCGAGCAGGCGGCCTCTCTGTCCCACTCTTTTCCCCCGCCGGCGGTGAAAATGAACAACGGTGTCTGGTTCCTCCTGGCCGTTCAGCTAGCGTTTTATTTCGGCCGTTACATTTAGTAAATTATTTCAGTAAGCCCTCCCAAAATGGGCATTTAAACCTGACACCAAATTACCTATCAAACTCTCCAAATTTTATCAACAGGCCCTGCTTGCGTGGGTATTGGCCTTTGTCCACAATTTCTCACCTCACAAAACTCTCCTTTAGAACAACTCCAATATACTTGTTCGAAACAAGTCTCTATTTCTTCCCAAATGGCACGAAAAAGGAATTAATCACCTCCTAAATTTATTTGATGAATTGGGTAATATGCTATCTTATGAGCAATTCATGTCTGTACACAACTTTCCAATTCCTTTTAAAATCTTTAATTTAGTAATACGTGCCATTCCTAATGGTCTGATTCATCTTATGGCAAACCACTTAAAATATAGTAAAGCTGCTCCTCCAGATTCTATTTTAACACTAGACGGAATTGAATTAATAGACATAAAATGTAATAATCAGCATATACGTCGAATTCTATTAAAAAATAAGAAAATTGTGCCCAGAGGGATATCTTTTTGGAATTCTCAGATTATGGACGTAAATTGGAAAAAAGCATGGCTTTTACCTTATAAATACTGTATTACTAATAAAGCCAAGGTGATACATTTTAATATCTTACATAATATATATCCGGTTAATTCCTTAATTTCCAAATTCATTGATATTAGCAATATTTGTTCTTTCTGTGGGAATGAAACTGAGACAATATCTCATTTATTCTTTGACTGTATGATTTAACGTTTCATTTCTTTAAACCATCTGAAACCCCCTGTGTTCTTAATCTGAAGGATATTGTTTGCTATTATAGTAACCCAAACGATAACAATTTTGCATACTTAATTAATTTCATCATTCTTTATGCAAAATTTTTTATCCACAAACAGAAATTCTCAAGATCCTCTCCCAGATTTACCCCTTTCCTGATCGAATTGAAATCCATATTTAACTCGATTAAATTAATTAACAACAAGAAAAGCAACAAGATATTGACATTTTTGAATGCCTTTTTCCTTTAAAAGCCTTAATTACATATATCCAGAGACATTGTTCCTGTTTTACTGTGTATTTTTATTTTATTTTATAATATACATGTTTTTCTACATTCATTACCCTTCGTTGTAAATTATATTTAAAGATGAAAATGTATATGTTAGTTTAATACCTGAAGTGAACTTGTGATACTGTTGTGTTGTACTGTCTATTTAAAATGTTCAATAAAGTTTGTTATTAAAAAAAAACAAAAAAAAAAAACGACGCCATCTTTCATTCGTCTCGTCGAACAAAGAGAAGCACACGAGTTATCGCCAAGCAGAGATCAAGTGCGGATTTGTTGAGATTGGCGTTTGAAAATGTGCGCAAGAACGACACCCAAGTACAAAGAGGAACTTTGTGGAAAAAAAGAAGAGAACGAGCAACATCTTCAACTGCTGGGCGAAGGTTGGAACCAGCCTCGTGTTGTGCTACACAAAGCAGGTTTGTATACGTTTTACTCTCATTTGCTTTGTAAAGAACAACGTTAAAAATATGCATCACAACATTAAGTTGTTTGGGGAAATGCGTTCAAGGTTATTGCCGTTTTATTTTTAAATATTGCCTTTTACTTGCAGGTCTGCTGAACATTTGTTTATGCCAAATCATCAGTGCAGAAAATATATGCCAAAGAATAACCAATAGTGGGGGGTAAACTCCGTGTTTTTCCCAGTATAAATTTTGAACTGAAAATTTAACATTTTGCATTTTCTGTTTTTTATATCTTGTTCAAGCAATTCCTTATGGAAGGAATTCTGCTTGAATCTAAAATATGTGCACACTGCGGCGAAAACATTAATGGCGGTTGATCAATTTTAGTGGATAAAACACAATAAGTTAAAAAAAAAAAGTACGTATTGGTCTTAATTATTTATGAACTTTGTACTGGCGTAGTCGGGTGAGTGTCAATGAACCTCGGGTGGCCCTGCACAGTTTTGTGCACATGTGCGTAGTTCACCTCATCCAAACATTTAAAATACATGCGCAGGCTCGCTCGCTCGCAATCCTTTATCTGAAAAGAAGCAAAAAGATAAAACAATTATATCTTCATTTTCACACACAAGAAAAAAAATGTGGACTTCCATACTTTATACTTCATTTTTAAATTATCCCATTTTTTTTTTTGCCTGCAGGGGCGTAACTTTGCCTTGCAGCTCAAGTTTTTCCACGATGGTCCTGTATTAAATAAATAAAAATACATGCAAAAATAAAGGAAGAAAAAACGGGTAAAAAAGATGCAAATATTAGTCAGAAATCCTGGTGTTATGGGTAACATGCAGATTATATCATTCATTAATATCAGTAATTGGGGAGCACATTGTCGGGGGTACATGGAATTTATACAGGGCACATTCTGTGCTGGAATAAACAGCTGCGTGTTAGCGCAAATCTAATTCAAACACAAATGGCTGATGAATGGAATAAAATTGCTATAGTGGGTCTCACCATTCTTATGCGTTTTCTTTTTGATATTTTGAGTTTAAATGGATGGAAATAAGACAATAACCCGTCAAATATTTTTCCTGCTAGAAATTGTATTTTTGCCTCCATGCTGTGGCTGCGGAGAACTTGGCCCCTGTAAAGAGGCTGTCGTACTCCCCGCACAGCTTGATCAGCGCGGTCATCTCCTTGCTCCCTAAAACGTAAGGAAAAGATTAAATAAAATAATGCTAACATGCAGAAATAAGGCAATTCAAATGTTTTAGCCGTACCTCCTATTAGGGCTGGGCGATATGACCTCAAATCAATATCGCGAGAAATTGACCAATTTTACCTCGATAACGATAAATGCACGATAAATTCCCCCCGTGGACTAAAAAAAATCTAAATAAATGCAGGAAATGCATATTGACTGTTTTTATTATTGACCAACTGGTACACATTACTTTCAATGAAAAATAAAAGTACAAAAATCATTTGTATAAATTCCAAAATAGCTTGCTTTGCATGACTTGAACAATGTCACAAAAAAAAGGGTACCTCTTGCAAAATCTTTTTCTGCAAATAGATTGCGCCAAGATGCTCTCATGATGTAAATAATGTCAAATAAAAAAATGCTAAATAAAATGAAAGAAAATGTCAATGCAAGCCAAATAAACAAGTGGGCATCATCGGGAAAATGTGCCGTCTCGAGTACTCTGGTGCGCAGTCGCCACTTGTCATCTATGTAATGCCCAGTCAGGCTCAATCAGGGATCCATGTTGCGACCCGACCACAAGTCGGATGAGGATGCAAAATGCTTGACATGTCTAAGCTCCCGGCCCGATGTAGTCCATATCGGGAAATATGGCTTCCATGGAGCGTTTAAATCCTGTGCGCGCCACTGGAACTAGAGGAGCTTTATCTTTAGCTATGTGCTAGGCTATTGCGTCCTCCTCTGAGACGTTCTCTCGTATGGTGTCGCCTCCGTTAATGGGCTGTTGTCACTTGTCGAACCTTGCTTCTCACTTTGAACTTTCAGCACAACATGGTTGTGTTGTGGGTGGTGAAAAAGCTTCTGGATTTGAATCCCAGCTACGACAGCGACGTCTGTTTTCTTTCTCGAGCAGACTGTTGGAGTCACGTGACTAGAGGCGCTGTTGCGGTCTTAAAGGGGCATGAACATTGCCGCAGACAGAAAAGGCTTTTCTTTTTTCTTTTTTTTAAACACTGAATTTACCGACATGGGCAAAATGATTTCGGTCATTGTACTAAATTTCGGTAACGGTAAATTTTCGGTTTATCGCCCAGCCCTACCTCCTATGCAATAGTTCTTAGAGCTACCTTAGTTACATTTGGCCGATATCGCAACTAATAAAATTATCTTAATCTGGAGCTAAATATCCAAACAATGCTGCCCAATATTTCTCATGAGTGATGTTTTAATATTGCATATAAATAACTTATACTTACACCTGAAAGTGCACTCCGATGAGGCGGAACACGTGGCTTCGGTAGTTTGCATCTTGCGAGTGTAGAACGGCGTAGAGGAAGAGCGAGGATTTTAAGGCTGCGAAGGTTGCATTCTCGTAGCCTTCACTCAGGGCCCGTCTCCATGGAAACTCCAAGGAAACGAGGACAGATTATAAGGCTAGTTCTCGGAGGCCACGTGAATTTGGACACTTGCGTAAAGTGTATATATGCAGGGTTCGCGGTTAACTTTAAAAACTGCTTGCCCATAGGGCAAGTGCCACTAAAATTTGACTTGCCCGAGTGGCCAAATTACTTGCCCGACTTGGCCAAGTGACAATTTTTTTTCTCTAAGAATAAAATGTTTATGGTTGTAAAATGTGCGCCACAAATGTAAATAAACATATAATCTGATTAACATAAATTAATCTTGTTTTCATCATCAACCATGAAACCCTGCTCACAACAGCATGTATCATCCTGTGCAGTTATTGAAAATGTTAATTGTAGTTTTAATAATTAAAATAAATTGGGAAAACGATATTACAGCAATCCAGATTATCAATTTTAAATCCAGGAGAGCCTATTAATTGAGGAATCACATGAGTAAATTGTGAGTGTGGGAAATTTGTGTATTCCTTTAGGACCAGTGCCTGTGGCGCTGCCTCCATAAGTTTCATAGCATAAACAGAACACATGTCAGGTCACATCATGGAGCTAATGAATTAACAGCCAATAATCAAATATTACTCCCTTCCTTACTCACAACTGAATTGTCTACTTAAAAATATTTGAGCTATTTTAGTCATGTCAGAGGAATCCGAAATGTTCGGACGAACTCGTCGCCACTTGTAAACATGCGCAGAAGGGAAGAAAACTTCCGACTGTCAATTTTCGGCCGAAATATCGTAGGTTTTTGTTGTGTTTTTCAAACTTCAAATGAGGATGCAACTACAGCGAGTTCCAATACTGCGGGATTTATTGTCGTCCACTTTAACTCGACATTCACTGAACTAACTGATCCCCGTAGCGCCCGCCCATTGCCCCCGATAAGGCCAATGGACCAAACCATAACATAAGGGGGTGTCTGGGTTAAACCATCACCATACAGTGCACACAAACAGATAACATCGCAGTTTTCGGCGAAATTAAAGATATTTGGCTGCTTTAAAAAATGCTTGCCCGGTCGGGCAAGTTGCCCATAATTTTACCTTGCCCGTGGCCAAATTTCACTTGCCCCGGGCAATCGGGAAGTGGTTAACCGCGAACCCTGATATATATAAAGTGTTCGCAGTTCGAACAAACATCGGAGTTCGAACGCCGGTACGACGCGTGAGTGCCAACGCGAGGGTGGGATGCTGAGCGGCGTGCGGGTGTAGATCGCTCTCTTGCTCTCTTCGTGACCAACTGTTGTCGCGTGCGGACGTGCTGCGTTTTGCTCTCGCGTTTTATATAGGTGTACGAAGTGTTTTAGCCCCTAATCATGCCTCCAAAGAAAGTCAGTGCAAGCAGCAAAGGAATGGTTTCGGTGTTCGAACAATTCGCTTTTCGAACAGGGTTCAGGAACGGATTATGGTCGAGAACCGAGGTTCCACTGTATGTATGTGTATATATATATATATATATATATATCCCCATCTTCTGTACCGCTTCTGCTCACTTTGAGTCGCTGGAGCCTATCCCAGCTATCTTCGGGCAGTAGGCGGGGGACACCCTGAACTGGTTGCCAGCCAATTGCAGGGCACACAGACACGAACAACCATCCGCGCTCACATTCATACCTAGGGGCAATTTAGAGTGTTCAATCGGCCTCCCATGCATGTTTTTGGAATGTGGGAGAAAACCGGAGTACCCGGAGGAAACCCACGCAGGCACGGGGAGGACATTGAACCCACAACCGATGATGTCTCTCACTGTGAGGCCATCATGCTAACCAGTCGGCCACCGTGCCGCACTGTAGAAACAATATAAGACAAAGTCGCCGCATGAGCTTTGACTTGACCAAACCAAATGTGTGTTCGTCTTTTTGTGTCCTGCAGACGTCAGTGAATATGATCTCTGTTCTGTGAAAGAGGAGCCAGACTTGGCTCACATCAAAAAGGAGGAGGAGGAGGAGGAGGAGGAGGAGATCAACAAGTCACCACTGAACGTTGTCCCTATCAAGACTGAAGATGAAAACAAGGATGAGAGTGAGGACAACAGAGGGGCGGAGCCTCCAAGCAGCAGCTCAAGTCATCACGTGACAGAAGGTGATGAAGACCACTGGGGACCATCACAAGTACATAATGAGGACACATTATCAGACACTCATGACGATGATGATGATACTAATGATGATGATAATGGGCAAGCTAAAGGTGAAAGGGCATGTGATGCTGACTCATTCACTTCAAAGCTGTCTTTAAATGGACACAGAAAAACACACAGTGGTGAAAAACCTTTTTCCTGCTCAGTTAGTGGCAAGAGTTTCTCTCAAAAGATAAATTTGACAATCCACACAAGAACACACAGTGGTGAAAAACCTTTTTCCTGCTCAGTTTGTGGCAGAAGCTTCTCTGATAGGTCAACTTTAACAAAACATAGAAGAACACACAGTGGAGAAAAACCTTTTTCCTGCTCAGTTTGTGGCAAGAGTTTCTCTCAAAAGCCAAATTTAACAATCCACACAAGAATACACAGTGGTGAAAAACCTTTTTCATGCTCAGTTTGTGGCAAAAGCTTCTCTGATAGGTCAACTTTAACAAAACATAGAAGAACACACGGTGGAGAAAAACCTTTTTCCTGCTCAGTTTGTGGCAAGAGTTTCTCTCAAAAGCCAAATTTAACAATCCACACAAGAATACACAGTGGTGAAAAACCTTTTTCATGCTCAGTTTGTGGCAAAAGCTTCTCTGATAGGTCAACTTTAACAAAACATAGAAGAACACACGGTGGAGAAAAACCTTTTTCCTGCTCAGTTTGTGGCAAGAGTTTCTCTCAAAAGATAAATTTGACAATCCACACAAGAACACAGTGGTGAAAAACCTTTTTCCTGCTCAGTTTGTGGCAGAAGCTTCTCTGATAGGTCAACTTTAACAAAACATAGAAGAACACACGGTGGAGAAAAACTTTTTTCCTGCTCAGTTTGTGGCAAGAGTTTCTCTCAAAAGCCAAATTTAACAATCCACACAAGAATACACAGTGGTGAAAAACCTTTTTCATGCTCAGTTTGTGGCAAAAGCTTCTCTGATAGGTCAACTTTAACAAAACATAGAAGAACACACGGTGGAGAAAAACCTTTTTCCTGCTCAGTTTGTGCCAAGAGCTTCTCTCGAAAGTCGCATTTACGACGCCACACAAGAACACACAGTGGAGACAAGCCATTCAGTTGCAGCGTTTGTGCTAAAAAATTCTCCACTAAACAGCATGCGGAGAGTCACAATTGTGCTGGTGAGAATAGCAGCGATCCTTGAAGCTTAAAAAAAAGACAACAAAAAACTGAAGGAACTGACTCTTAGTGGTAAGATGTAAATTTTGATTTTGAATAAAATATGAAAAAAAGAATTTTGCAAAGCTCTTTTATTGACACTAAGCCAATGTGATCATTGCCAGAAGAAGCAATGTGTCTGAGTGATGATGATTTTTTTGTGTGTTTACATCAAACATGTAAATGCAATTAATTGTCTTTGCCTGGAACAACATTTGTTAACGTTATGCTTTTTTTTAATCGTACTTAATGGAAAAGGTGTGAGAAGAAACGGTGCTTATGCAATCAGTGCCTTCCACAATCATCAATGAAATCACTTGTTCCACTTGCTCAACTGGCCTTCATTACGCCGTGAAAAGGTGAAAAACTGAACTAGAAGTTGAACTATAAAAAGAACCAGAAAGAGAAACGCAAATAGTCTCAGTTTCTCTTAAAGGTTTTGGAATGTCAAGAGTTGGCAATCTGATAGCGACTGGAGTCAGCGCTGGTTTTCTCGCTGTGTTAAGCTGGCTCGTATATGAGTGGTCCATTGAACATAACTCAAACTCTTCCAATATCCCCTCACATACATTTAATATTTCGCTTTCTGAATAAATTTCTGACGAGCTAAAACCACTTTCTAGGTTGAGCTCTATCAAGCGTTTGGGGTTTGTTGCTAAGCAGAATCTCACTTTGGAAAAACTCATTTTGTCAAATCTACCAAATATTTTTTTTCATGCTATATTATATTTTTTATACATTGGATTATTTATATATTGATATAGGGAAATATTAAAATTTAAAATTGGCAACCACATACAGACTTAATTCAATTAATAAGATATATAGAAACATTTTATAAATATTGAACTAATTCAAAAGAGTCCTAATCGTGAAATAAATATTGAATTAGAAAAAATACTTATCTATTAAATAAATTCAATAACCCGACCCTGGATGAGCGGCAGAAAATGGCTGGATGGATGGAATAATTTAAATTGCACACATATTCAAAAGAACAAATTTGTTCAGAAATATTCAAGAGTGAAATAAAACGGTTTAAATTAATATTGATATAATTTTACATTAAAATAATTGAATAAGTATTGTATTATTACATAAGCAAGCTTCAATATAAATTGAAATAAATGAAAAAATAAGTTGTGTATTTTTAAATGGCCTAATTTAGATCTGGGAAGTAATTCTCTTTCTGAAACTATGAAGGGACTGGAGCTCACAGAAGTGACCAGTCTTGGTTCTGAAGTTCCGATGTAACCAGATACTGCCCTGAGAGAAAATAGGCCTGAGCATTGTTTATGGTGGGTGCAATTCTCTCGCCAGGTCAGTGACCTTCCAGGGTATGGAAGTAATTTAAGGTGTCTTCAGTGAAGTCCTACTTTGTCCTACTTGAATGAATCCACATCAAAATACCATCATTTATGACACCAAATAATATCCAGAAACACACTCACGCACCACTGAGTGAGTGTTGGACGATATAGCTTCTCTTGAAAGGTCCGACTTGAAAATGTCCTTGCAAGTGTATCTGCAATTAAATCCATGCTTTTCCCTCCTTCGGCCATTGTGGTTTAAAAAAAGCAAGAATATATTTTAGATTTTCGAACGGTCGCCAATTTCGACTTTCGGGTGTGTTCATTCGGCATCGCGCCGCCCCCTCACAAGTGAGTCTCCAATCACAAAACGCATTCATCACCCTCAGCATAAGGCCAGCGAGAAGGCTCACTGTAACCAACTCGTGATCTGATTGGCTATCGCAACCGTCTAACAAATTTGAAAGCTCATTGACTTTGACAGAAGAGATGCTCGCACAATTGCATCTTAAGGCCTCGGAATGCATAATGCCCACTCCTGCTATTGTGAAACCTGCCTGGCAACACGAGCGAGCGGAATTCTGATTGGTACAACGCTCAGCTATAATATGACATCAATGCAACGATGATGATCATTTTTTTTTTCTATTGGTTATGTTTGGCCAGCTGAGAAGACCTTGAAGGCCCACCACCGAGTTACTTGATAGCCTAAATTAAACTTTACTTTCATCAATAGAGTTAAAGTTATGCTTTATTGTAGGCGTTATGTAATTAATAGTGAAGGATTGTATTACGATTGCTGCCATTATTTTAAACACTTATGGGACAGAAGGTCAATTATTTAATTTAGCAGGTTCACATTTATTGAATATGTTCAACATTGATTAAACAAAAAGCATTCATCAAATCAAAATAGAAGTACAGTGCATCGATAAGATTGACTGGGATTGTAGTCATGGTGTTTACTGATGCATTCATATGTTAAATTGATATGACTTAGTTTAAATGTAAGACCTCAAACTTGCACACGTAGAATTTTATGACCCACACTCTCATTCAGAACAGACAGATTCAGTCTGCTCAGCTCAAACTGATGACAAACCAGATAGCACTTCATGGAAAATACGACAAAACACATTCTCCACATAGGCCATAGAAGATACAAACATATCAAGTTGGGCAGGGGAGGACGTCATAGGGACGCGATCAGGAACACCAAAAACATAACAATTTGATCTGGGAAAACATAGAACACACAATCTGTACACTGACGAGATTACAGGGGAATGTGAGCAGGAGAGACGGAGAGACTGCCGCCTGCCTGAGAAGGTGAGTCTTGGACGTGGAACGTGGGAAGGAGCAAGGACGACCGATTCAACCTACATGACTCTTGACAAAGAAAACCTCCTAGAAAATGTGAGGCTGGGCTGAGATCAGCGCAAAATTTTTCGATTGTGCTCGTCCGAGTACAGTTTCTCGTCAGATTAAGAAAAAGCCGCCCAGATACTATTTCCTGAACTCAAGAAATCGAAGAAACTAAAATATCGCAACCCTAATCAGCTGTTGTTGAGTCTTTATTTGACCCTTTTCTTTTTGAGTACAAAAAACGAACACGCATTTGGAGTAAGTTTGGCTTTTCAGGTTCATTTACGAAATATTTCTCGTTTTCTCGGTGGCTCAACTCCAACATTTTTGGTGACCCCGACGTGATTTTCTCAAAAAGGGAGTCCTTGCGGCTTGTTCTTCACACTCTACAATATTCCAGGCCTGGACAATCAGAACAAAGGTAGGGGAGAGCCTGTTTATTCAAAGTCTCCTGATTTGTTATTTTGTAGAGTGGAAAGACGTGGCCGATTATTAGACCGTTAAATTTTGTCAGTGTTTCTGGATATATTGTTTCTGGACTTCAGGAATGCTTTGTATAGAATGTAGATTGCGCCTGGATTACTAGTAATATTGGAAGCGTACGCAGGTGAAATAAGGAGGGGGCTACTGTTGTTGGCCGGCAACAGAAATTAGCACCCGGAGTCAAAAAGGGGGACTCCTGCTCTGGCAGTCGAAGAAGGGGATGCACAGCTGACTAGCAGAACGTGTGCACGGCGATCCCAATAAAGTGACGCTCAGTATAGTTAGTATAGTATAGTATATAAGTGGCCTGAGGCTGGGAAAGATTGGATCTTTCGGACCGCCATTATCTGTCGCTGCAGAGGCATACACGGTGGAGGGAAGTGCACAGCTGACGAGCTGATGGTCGCACTGCAACCTCAAAAAAGAGTGCGCAGTCACGGTAAAAGAGCGGGCAGTCACGGTATACGTGGTTGACCGAGGCGTGGAGCGTTCCGGTTGCTGGAATATAGAATAGATTTTAAGGTGTTCCGATATTGTTGACAGTTTCTTGATTTCAGGGTGTTCCAATGTGGTTCACTTGCTCTGTTGTGTATTTGTGCTGTTGTCTGAATGTTAATTGTGACATGTATTTGTTGTGCAATTGTCTATACGTTGTGTGTGTCCCGTGGCAATTTGTGGCCCTTGCTGTGCTGCGTTCTACTGGGTTGTTGTGTCCCATGTTTATAATTCCCGGGTCTATGTCTTATGATGCTCAATTGGTTTAATGTTAGGGTGTGTAGGAGAAAGTAGAGTGTTAATGTCTGGTGAGTGATGATAAAAAGGAGAGAGTGGGGTTTGCGTCCCACACTCACAACAAAACATGCTTAAAGTTACGTGTGGTGCATACAATATATCGTGTGAAAGTTCAAGCGATCGTGTGAGTGAATGCAACCCTGAAGCAGAACAGAACACTTTGTAGACCGGGGCGGGACGCAGACGGCGGTCAGCGATCCGCCGATTGCGCTCGGCGGTGCAGGACAGGGCCGCCCTGGCCTCCCTCCAGACGCAATGCGCCCGCTTAAGATGGAACTGGATGGACGGAACCTCCACCACCCCCTCCTGGGATGGAAACAGCGGAGGCTGGTAGCCATAGGCGGTCATGAAGGGGGAGCGCTCCGTGGCAGACGAGACCAGCGTGTTGTGCGCATACTCCACCCATGGCAGATGGTCGGCCCACAAGGATGGCCGATCGAGACACATCCACCGCAGAGCAGCTTCCAGGTCCTGATTTGTCCTTTCAGACTGTCCATTGGACTAAGGGTGGTACCCGGATGACAGGCTTGACGTAGCCCCCAGGGACCGGCAGAATCGCTTCCACACCCGGGACACGAATTGTGGGCCTCGGTCGGACACCAAATCCGTCGGGATTCCGTGAAGCCTAAAAACATGAAGCACAAGCAGGTTGGCCGTCTCTAGGGCAGATGGAAGCTTAGGCAAGGCGACGAAGTGAGCAGACTTGGAGAAGCGATCCACAATGGTGAGTATGACGGAGTTGCCCCGAGAGGCAGGCAGACCCGTGACAAAGTCCAGGGCTATGTGTGACCAAGGTCGTGGAGGTATTGGCAAAGGGTGCAGAAGCCCCGCTGGAGGCTGATGCGTTGCTTTACTCGATGCACAGATGAGCCCGAGGGTACGACGAACCCCGGGATGGCATGCCACCTTGGAGGATTGGCCCCACTTTAGTACTTCTGTGCGAAGTTGGGCCGGCACAAATAACCGGCCCACTGGGCACCCGGACGGGTTGTTGGCATCGTCCTGTGCCCCTTGGATTTGTTGCTCTATCTCCCACTGCAAGGATCCCACCAAGCAATGGTCTGGCACCACGCTGTCAGGTCCCGGCCTTTCCTCCACTGGATCATGGATGCGTGACAGGGCGTCCGGCTTGGTGTTTTTGGACCCAGGGAGATATGTTAAGGTGTAATTGAATTGGCTGAGGAGCAAGAACCAACGTGCTAGGCGAGGATTAAGTCTTTTTACAGTCCGGATGTATGAGAGATTCTTATGGTCAGTGTACACGGTGAACGGTTCTATGGAGCCTTCTAGCCAGTGTCTCCATTCTTGAAGCGCGAGGACCACCGCCAACAGTTCCCGATTCTCCACATCGTAGTGGCCTCACTGAGCCGGCGGGATAAGAAGGCGCAGGGATGGAGTCTCTGGTCGACTGGAGAACGCTGAGATAGCACCGCCCCCACTCCTGAATCAGAAGCGTCCACCTCTACAACAACAGGAAACTCAGGGTTAGGGTGACGCAATATAGGCGGGTTGGTGAAGGCTCGTTTGAGGCTACGGAACGCGGTTTCAGCCCTTTGATCCCAGATAAAGATTGTCTTGACGGATGTGAGACGAGTGAGGGGTAATGCTTGGTGACTGTAATTCTAAATAAAGCGGCGGTAAAAATTCGCGAAACCCAGGAAACGCTGCAGCTGTTTAGGGTTAGTGGGTGTCGGCCAATCTACCACAGCGCGGGTCTTGGCCGGATCGGCCTAATTCTTGTGTAACTCACACTTCTCCGCCTTGACGTACAACTTGTTTTCAAGTAAACGTTGCAAGATGGCCCGGACGTGTCGTTGGTGTTCTCCACGGAATTCAAGAAGATTAAAATGTCATCAAGAGAAACAAAACAACAGACGTTCAACATATCTCTTAAGACGTCATTGATTAGGCTCTGAAAAACTGCGGGGGCATTGGTCAATCCGAAAGGCATTACCAAATATTCAAAATGCCTAAAGGACGTCTTGAAGGCTGTCTTCCATTTATCCCCCTCGCTTATTCTCACCAAATGGTAAGCACTTTGTAAATCTAATTTGGAAAACACTGTTGCTGATTGCAACGGAGCAAAAGCGGAGTCCAGCAACGCAAGTGGATAGCGATTTTTAACCGCGATGTGATATCGTTCAGACTCTTGTAGTCCACACAAGGGCGTAATGTCTTATCCTTCTTTTCTACAAAGAAAAATCCATATCCCACTGGGGATTTTGAAGGCTGAATCAATCCCACCGCAAGGGAGTTGGTGATATATTCTTTCATTGCTGTTTGCTCGGGCTGGGATACTTATACAGGCGAGCAGAAGGAAGGGTCGAGTTCGGAAGGAGCTCGACGGCGCAATCATATGGAAGGTGCGGGGGTTAGGATTGAGCCCTATCTTTGCTGAAAACGGAGCGGAGGTCATGATAAACTTCAGGAACATTATCTAAGCAAATAATTTCAAGTGGCGTGGCACGGGTACTTAGTCCTTCTTCCACTGAGCGTAAACAATGGGCATAACAATAAGGGCTCCAATTTTCAAAAGACAGCCTACCCCAATCTGTTACCGGTTTGTGAGACCTCAACCAGGGTAACCCAAGAACAATTGGGGCTGCTCTGGAGGGCATGACAAAAAAAGGACCATTTCTCTACGTGGTTACTTGATAATTTTAAGGTTAACGGTTGCGTTACCCGTTTAATATCCGCCAGGAGTCGCCCGTCGAGATCGCAAACTCTCTCGGGTTTTCCTAATTCTCTGACCGAGCAACCTAATTTAGCGACCAACCCGGGGTCAATGAAACAATCATCCGCTCCCGAATCAACGAGGGCACGAATGTGGATACTAGCACTTAGTCCAATAATTTCCCCGTCCATCTCAAGTCTTTTAGTGTCCCCAGGTCGTATGTCCATTTGTCCTCTGACCTCGAGGCTTGAGTTCTCTTCCCCGGAGTCGGGGTGCTCGAGGTGGCGGATAGCCGACTTACAGAATTATCCTTGCTTCTGTGGTGGTGCCCGGCGTGAGGGTCGTGTCGGACATGAAGACACCCGGTGGCCCAGTAAGCCGCAGTAGAAGCAAGACCCCGACCTGAGCCATCGCTGTCGTTCCACCGCATCCAGCCGACCTCCTCCCAGCTGCATAGGTTCATCAGAAGGAAGAGGCACTCGGTGCGCTGGCTCAGTGTGAAGCTGCTCTGCTCCTCTCTCTCGGTTCTCTCTCTCAGGCGTTTGTCCAGACGGATCGCCAGGCTGATGAGCTCCTCCAGTGATGCCGTAACCTCGCGGACGGCGAGCTCATCCTTTAAAGCCGAGTTTATTCCTCGGCGGAACACGGTTCGTAAGGCACAGTCATCAAAACCACTTTCCGCCGTGCAAATGCGTAAAGAAATGGAATAGTCGGCCACCGATCGGCTGCCCTGAGTGCAATCTAACAGTTCACCTCCAGCCTCCTTTCCCTCAACTGTGTGATGGAATGCCCGCTGAAACTCAGCCAGGAAAGCAGGGAAAGAAGACCGGAGGTCTGGTCGGGCATTGCTCACAGCCATGGCCCAAGCACTAGCTTGGCCAGTCAAGAGACTCATCATAAATGCTACCTTGGTGCTGTCATGAACATACGTGAGGGGCTCTTGATCGAAATTTAACCTACATTAATGAAT
Organism: Idiotropiscis lumnitzeri; assembly: GCF_059441095.1. Classification (NCBI taxonomy): domain Eukaryota; kingdom Metazoa; phylum Chordata; class Actinopteri; order Syngnathiformes; family Syngnathidae; genus Idiotropiscis; species Idiotropiscis lumnitzeri. Next base: position 16,312,520 of record NC_142392.1, read on the forward strand.
AAACTACCCACAAAGGCCTGGTTCCCCCCCATAATGGGAGGGGTGAGGTAAATTTGGCTCGCGATTGTGGTAGCCGGACTGTGGTAGCTCCGGTCGCAAAGGCAATCGGGTCGGAACCCGAGACAGTGCGTGACAGCAGGCTACCTATGCGGGCATCGAAATTCTCAAAACGGTGGGCCAGCTGGCCAACTGCGTTGCGGCGGTCCGCAAGCTCAGTCTCCTGCTGTCCCACCAATCGTCCTTGGCTGGCCAGAGCCTTGTAAATCTTCTCTGTGTCCGCAGAGTCCATGGTCGGAATATTTTGTTATGGTATTTTCCATCACAGCTGGAAAATAGGATCAGGACTCTTCAAGCGCAGACACAGAGAGATGAATTTTAACAAAGATATTTATTTTTACAAAAACAGGAACACTATATATATATAAAATCATACGCAATACCGACAAAGTGCAACTAAAGACGCGAGTGGAAAAACTGACACCAGGGGAATAACGACGGGAACGAAAAAGGCTTGCAAAAGGCAAGGAACAAAATGAACAAAAATCGCTTACCACAGAAGGGCAAGGAAAACCAATTGATGAGCGAGCTCAACCGAGAAAATCAATAAAAGAAAACGGAAACACTAACAATGAACGGGAACAAGTTACACGGAATGCAATAACGAGGTGTCTAGAATTCACAACTTGGGACATGAGCATGAGCAAGATGAATATTCCGACGCTGAGTAGTCAGCGTGGAGTGTTTAAATAGTGCAGTAATCAATGACTTGACGAGTGACAGGTGCGTGGCTGGTGGGCGCGTCTCTCCAGCCATGACGACATGAACAGGAACAAGCGCTGGAAGGAAACGCCCCCACTCCAGCTGGGCAAACACAAAACAAAAACATGACAGGACAAAACGGACCATGACACAAAAGGATTAGGTTTTTGGGATAGGTTTGAATTGAAACATTTTATGATCATGTTTAAAGAAAGTCTTTAGAACAGGAGATGTCTAGCAATTGATGAGAGGTTTGCCAAGTATAAAGTGGGATTAAATAGTTTGGCAGCTGATTTATTAACTGATGTGTATCAAATGTAACAAAGGTGGACGACAGATGTTTTATGACTATGCGATACCAGCCCTGACATGACGACTTTTAAGGGACAAGACAGCATTCCATAATTACCAGAATGCTAACGTCCACATCTATGAGCTGTTTGACGTCACAGGTGCAGGATCGTCAGCTACGTCCAGGAGGAACAGGAGAAACTACATCGCGGGGACTGAATGGGAAAATCCACAAACGCACAGTGGTAAATTTTGGCATATGCTGGCTAAATTGAGGCTAAATTAGCGCCGAGGGAGGGGTCTCTGTGTGGAATTGGAAAGTATCTTTTTGGTGAATGAAAGTGTGACAGAAAAAGTGTTTGTATGTCTAAGTGGTTTGAGTGAATGTTTAAGTGACGGGCCTCAGGAAAGAAACCTGATGAAGGGCACCGGCAAGCCCTTACAGTACTTAGGATGCAATGGGCGGACAGGTCTGATCAACCTGGATCCCTATTGCACTCCCAAGTACTGATTTTCAAATTGCTATTGGAGGCAGATTGGACTAATCAAATTCAAGCATCAAGTGAATGATTGATTGACGTTATTACACAAAATTTATGCAAAACTGAAATTTTCAGAAGGGAGGTAATTTACCCCTTCTCGCTTGCAAGTGCCACTCCTCCAGTTCTCTCCACAGGTTCTAGGTGACATGTGACCTGTGTGACCAGAAGGTCGGAGAACGCTTCAAATAGCGCCGCATCACGCCCATCCCGGAGGTTCTCCTCAACAAGGAGGGAGATATAAGATATTCTAAGTTAGGTTCCATGAAAACAGATTAAGATATAGTTGTTGCTTTAGCCTGCTCATGTGCTCCGCAGTTTTTATTATTATTCACATTGGGTGCACGAATAGATAACGCACACCCAGTCCAGGATAGAGCAGAATTTTGTTGTATTGTTAAGACTTTTCCATAATATACGGCACCACAGCGGTGGTACTTGAGGTTAATTTCAGTTAAGTTGGCGGTGGCGCTGTTTTTATGAAAATTACTCACTTAACGCAAGGGTAGGTTCTTTGTAGAGGGGATTACAGAGTTACATGCGGGACAAAATTTACTTGTCAGGAACTGTCCTTACTTGAGGCCGAGGCCAGACCTACAGACCAGCATGACGGTCACCGGCTGATTGGGGACACCTCAGGTGAGATTGGTCGTGCCGTGCATCAGATATTTCTGGCCCCGTTGGGGCCGATGTTGCTGTATCTTTCAGGTGGGGAGCGGAGGAGACAGGCCTGGTCTATGTGGCCAGGGCGAGACGTGAATGGAGTGAGACTTCCGGCAGTGACCCGTCCAATAATGTCGTCATTCCGCAGCTGTTCCAGTTGGCCGTCCTTAGGGCGTGTCCTTCCGGTTACGGACATCATGTGAAACAGTCCATCAATGAAAAAATGCTAATCAGTCTCAGGAGAACACTTTTTTTTTTTACATCATTTTGCACGACATCAGAAAAGGAAAATGTGGGATTGGATTAAGGAGCGTTACTAAAAATTGTTGTACTTGCAGGTTCAGGTCGCCATGAGGGCTAAAAATTATAAAATAAAAAAAATGAAAAAAAAAGGGGTGGGGCAGCTAATGCATGCAGCTCCCATTGCACCTGCGCCTTCCGCTTCTGCTGCTCCTAGGCAAGGTCTGGGTGACGCGGCACCACAGCAGATTGGCTGTCCGTACCCGGCCGGTCAACGAGGTCGGGATTGCGGTAACAGAGGTAGGGGTGGTTATAGACGGGGGTTGTGAGTGGGGTGTGCTCTTGCTGCGGGGTCACTGGGTGATGAACTGTCCATACCGAGCCACTTTCTGGAATGTGCCATCCTCTGGTCCGGTGCCATTCCTGTCGCCCAGAGCTCAACCAGCGCAGGGGGTGCCACCGTTACCCACTCCCAACGCACTCTTGACACCAACCCGCTGGTACCCCATTCCATGACAGGGGGCCGCGGAGCTTTAGCGTTCGAGGACTGGCAGGTCCCTGCATTCAGGGGACGGTGGATGGACAAGTTTTCGATGGTGCTTGATACTGGGGTGAAATATTCCACGCGCTGTGAGCTCTTTCCGCATCTCCCAGTGAGTAACAACACTATCCTCCTTGTGGACTCTCGAGATTGCCTGAGTCACTGCCATTGACTGAACGAACACTGGAATTCGAGTGGCATTTCCGGATGGGACTGAACTTGACTGTGCACATCCGTTGGGGGGTGCATATGTGGTGCTCTCCTCCATTCCACTGGCTGAACTGAAACATCTGAGGGCAGCTCTGAAACCTGGTTCTCCATCCTCCCGCGGTGGGTATGCCCTGTTCCTGATCCAACCTCCACCCATTCACCAATTGACCCAGTACATTGTACACTGTACATATGATCGCACACATGATTTGGTTTATCAAAATGCATTCATCCAAATTTAGTCAGGAGTTCATCTTGCATTAGGATTATATATGTGTTATGTCTACCGGCGTTGCCTCGCATGCGTGCCTTGTCCCTGAGCAGCAGAAATGGTATGAATTGTTTACTTTCGCTGAGCCACAAATCACATTGACTATTGATGCGCGTCTTCATACTAAAGATCTAGGCCCCATGGTAAAGCGGTGTGTAGAGGCGGTTGGCTGGGTTCAGATGTCTATTACGAATGTTGAATACGCTGCGTCACTAACAGGGTATCATACTTCAGCACCCACTACAAATTCTTCGGTTTTGGGAACGTGACTAAATTTCAAAATTTCACGAGACGGGTCACTCGGGAGAGGTAGCTCTGTGTGCGTCTCTGCCGGATGGGTTGTGGACACGGGGCCCGACTGATTTTGGGCTCTGCTCCACAGCTCCCCCAATTGTTTTACTGTCTCTACACCCTCGCCCAGTTGACAGAATCAGAGTTGGCACAGCCTGGAGGTGGAGGGAGGCATTCGGGAGACAATAGGAGGTGAAGACTGCAGCGGTTCTTGGAGCTGTCTACGTCTTGGAGAGCACCTATTCTTCCCGTAAAAAATGGTTTAATTTGGTATCTGCGTAATTCTAGTTTGGGATTTTTATTTATTTATTTATTTGTTTTAATCATAAATGGTTACTATTTCATTTGGTTTGCTTTGAAGATTTGCCAAAAAACGGTCAAAATTGGAGCATTAGCTCAGGGCTTAATTTATAATCTCTAAACAGTTAGATATTTGAACTCGGTGAACTACATTTTCTTTAATTCAGGAATAATTTGCCCATCTTGCAAAGCCAAATTCTAACATTGTGCCATATTAGCTGGATATCATTCGGACATTATTGCGAACCAACACTGCTGGATTGTGGTGATTATCGGCACAACGAAATGTATACGTTGGAAAATTGTTTCTCGGGGCAATGCCTGTGAGGATGCCACTGTCTAGATCAGGGGTGCTCATTAAGTCGATCGCGATCTACCGGTCGATCGCGGAGGTGGTACTGGTCGATCGCGGCGTGACATTAAAAAAATATCATCCTAGCATCAATGCCGTCACTTGATTAATATACAAGGCAGCCATTCAGATGACAACTGAATGTTGCCATTCTGTTGACCAATCAAATCAAACAACGGCTCTAAGTGCAGCAGAACTTACGATGTCAGCCTATCATCCATCCCCGTTACTTGATTGACATACAGGACAACCAGTCAGATAACAACTGAATTTTGACCTTTAGGTCACCGCTCATGCGTAAACAACGACGCAAAGTGCTAAGCTAGTCGGCGAATTGTGTCAGATTTTAAGCCCTCGCTAAAGTTTATGGTCACTAAAATGAGTGAAGGAGCTGGACCAAGTAAAAAGGCAAAAACATATCACTTCCATACAGAATGGGAGGTGGACTTTTTTTTCACAATGTCATTTTCGAAGTGCGTTTGCCTCATATGCCATTCTATCATCGCAGTACCAAAGAAGGGAAATGTGGAGCGGCATTTTCGGACTGTTCAAGAAAGATACGAAAACGACTTCCCGCCGAAAAGCGAGCTAAGAAAGAGAAAGGTGAATGAACTAAAATCCCAGTTGACAAGACAGCAGTCATTTTTCACACAACATACTTCAAAAGCGAAGGCGGCCACCGAAGCATCGTTCCGGGTGTGTCACGCCATTGTTAAAAACAAGAAGTCCTTCCAAGACGGAGAGATGGTAAAAGAGGCATTCGTTGAAGCAGCTGACTCATTGTTCCGGGACTTTAAAAATAAGGCAGAGATATTATCTTCAATCAAAGCTCTGCAGTTGTCAAGACATACAGTTACACGTTGCTGTGATGCCATGGCCGAGGATTTAACCCAGCAAATGTGGACGGACATCAGAAATTGTGAATTTTTCTCACTGCAGTTGGACGAATCTACGGATGTGAGTGACACAGCCCAGATGTGCGTTTTCATTCGCATGGTGTTAAGTGATATCACTGCAAAAGAGGAGCTATTAACAGTACTTCCCATGAAAGAACAGACGCGAGGAGAGGACGTTTAAAAACTTTATCGAGAAAACTGAGCTCCCAATGTACAAATTGGTGTCTATCACCTCAGATGGAGCACCTGCAATGGTTGGGCGTGTGAATGGATTTATTGCCAAGTGCAGGCAGGATGATGCGTTCCCAGACTTCTTGAATTACCATTGCATTATCCACCAACAAGCGCTATGCGCTAAAATGCTTAACATGAAAGAGATCATGGATGTGGCAACGAAGATCGCATGTTCTATTCGAGCCAGATCTCTTCAAAGACGGTTATTCCGTGCACATCTGGAGAAGGCTGGCTGCGACCACTCTGAGTTGTTGCTACATACTGACGTGAGATGGCTTAGTCGTGGGAAATTCCTCAAAAGATTTCGAGAGCTCTGTCCGGAGATTAAGGAGTTTTTCCGTGTATCTGGACATGCAGAATACAAGCAGCTAAATGACGGCCAGTGGCTGTTAGACTTGGCATTTTTAACCGATCTGACAAACTTGTTGAATGACCTTAATCTTGAGCTGCAAGGAAAAGACAAAACAGTGACCAATATGATCAGCTCAGTTCACGCTTTCAAACGAAAGATGCAACATTTCTCCACAAAGCTGCAGCACCATGATTTGGCAAATTTCCAGAACCTGGCGTCAGAGTTGGAGACGCAAGGGAAGGCCTGTGAGCAACTTGACAGTGCACGCTACACGGAGCAGATCACCGGTTGTCTGTCAGAATTTAACAAACGCTTTCAAGACTTTTCTTTGCTCGAGCCAGTCGCTACATTCATGTGCTATCCTTTTCAGGAAGATGTTGAGGTTGATTCACTCGCATCAAACATTGCATCACTGTTTCACATGAACTCTTCTGGAGTGGAAGATGAGATTTTGACTCTACAAACCGACATTGAACTGAAGTCGAGAGCTCATGGACAGTTCTGGAACTTACTCACGGAGGAAAAGTACCCTAACATGAGGAAATGTGCTATCTCTTTGACTGCATTATTCGGCTCCACTTATTTATGTGAGTCAGCCTTTTCTTACATGAAGATCATTAAGTCCAAATACCGTTCCACCATGACTGATGAACATTTGGAAGTGTGTTTGAGGCTGGCTATCAGCAGCTACTGTCCGGACTATGCATCCCTGGCTGATTCAATTCAGTGCAAGTCATCAAAGTAAACTCAGTTAATTTAAAAAATGTTAATAGTTAATTATGTGTGTTTTGCAATATTGGCTCATTTGGTTATGTAAGGTACATCAACATACATTGTACGTACAAATAATCCTAAATACATTTGAAAATAAATCGATGTTTTGCATTTTTGTAGTGGGTAGATCATTTTGACTCGGTCATTTTGAAAGTAGCTCGCATGCTGAAAAAGTGTGAGCACCCCTGGTCTAGATTATATTCAAAGAAAGCTTTTTCAACAGTCTGGGAATTGAAATAGATATAGATATAAAATTTGGTGGGTCTACGTTAATTACAATATCTTATTCAAGTGACTGATACAAGCTTCACAAACAAGTTAAAAAAAGGTGATTGAGTGCAATTAATGACGGTAGTGTTGCGATTATTTAGTTAAGAAATTTAATTGCGGGACGGCACTAATTAATTTGTTACTTTTTGTTGGCTCATATAACTTTGATTGGGATCAACCCCACTAGGGGGTGGGGTCATAGTATATTTCTTGCCGCATGCATTTTTTGTGGCCACAGGTTGCGTTTTCATTTTCATGGTAAAATATTTTTCGGCGGGGATTAAAGGATTGTATTACGATTACTGGCATTATTTTAAACACATACGGGACAGAATGTCGATTATTAAAGTTAGCAGGTTCATATTTACTGAATATTTTAAACATTGATGAAACAAGAAGCATTTATCAAATGGAACTTGAAGCACGGGTCACAAGAATGACTGGGATTGTAGTCCTGATGTTTTCTGATTTATTATATTTTTCTCATATGCTAAATTTATAGTACTTAGTTTAAATGTGTGAACTTTATTGAAATTCTCAGTAGTGAGAACAAATTTGCACACATAGCATTTCCATGACTTGCATTCACAGCACTTCATGGACAAATACGACGAAGCACATTCTCCACATTGGCTGTAGAGATGCAAACATACCAAATTGGGCACTGGAGGACTCACACAGACGCTATAAAAAAACACATTCCGAAAGACAGAACAATTGGAGATCGGAGCACACGCACATACACACTTGAACATACACGAGCACATACACACGCACATACACACTTGCACATACACGTACACCTGCACACACATGCACACCGACAAGATTACAAAAGAATGCCAGCGGAGAGAGAGACGGAGGGACTGCCCGCCGGAGAAGGCCAGCCTTGGCGTGCCAGTCTTGGGGACCAGACGGGAATCAACTTATCCAGACGATGACTAACCTGGGGAGGACCTTCCCTCGGACGTGGACCCGTGCCGTGGGAGGGAGCGAGGATGACCGATTCAACCGATTCAACCTACATTACCCTTGACATAAAAAACTCCTATAAAAACTGAAGCTGGGCTGAAAGATGGCCCGCATTTTTTGACTGTGCTCGCCCGAGTGCAGTTTCTCGTGAGATTAAGAAAAAGCCACCCAGATATCTGTCTTTGTACTATTTCCTGAACTCCAGAAATGGAAGAAACTAAATATCAGAACTCTAATCAGTTGTTGAGTCTTTATTTGACCCTTTTTTTCTTGAGTACAAAAAACGAACATGCATTGGCGTAAGTTTGGCTTTTAAAGGTTGATTTACGAAACTACTTCTCATTTCCATGGTGACTGAACTCCAACATCATCTTACCACAAAGAGTCAGTTCCTTCAGTTTTTTGTTTTATTTTTTTTAAGCTTCAAGGATCGCTGCTATTCTCACCAGCACAATTGTGACTCTCAGCACCATTTTTAGAAAAGAATTTTTTAGCACAAACCCTGCAACTGAATGGCTTGTCTCCACTGTGTGTTCTTGTGTGGCTTGTTAAATTCGCCTTTTGAGAGAAACATTTTCCACAAACTAAGCATGAAAAAGATTTTTCACCACTGTGTGTTCTCATGTGCCTTACCACATGAGACTTTTGAGAGAAACCTTTTCCGCAAACTGAACAGGAAAAGGGGTTTTCACCACTGTGTGTTCTTGTGTGGATTGTTAAACTTGAATTTTGAGAGAAGCTTTTACCACAAACTGAGCAAGAAAAAGATTTTTCTCCACTATGTATTTTTGTGTGACTTGTTAAATTTGCCTTTTGAGAGAAACTCTTGCCACAAACTGAGCAGGAAAAAGGTTTTTCACCACTGTGTGTTCTTGTGTGGCTTGTTAAATGTGATTTTTGGGAGAAACTCTTGCCACAAACTGAGCAGGAAAAAGGTTTTTCTCCAGTGTGTGTTCTTGTGTGTTCTGTTAAATGTCCCTTTTGGGAGAAGCATTTTCCACAAACTGAGCAAGAAAAAGGTTTTTCACCACTGTGTGTTTTTCTGTGCCCTTTTAAAGACAGCTTTGAAGTGAATGAGTCAGTGTGACATGCCCTTTCACCTTTGGCTTGGCCATCATCATCATCATCATTGTCATGAGCGTCTGATAATGTGTCCTCATTTTGTGCTTGTGATGGCCCCCAGTGGTCTTCGTCACCTTCTGTTGTCACGTGATGACTTGAACTGCTGCTTGTAGGCTCCGCCCCTCTCTTGTCCTCACTCTCATCCTTGTTTTCATCTTCACTCTTTGTAGGGACAACGTTCACTGGTGACTTGTTGATCTCCTCCTCCTCCTTTTTGATGTGAGTCAAGTTTGGCTCCTCTTTCACAGAACGGAGATCGTTTTCACTGACGTCTGCAGGACACAAAAAGACAAATTTGGTTTGGTCAAGTCAAAGCTCAGGCGGCGACTTTGTCTTATATTGTTTCTAGTACATTCCAACATTCCCCTTTTTAATTTTTTTTAATAAAATTTCTGTTTCTAAATAAATTTGAAAACAAAATTACGTGTGAAGAATCAAAATCCCTATGCATAAATTAAGCAACAACACTTTCACTCTGACATATATGAATAAGGTGTATTTTAAAGTTATCCAATATGTATTAAAATTAGACTAAGATACACCATAATATTATTAGAGTTCACTGAATTATTTTGGAACTGCAATGACGCTTAACAGCTTTCGGGTGTCAGTTATGAGTAACAAAGTAACACAAGACCTCCCACTGATACATCATCATTGTCATTTGCATAAATTATCAAGAACTTTGAGTTGTGGGGGAGATGCAAACCACCTGGGCCACAGGAACTTTATTATCAGGAACTAAATGTTCCTGGCCTTGTTGGTAGAAAAGGGGGTTGTGACGTTCTCCCTTTTTAAGCCCATAGTAAGCCAAAGATGCAGATGCATTCCTTGCAGCATGCGCTTGTTCACTGATGAGATCCGTGCAACCCTGGATGGATGCATTAAATGAATTTTAAATGTTTGGATGAGGTGAAACTACGCACACGTGCACAAAACTGTGAGGTTCATTGACCGAGCCAGTAAAAATTTCATAAATACATAAGACCAATACGTACTTGATTTTTTTCAAAAACTTAATCCATTGTGTTATAGCCACTAAAATTCATCAACGCCATTGATCTTTTTGCCGCAGTGTGCACAGTTTTTAGAGTCAGGTTCAATCATTCCATAAGGAATTGCTTGAACAAGATATGTCAGAGTGTTTGTCAAAAACGAGACAAGCCTTGATAAATGAATCACCCACCCAAGATTGTCTTTGTCACTTGCGAGGAGCAGTCCGCCAAAGAGAAAAGCTTTCCCGCTCCTGTGCGGCGTTTTATTGAAGCACAGCAAAGCAAATTGTAAATGCAAACTCATAAAGAATGGAAAAACATGAACACTTTGACATTGTCATATGTCAAATGTGAAATAATCAGTTCAAATTTTATACTGGAAAAAAACATGGAGTTTACCCCCCACTAATGGTTTTTCTTTGGCATTTATTTCCTGCACTGATTTAATTTGGCATCAACAAATGTTCAGCAGACCGGCAAGTGAAAAGCAAAAAATAAAAATAAAACGGCTATAACCTTGAACGCATTTCCCCAAATAACTTAATGTTGTGATGCATATTTCTAATGATAGAAAGTCGTTCTTTACAAAGCAAATGAGAGTAAAACGTGTACAAACCTGCTTTGTGTGGCACAGCACGAGGCTGCTTGCAAACTTCGCCCAGCAGTTGAAGATGTTGCTCGTTCTCTTCTTTTATTCCACAAAATTCCTCTTTGTACTTGGGTGTCGTTCTTTCACACATTTTCAAATGATAATTCCAAAAAATGCGCACTTGATCTCTGCTAGGCGATGAGTCATGTGCCTCTTTTCGTTAGCGGCTAGCTAGCTAACAAGCTAAGCTAACTACGCCGAAAAGCATCAACGCGCGAAAATGAGGTTATCTGGACACAAAGACTTAATGAATTATGTCGTCGTCCTTTAGAGTAGCACTGGACATTCTGTGAGAAATTTACAGTCAGTTCCACACTAAATCAGAATAATTTAGCGATGGGTGTTTTTGTTCCGGTGTGGACGGGTCGGTGGATGTGGTCGAGGTCCTTTTTTTTTTTTTTTTTTTTTTTATTTATTTATTTATTTTTTATTAATTTTTTTATTTATTTATTTTTTTTTTTTATGTGGTCGAGGTCCTTCGGAAGCTGCGCGCTTGCTAATGACGTCATGCTTCAGACACGTATTTTTCAAATATATTTCTTTGCCTCTGTGTCTGTTTTTACACCTTGATGTTCTATTTTAATATATATTTTATATAATATTTGAATTCGGTTGATAATAAAAAAATTTAAAAAAATAAATTAACGCCACATTGGCGAGTCAGCTCTTACGTCACTTCCGCCTTTGCCCGTAGAATCCGCTGCTGCAACTGCAGTGGGACGTTTACGTTTCTCCGACCGAACTTGCAACAATGCTGTGGTTCACTCGCAGGCTTCGAAGTTAACTTTAAAAATTGCTTGCCCTTAGGGCAAGTGCCAAAATTTGCCTTGCCCGAGTGGCCAAATTACTTGCCCAACTTGGGCAAGTGACAATTTTTTTTCTCCTTCCCAAAGATTAAATTACCTTGCCCTGAGTGACTTTTTGGATGACAAAGTGTGTGATTACAAATTCCATGAATTTTTTTTTCGGACAGTTCCTGCCTCGAAAGAATTACAACAGAATTACAATTACACAGTCTTGTTTTCATCATCAACCATGAAACCCTCCTCACAACAGCATGTATCATCCTGTGCAGTTATTGAAAATGTTAATTGTAGTTTTTATAATTAACAAATCTTCATGTTAAATTGGGGAAATTATATTACAGCAATCCAGATATCAATTTTAAGTCCAGGGGAGCCTATTAATTGGCTGCCAGGATGGCCGAGTGGTCTAAGGCGCCGCGTTCCGGACCCAGTCTCCCCAGGAGGCCTGGGTTCGAATCTCGAATTTCCCCATAGTGGGACTAATAAAGGCAATATTAATCACATGAGTAAAATATGAGTGTGGGAAATTTGTGTATTCCTTTAAGACCAGTGCCTGTGGCGCTGCCTCCATAAGTTTCATAGCATAAACAGAACACAGTCAATGACACGATGTCAGGTCACATCATGGAGCTAACGAATTAACAGCCAATAATCAAATATTACTCCCTTCCTTACTCGCAACTGAATTGTCTACTTAAAAATATGCGAGCTACTTTAGTCATGTCAGAATCCGAAATGTTCGGATTTGAACGAACTTGTCGCCACTTGTAAACATGCGCAGAAGGTAAGAAAACTTCCGACTGTCAATTTTCGGACGAAATATCGTAGGTTTTTGTTGTGTTTTTCAAACTTCAAATGAAGATGCAACTCCAGTGAGTTCCAATACTGCGGCGCAGTGCGGCGCTATGCCGAACCAACACACCAAAAAGTCGTAACTGGCGACCGTTCAAAAATCTGAAATATATTCTTTCTTTTTTTAAACCACAATGGCCGAAGGAGGGAAAAGTGTGATTTTTTATTGCAGATACACTTGCAAGGACATTTTCAAGTCGGACCTTTCAAGAGAAGCTATATCGTCCAACACTCACTCAGTGGTGCGTAAGTGTGTTTCTGTATATTATTTGTCCAGCCGTGGTGTCATAAATTATGGTATTTTCATGGGGATTTATTCAAGGAGAACAAAGTAGGACTTCACTGAAGGCACAGGTGTGAAATGCACTGAAGTAACTTAAAAATTAAAAGTAAAAAAAAAAATTATGTTTGTTTAAGAATGTGCAAGAAAGAAAAATGTTGACAAATGTTGAAAATAATATTTTCCAGGAGGTATTTATTTCTTTGTTGTTTATTCATTCAATTCTATACTTATTTCAACATTGGAGTATTATTTTTCTTTCAATATGTAGTATATTTTGTCTTTGAAGTGTGGGTCCTTGCTGCCTTCAGGAGAGGCAGCCGAGCAAGGCTGGATTGGTGATGGAAAAGAACAAAAGAAAGAAGAAAGATTTTATTCTCGTCACATGCTGATGTCAAAAGAAGTCTCCCCAAAAACGTGCGAGCCCCCTCTCAGACATTCCCTTCTTATGGGGAATGCCCAAATAGGACATGAATATCTAATTTTCCCTTGTTGCATATGCATTCCCATCCCGCTAGTCTTCGGGATTTCCCTCCAAAAGTCCCCCAGAGGGAGAGCAGATGCGTCTCCCCGTTGATACGACCAGTCTACTCGTGACCACCTTAAATTACTTCCATACCCTGGAAGGTCACTGACCTGGCGAGAGAATTGCCCCCACCATAAACAATGCTCAGGCCTATTTTCTCTCAGGGCAGTATCTGGTTACATCGGAACTTCAGAACCAAGACTGGTCACTTCTGTGACCTCCAGTCCCTTCATAGTTTCATAAAGAGAATTACTTCCCAGATCTAAATTAGGCCATTTAATAATACACAACTTTTTTTTAATTTATTTCAATGTATATTTAAGCTTGCTTATGTAATAATACAATATTTATTCAATTGTTTTAGTATGTAAAATTATCAACAATTTGAACATTTTTATTTCACACTTGAATATTTCTGAACATATTTGTTCTTTTGAAAATGTGTGCAATTTAAATTATTCCATCCATCCAGCCATTTTCTGCCGCTCATCCAGGGTCGGGTTATTGAATTAATTTTTTAAGTATTTTTTATAATTCAATATTATTTCAAAATCAGGACTCTTCTCAATTAGTTCAATATTTATAAAATGTTTCTATATTTGTTATTAATTGAATTAAGTCTGTATGTGATTTCCAATTTTACATTTTAATATTTTCCCATTTCACTATATAAAAAATCCAATGTATAAAAAATATAATAGAGCATGAAAAAAAATATTTGGTATATTTGACAAAATGATAGTTTTCCCGAAGTGAGATTCTGCTTAGCAATAAACCCCAAACGCTTGATAGAGCTCAACCTAGAAAGTGTATTTGGGCAGTCAGAAATTTATTCAGAAAGCGAAATATTAAATGTATCTGAGGGAATATTTGAAGAGTTTGAGTTTTGTTCAATGGACCATACATATACGAGCCAGCCAAACACAGCGAGAAAACCAGCGCTGACTCCAGTCGCCATCAAGTTGCCAACTCCTGACATTCCAAAACTTTTGAGAGAAACTGAGACAATTTGCATTTCTCTGTCTGGTTCTTTTTATAGTTCAACTTCGAGTTCTGTTTTTCACCTTTTCACACAGCGTAATGGAGGCCAGTTGAGCAAGTGGAACAAGTGATTTTATTGATGATTGTGGAAGGCACCGATTTCATAAGCACCGTTTCTTCTCACACCTTTTCCATTAAGTACGATTAAAAAGACAACTGAAAAGCATAATGTTAACAAATGTTATTCCAGGCAAAGGCAATAAATTTTATTTACATGTTTGATGTTAACACACAAAAAAACTCATCATCACTCAGACACAATGGTTCTTCTGGCACTGATCACATTGGCTTTGTGTCAATAAAAGAGCTTTGCAAAATTCAATTTCATATTTTATTGAAAATCACATTTACATCTTACCACAAAGAGTCGGTTCTTTCATTTTTTTTCTTATTTTTTTAATCTTCAAGTATCGCTGCAATTCTCACCAGCACAATTGTGTCTCTCAGCATGCTGTTTAGTGAAGAATGTTTTAGCACAAACGCTGCAACTGAATGGCTTGTCTCCACTGTGCGTTCTTGTGTGGATTCGTAAATGCAACTTTTGAGAGAAGCTTTTGCCACAAACTGAGCAGGAAAAAGGTTTTTCTCCACTGTGCGTTCTTGTGTGGTTTGTTAAATGCAACTTTTGAGAGAAACTCTTGGCACAAACTGAGCAGGAAAAAGGTTTTTTACCACTGTGCTTTCTTGTGTGCCTTACTAAATGAGACTTTTGAGAGAAACTCTTGCCACAAATTGAGCAAGAAAAAGGTTTTTCTCCACTGTGTGTTCTTGCGTGCCTTGTGAAATTAGAATTCTCTGAGAAGCTTTTACCACAATCTGAGCAGGAAAAGGGTTTTTCACCACTGTGTGTTCTTGTGTGGCTTGTTAAATGTGACTTTAGAGAAAAGCTTTTGCCACAAATTGAGCAGGAAAAAGGTTTTTCACCACTGTGTGTTCTTGTGTGGCTTGTTAAATTTGATTTTAGAGAAAAGCTTTGACCACAAAACAAGCAGGAAAAAGGTTTTTCTCCACTGTGCGTTCTTGTGTGCCTTACTAAAGAAGACTTTCGAGAGAAGCATTTTCCACAAACTGAGCAGGAAAAAGGTTTTTCACCACTGTGCTTTCTTGTGTGGCTTGTTAAATGCGACTTTTGAGAGAAACTCTTGCCACAAATTGAGCAAGAAAAAGGTTTTACTCCACTGTGTGTTCTTGCATGCCTTGTGAAATTAGAATTCTCGGAGAAGCTTTTACCACAATCTGAGCAGGAAAAAGGTTTTTCACCACTGTGTGTTCTTGTGTGGCTTGTTAAATGTGACTTTAGAGAAAAGCTTTTGTCACAAATTGAGCAGGAAAAAGGTTTTTCACCACTGTGTGTTCTTGTGTGGCTTGT
Source organism: Idiotropiscis lumnitzeri (assembly GCF_059441095.1). Lineage (NCBI taxonomy): Eukaryota > Metazoa > Chordata > Actinopteri > Syngnathiformes > Syngnathidae > Idiotropiscis > Idiotropiscis lumnitzeri. Next base: position 16,328,115 of record NC_142392.1, read on the forward strand.
TAAATGTGACTTTAGAGAAAAGCTTTTGTCACAAAACAAGCAGGAAAAAGGTTTTTCTCCACTGTGCGTTCTTGTGTGCCTTACTAAAGAAGACTTTCGAGAGAAGCATTTTCCACAAACTGAGCAGGAAAAAGGTTTATCTCCGCTGTGTGTTCTTGTGTGCGGTTTTAACGACAGCTTTGAAGTTAATGAGTCAGTGTGACATGCCCTTTCACCTTTGGCTTGCCCATCATCTTCATCATCATCATCGTCATGAGTGTCTGATAATATGTCCTCATTTTGTGCTTGTGATGGCCCCCAGTGGTCTTCATCACCTTCTGTTGTCACGTGATGTCTTGAGCTGCTGCTTGGAGGCTCCGCCCCTCTGTTGTCCTCACTCTCATCCTTGTTTTCATCTTCAGTCTTTATAGGGACAACGTTCAGTGGTGACTTGTTGATCTCCTCCTCCTCCTTTTTGATATGAGTCAAGTCTGGCTCTTCTTTCACAGAACGGAGATCGTTTTCACAGACGTCTGCAGGACACAAAAAGACAAACACAAATTTGGTTTGGTCAAGTCAAACCTCATGCGGCGACTTTGTCTTATATTGTTTCTACCGTGCTACCTTGACTTATGCCTGCCGCACACGGAGCAATGCGTGCGACCCCAACTTGGACCGGACCATGGGGACATTTCACAAAATTACGTTTGACGATGTAAACCTCCCTTTTCTAGCAGCACAGCTGTGATAAACGAGCATTTAAAAAGGAAGCACCCCTCTGTTGTCCTCACTCTCATCCTTGTTTTCATCTTCAGTCTTTATATGGACAACGTTCACTGGTGACTTGTTGATCTCCACCTCCTCCTTTTTGATGTGAGTCAAGTCTGGCTCCTCTTTCACAGAACGGAGATCATTTTGTCTGACGTCTGCAGGACACAAAAAGACAAATTTGGTTTGGTCAAATCAAAGTTCAGGCGGCGACTTTGTCTTATATTGTTCCTACCGTGCTACCTTGACTTGTGCCTGCCGCACACGGAGCGATGCGTGCGACCCCGATTTGGATCGGACCATGGGGGCATTTCACAAAATTACGTCCTACGGTGTAAACCTCCCTTTCGCAGCACAACAGTGATAAACGAGCATTTAAAAAGGAAGCATGTTGCGGCTGATGCCGATTTCATTCCTGACATACTCACAGACGTTTCTGGAAGCGAGCTGAAGTTAGCACACACACACGTCTGATGGAACACCTGTTGTGGGACCCTAACTTTTTAATGGGGGCCACTGGGGGCCATCGCAACATAATGTCATTGATAAAATAGGAATCCTTCAAGTGAAATATGTTTACAAGTATTTCTTTTTGCATTTATGGATAGTTTCATCGTGGGTATTTTTGCTTCCATTATAATCTGGATCCCTAAAAGAATTAAAGGGGCCCTGGCATCAGAGTCGCTATTTATTGCATGATTTACATTTAGCCTGCTAGTACATTCCAACATTCCCCTTTTTATTTTTTATAAAATTTCTGTTTTTAAATAAATTTTAAAACAACATTATGTTTGAAGAGTCAAAATCCCTACACATCAGCATTAAGCAACAACACTTTCACTCTGACTTTCATGTTGACATATTTGAATAATGACTGTATATTTTAAAGTTATCCAATATGTATTCAAATTCGACTAAGATACACCAAAATATTTTAAGAGTTCACTGAATTATTTTGGAACTGCAACGATGCTTAACAGCCATAGGGTGTCAGTAATGAGTAACAAAGTAACACAACACCTCCCATTGTTCCGTCATCATTGTCATTTGCATAAATGATCAAGAACTATGAGTTGCGGGGGAGATGCAAACCATCTGGGACACAGGAACTTTATGACCAGGAACTAAATGTTCCTGGCCTTGTTGGTAGAAAATGGGGTTGTGGCGTACTCCCTTTTTAAGCCCATAGAAAGCTAAAGATGCAGATGCATTCCTTGCAGCATGCGCTTGTTCACTGATCGAGATCCGTGCAACCCTGGATGGATGCATTCAATGTATTTTAAATGTTTGGATGGGGTGAAACTACGCACATGTGCACAAAACAGTGCAGATCCACCGGAGGTTCATTGACTCTCACCCGACGAAGCCAGTACAAAGTTAATAAATAAGACCATTACGTGCTTGATTTTTAAAAAAAACTTAATATTTTGTGTTTTATCCACTAAAATTGATCAACCGCCATTGATGTTTTCGCCCCAGTGTGCAGATTTTTTAGAGTCAGGCAGAATTCCTTCCGGAAGGAATTGCTTGAACAAGATATAAATACCAGAAAATGTAAAATGTTAAATAATCAGTTCAAATTTTATAAAAAAAAAAAAAAAACATGGAATTCACCCCCCCCTTATTGGTTATTCTTTGGCATATATTTTCTGCACTGATTTCATTTGGCAAAAACAAATGTTCAGCAAACCGACGAGCAATATTTAAAAATAAAACGGCAATAACCTTGGACGCATTTCCCCAAACAACTTAATGTTGTGATGCATATTTTTAACGATAGAAAGTCGTTCATTAAAAGCAAATGAGAGTAAGACGTGTACAAACCTGCTTTGAGTGGCACAACACGAGGCTGGTTGCAAACTTCGTCCAGCAGTTGAAGATGTTGCTCGTTCTCTTCTTTTATTCCACAAAGATCCACTTTGTACATGGGTGTCGTTCTTTCACACATATTCAAATGATAATTCCCAAAAATCCGCACTTGATCTCTGCTTGGCGATGAGTCATGTGCCTCTTGGCTGCCAGGATGGCCGAGTGGTCTAAGGCGCCGCGTTCAGGACCCAGTCTCCCCAGGAGGCCTGGGTTCGAATCTCGAATTTCCCCATTGTGAGACTAATAAAGGCATTATTATTTATTATTATTATTATTTTTGTTAGCAGCTAGCTAGCTAACAAGCTAAGCTAACTACGCCGAAAAGCATCAACGCGCGAAGATGAGGTTATCGGGACACAAAGACTTAATGAATTATGTCGTAGTCCTTTAGAGTAGCACTGGACATCCTTTGAGAAAATTACAGTCAGTTCCACACTAAATCAGAAGAATTTAGCGGTGAACTGCTTTTGTTCCGGTGTGGATGTGGTCGAGGTCCTTCGGAAGCTGCGCGCTTGCTTATGACGTCATGCTTTAAGCGCGTATTTTCCATATATATTTCTTTGCCTCAGTGGGTTTTATTTACACCTGGATGTTCTATTTTAATATTTATTTTATATAATATTTTAATTCGGTTGATAAAAAAAAATTAACCAAATAATTAAATTAACGCCACATTGGCGAGTCATCTCTCGCGTCACTTCCGCTTATGCCCCGAGAAGCCGCTGCTGGAACAGCAGTGGGACGTTTACGTTTCTCCGACCGAACTTATACTCGCAGTGCTTCTCAATTATTTCACGCCCGCCCCTACCAAGAAGAAAAAGATTCGCGCCACCCCACCACCAATTGTTTTTCTATCTTTGTAGATTGATATTAGATTGTCAATAAAATATCCCTTAACTAACCTAAATTGATAAGAAATATAATTTTGAGAACTATTATAGTGAGGATCTCGAAACTCAGTACTCTGTTGTGCAAATATTGATGAGATGACAAATATTTGTCATGTCATGTCATTATCCACACGGCTTATCCTGAACAGGGTCGCGGGAGAGTGCTGGAGCCAATTCCAGCTGACAACGGGCGAAAGGCGCACTACACCCTGAACTGGTCGCCAGCCAGTCACAGGGCAGACATAGACATCGTCACTGAGTGGGAACTGAACCCACGTTGCCTGCACACAACTCAGGCGAGTGTACCACTCCACCATCAGTGACATGATAAATATTTACGAATACGTTTTTTGTCAAAAACTTTATTAACATTAACTATCACTCCCGTCAGATAATCATCACAAGTCTCGAATCTTCTTACACAGCTGACATTTATTAATTTGTCACCGTCAAACTCGATGACTGCACAATAATTCTGAGGGGAATGAGCTTCAAATGCTGGCAGAAAAGTCACTTCAGAAACTTCTTATTCAGCCAACCAAAAGACTCAGCTTGTCAATCATGTCCGACGGCACTTGCCTTGCCACGTAAAGAACGCATGAGTATGAACAGTGCAACTCTCAAACACGTCCCCGGAGCAACAAACAATATAATTACTTTCCTATTGTTCCATGTACAAACGATTCACAAATAGGAAAAGAAAACTTGCATGACAACTATACACAAATTATCAATAAAGTCAACTTGCCAATTGTTTGATGAATAATAAATTATAATAAATTAAATGACAAATAATATTTTGGCAGTTAAACTCCCACCAAATCACAACAGCTATGTGATTTACTTTTCTTTCAACACTTAACAGAGTGTTTTATGAAACAACTAATTACTCCTCTGCCTCAAGCAAAAGTACTGTCTTCTGTACAGGCCTATCTAGATAGATTGGCTTCTTAATGCGTTTGCCTTGGCTGTCTAATGAAGAGTCACTGAGCTGAAGTTTTACCTATCTGACTCTTCCATCTAAACTTGGATAAATATCTGCTACTCTGGCAATCTTCCCCTTATCCTATGATGCTAGCGTCTGAGAAGTGGTGAAGCTCGTACTTGGATCCTTCTGAGAAATGCAATGGAACGAAGCACCTTCTGATCTTTACTTGGGACAGGTTTTGTAGATCTTGTAGCCACGCTTCCCATTGTGTTCTGAGGCCTTCTGTGAGTGGCTCGTCCCAACTGATGTTCTCTCGGCACATTTGTTGTAAGATCTGTTTCCCTAACAGAATGAAAGGGGCAACGAACCCTAAGGGGTCATAGATGGATGCCACTGTGGATAAAACTCCTCTTCTAGTCAGTGGGTGTTCCTTGACTGTAACTCTGAACTGGAAATCATCAGAAAAAACACACCATTGAACTCCGAGCGCTCTTTCCATAAGCGGTTCTCCTAAAGTCATGTCCTGTTCTTTGACACTTTCTGAACGCTCTTCAACTGGTATTGTATCCATCACCTTCCTGCTATTACAGACAAACTTGTGCAGTCTGAGCTTGCCTGAGCTACAAAGCTGTCGAGCCTCCTTGATGAGCTGAACTGCCTCAGTGTCGGATGTGACACTTACCAATCCATCATCCACATAAAAATTTCGCTGGATGAATTTCACTGTCTCATGGCTAAATTCCTCCTGCCCTTCAGTGGCTAGATGTTTAAGACCAAAATTGGCGCAACCAGGGGAAGAAGCTGCACCGAACAGATGCACTCGCATACGAAAGACTGATGGTGGTGACTCTAGATCCCCATTCTCCCACCAAAAGAATCTCAGATAATCTTGGTCTTCAAGTCTTACATGGAACTGATGAAACATTCGTTCCACGTCGCACATGATAGCGACTGGACCTTTGCGAAATCTACAAAGTACTCCCACCAAAGTGTTTGTGAGTTCTGGTCCGGTGAGAAGGTGGTCATTCAACGCTGTGTTCTGGAACCTCGCTGAGCAATCGAAGACCACACGTATTTTGCCAGGTTTTTGTCGGTGATAGACTCCATGGTGGGGAATATACCACGCTGGCCGGTTTTCCAGTGCTTCTACTGGAACCTTCTCTGCATCACCACGAGTGATAATGTCTTGCATGAAATTCACATAGTCTGAGCAGTACTTCTGATCTCTCTTAAGCCTCTTCTCTAGACTCTTTAAACGCTGCACAGCATATGACTTGTTATTAGGAAGATTTGGTCTTTCTTGTTTGAACGGGAGGGGCATCTCATAATGACCATCCTGCTTATGTTTGATGCCTTCCTTTAGCTGGGTAAGAAAATTGAGATCCTCTTGAGAGACAAGTGTCTCTTCTTCTACTCTTTCACTAAAGTCGGACTCCAGTACTCTTAGGAAATCTACTGGAGTGAAAACTTCCTTGATCCGAGTATTGCAGACAAAGTGCACTTCACTTTTGAGCTTAACTGCTGGTTTGGGCTTGGGTGTCACTTGCCGTACAATGATGCGGTGACTCAATCCTATAGCATCATCTTCATACTCGCCAAGCTCACCATAACTCACTATGCTCCAGCCTAAGTCAGTCTTCTGTGCGAATGGCTGGTTCTTTTCTCCACACACAACCTCTCTGGGCATGAGTGCTTGTGGGCAGTTGTAGCCGATCAGTAGACCAATCTCACAATCCATTGGTGGAGCGATACTCTCTGTAAGATGCTCCAAATGAGACCATGCCTTCGCAGTCTCAAAGGTAGGAATGTGTTTCTTATTTGCAGGGATGAACTCACGCGTGTATGTGGTGGGAACTGTTATTCTGTCCATGGAGAATATCCCTCTGATTTGCAGGTCTCTGATTCTTTTACAGTGCACAATCTTCCTTTTCGATGACATTGTTGATAATTTAAGCTTTACTTGTTCTTTGTTGACATCTAGTGTACAAAAGACTCATATTTCCTTATTTTATGCAGGCAGTGTTCGGGCAGCTAGGCGGGGTCCTTCATCGCTCCGGCGCCGCGGTCGAGAGAGAGAGAGAGAGGGGGACAGGGCGAGAGCGCGAGAGTGCGACCAGTCGGAGCAGTTACGGCGAAGTTAAAGTGTGCCGCCGATAGAAGTTCGTGATTTGATCCGTGTGTTTTCCTCTGAGCTGAAAATGTGCCAATCTCGAGTGTGCGTCCATGTGAGAGACCACACATACACATCTCCAGGCCATATATAATCCTTATTGCCAGCCCTGTTTGACATATATCCATAACTACGGACACCCAAACACACAAGACTCATCCAACCACTCGACGTTTCACCTAGTGGCCTCCACGGCAGGAAACCAAACCAAAGGGACACATTGTAATGGACTTTAATGGACACTGTTGTGAATTTGGATGTTAATTGCCAAACTGTTGGATAAATTGCTTAAAGCAGCCACCTGCCTCTTCCTTATTCCGCCATCCTGCACCATTTGCCTTTCCAAACAACCCGGCCGCGAAGTGGCGCTCTGGCCGGCGCCCCAGGCTCCGGTAAGATAAAAAATCTGAACCACCTGATTAACAGTCAAGACTGACACACACTGCTATCGACATAGCCTCCACAACATCTAGATTATCTGCTATGTCTTCTAAAATGAAAGAAGAGTCACTTTGTGAATCTAAAAGAGCATAAACAAGCACTTCATTACTGGAGTCAGTAGGCGTTGACACATAGACTGGTATTATTGCTGATGTCTGGGTGTTATTGCCATCTTGAACAACTCTGTGGCTGTGCGCTGTCGCTTCAGCAACGTCATCAGTTTTCTGTGTTAATTGTGATTTTGTTTCTTCGCTTGCTTCCTTGTGCTCTTGCGTTGATTCTTGGTCTTCTTGAGGGTCTTGGTCTTTCTTTGAGCGATCTGCGTGTAAGCATGTAGGGTGTCGCTTAGAACAGGTTTCGCAAACCATTCGTTTTTTACAGTTCTTAGATAAATGGCCAGGTTTCAAGCAGCCAAAACATAGTTTTTCACTCTTGACATATTTTACTCTGTTTTCAACCGGTTCCTTTATGAATTTGCGACACTTGAATATACAATGTCCTGCTTTCTTACAAAACATGCATGTTAATATGATCTTTTCACTAGCGTTTGTTCTGAGCGCATTAGCACCTGCGGAACACTTCTTGTATCCTTCTTCAGTCTGACTCTTGACCTTTCCCTTTCCATGTCCGCCTTGATGTATAGCTTGGTATGATGTAATTGGATTACATGCAATGCTTGCTTCCATTGTCAGAAATGTAACAAAGTAGCTGAAGTTAGGGAACTTGTCATGCTCAAGTTGATATTGAGTAGCTTTACGATTCCACCTGGTGCATAACCAGTCCGGTAGCTTAGTGCTGAGCTTCTGATTTTCGATCCCATCGTTCAGTATACTTAGACTGTCATTTATCGTCATAGCAGAGTCGCAACTAGGGCTGGGCGATAAACCGAAAATTTACCATTACCGAAATGTATTACAGTGACCGACATAATTGTGCCCTTGTTGGTAAATTCGGTGTCTAAAAAAAAAAAAAGAAAAAGTATTTTCTGTCTGCGGCGATGTTCATGCCTCTTTAAGACGGACGGCTACAGCGCTTCTAGTCACGTGACTCATGCGCTGTAGAAGAATGGAAACAGAAGACGCGTTCGTTGCTGGCGATTCAAATCCTAAAGCGGCTGACACGGCTGCAGACGAAGTAACGTTAGTTGAAATTGTTCCTGTCGCGCTTGTCCCGAAAAGAAATTCGACATCTGTCGTTTGGAAATGTTTTGGATTCCATAAAGACGATGTCTGAGCAAAAGAACACGAACTACAAAGTGCGTCGTAAGCACCTGAAACAGCGCGTCCAACCTTTTCTTTTTCACCTCTCACAACACAACCATGCTGTTGACTTGGAGCTTGTGCTAAAAGTTCAAAGTGAGAAGCAAGGTTGGACAAGTGACAACAGCCCACTAACGGAGGTGACACCATACGAGAGAACGTCTCAGAGGTGGACGCGATAGCCGAGCACATAGCGAAAGATAGAGCTCCTCTAGTTACAGTGGAGCGCACAGGATTTAAACGCCTCATGAACATAGACGACAAAAGGTACGAAAATATTTACACACACATACAGCACTTCCCGATATGGACAAAATCGGGACGGGAGCGGAGACATGTCGAGCATTTTGCATCCACATCCGACTTGTGGTCGAGTCGCAACATGGATCCCTGTTTGAGCCTGACTGTGCGGTACATAGACGACAAGTGGCGACTGCGCACCAGACGGCACATTTTCCTGATGAAGCACACTTTATTTGGCATTGACATTCCATTGACATTTTTTTCATTCTATTTAGCATTTTGTTTACAGGCGACTAACTCCTTTGCAGATGGCATTATTTATATTGTTTACAAGATACCTTTACACAAATCTAGGCCATTGCAAATGGCATTACAGCATCTCGGCACAATATATTTGCAGAAAAAGATTTTGTGAGAGGTACCCTTTTTCTCCTGTTCTTTGTGACATTGTTCAAGTCATGCAAAGCAAGCTATTTTGAATGTTTATTCAATATGATTTTTGCACTTTTATTTTTCATTGAAAGGAATGTGTACCAGTTGGTCAATAAAAAAGCAGTTAATATGCATTTCCTGCATTTATTTTGATTTTGGTCCTCAGGGGGAATTTATCGCACATTTATCGTTATCGAGGTAAAAGTGCCCAATTTATCGCGATATTGATTTTAGGTCATATCGCCCAACCCTAGTCGCAACTACGCAAAAAGTCGACAAATTTCCTCAACTCCCCAGTCTCCTTTGAAGCAATCCTAGGCCAGGAATGTCGTTTGTCTCGGAACGCTTTGGCAATTACAAAAGGTTTACCATATCGTTCATGGAGCAAATCCCATGCTGCTTGATATGCATCATCAGAGTCACTCATGAAGTAGCCTTCTATGCCTTCTTTAGCTTCGCCTCCAACATATTTTTCAAGGAAAAAGAGTTTCTCAGTATTTGGGATATTCATCCTCTCAATGAGTGTCTGAAAGGATGACTTCCAGTGTCTAAACTTGAGTGGGTCCCCAGTGAAGACAGTGGGCTCTGGGATTGGAAGCCGGTTAGCTGATATGGCCTCAGCCAAAACCTTCACATGGTCCTTTGTGTCATCTTGTGGAGAGTTACTTTGAGATATCGCTGAAGTTATATATGGATGTTGGGTATAATAATGCACGGGGTTTGCGTGCTTGACTTCTTGCTCCACGTTGGGCGATTCAGAGTGCTTAGATTTGAATCCTTGGTCTGAAATTAACTCAGTTTCATCGTAAACTTGAAGCTTTGCTTTAGCAGCATTTAGTCGTTTTAGCTCTTCTAAACGCTCTAGTTGTCTTTTTAAGTCATCAACCGACTTCTGCCTTGATGCATTTTCTTCTTGCTGTTTCTTTAGGAGAACAGCTTCACGGTTCTGTTCTTCTAGTTTACGTTCTGCGTCTTCCTTCTCAACTTGGAGCCGGCGGGATAGTGCGTCTGCTTCTTGTGCTGCAACTATCGACTTATTTTCAGCTTCAAGTGCTAGCAATCTCTCTCGATGTTGTTCTTGCTCAGACATTATTTGTAACACAGCTTTAGTTGCTGCATACTCAGCAGCAGCTTCCTTTCTTTTGGCTTCAGACTGAGTTGAGTGAACACTATCGCCCTTTGTGAATGACTTTATAGTATCGCAGATTGTGGTTGCAAAAACAGAGGGTGCATCAGGCCACATTAGTTCTTCCTTATTTCCTGAAATTTGAGATTGCGCATTTCCTACTACTTGATTGGATATGGACACACAGTTGTCCATCCTGCGGCGTACTTCATGTGGGGGGCTGTCTAGCTTTCGGTATTCATCATACACTTGATTCAATTCAGAGAGTTCTGTTTGAATATTGCTGATATGCTTCTGAAGCACATCACTAGAATCCTGATGAATCACAGATTTTTTTGCTACCTTAATTAAAGCCTTCCAGTACTCATAACTTCTATCAAAGCGACGTAGTATATCTTCCGTTTTTACACGGTGAAGTTCTTTACCCTTCTCCGTAAGAGTACGCTCTCTTTCACTTCTACGTGGTAGATCTGCAAACGTGCTCAATAACATTCTTAGGCTGCTTTACCTCTTCTAAATCATCAAGCTCAGATTCTTCTTTTGAGTCAAGTGGCTGCTTAGACCCTTCTATATCTAAAGGCTGTTCTGTCTGTTCTACTTGTGACATTTTTACACTTGATTGGTGCTTATTCTTTAACACACAAATTACATAAACTTTATCCACGCGTATTCTTATTTCTTATGGAAAACAATAATGCACGCTACACACAGTCCCTTATTGTTATCTGCTCGTTTGTGTCACCTTTCAGAGCACAAACTAAAGTGCTTTGTCTTATGGACTCAAATTGAGCGAGCAACAGGTGAACTGATGTGTCCAGGCTTATCTGAGTTCCAAGCTTTGCTCTGTCGCCGTCCTCCTTCGTTGAGCACGTGCAAGCAGAATGCGCAGACGATCGCTTCTTCATCCAACGCAGACGAGTTTCACTTCTTCATCCAACGCAGACGAGTTGACTTCTCCATCCAACGCAGACGAGTTTGACTTTTCCATCCAACGCAGACGAGTTTGACTTTTCCATCCAACGCAGACGAGTTTGACTTTCACTCCCGTCAGAAAATCATAACAGTCTCGAATCTTCTTACACAGCTGACATTTATTAATTTGTCACCGTCAAACTATAAAACATACAAAAATATAAATATACAACTGCAATATACAATATTTACAAAGATAATGAAAAGAAAAGCACAGCAACACCATCAAGTGTAAACATATTTGCTAACAGCAAAACATACCTCGATGACTGCACAATAATCCTGAGGGGAATGAGCTTCAAATGCTGGCAGAAAAGTTACTTCAGAAACTTCCTATTGAGCCGACAACAGACTCAGCTTGTCAATAATGTCCGACGGCACTTGTCTTGCCACGTAGAGAGCGCATGAGTATGAACAGTGCAACTCTCAAACACATCCCCGGATCAACAAACAATATAATTACTTTCCTATTGTTCCATGTACAAACGATTCACAAATAGGAAAAGAAAACTTGCATGACAACTATGCACAAGTTATCAATAAGGTCAACTTGCAAATTGTTCGATGAATAATAAAATTATAATAAATTAAATGACAAATAATATTTTGGCAGTTAAACTGGGGAACATGCTTTTTTCCGCCGTAGTCCAGCTGAACGATGCAAAAAAGGCGATCTCAGACAACGCGAGTTTGAGCTCGGCAAAGCTGTTTGTGCCCCTCGTTCACGCAGTACTGATTTAAAAAAAAAAAAAAAAAGCGTTGCCCTGCCCTGTTTCTTCCGCCGCTACTTAAATGCCCTGCGCCAAGCTATCTTGCGCCGCAACAGAACAGACTTTATTTGAACTATATCTAGGTCCATGCACCGCAGCAGCAACAAGCTACGTGATGGCAAATAAACGACTCCACTAACAAGTAGCGTGCTAAACGAGGAGGCGAGCAAGGAGGTGCTAAGCGTGCTCATTGCTAAAATTAATTGCTTTGATGTGCGCTCAACTTTTAACATAAGTCTGACTTAAACTGCGTTTGGGTGGAGAGCCAGCAGCAATGAACAGAAATGTTGTATTGCAACCATTAAGTATCTAAACATAAAATAAAAGGAACACCGAAATCGTACACTGTATCGTAACCCATCCATCCATCCATCCATCCATCTGCTGTACCGCTGCTCCTCACTAGGGTCGCGGGGGGTGCTGGAGCCTATCCCAGCTATCTTTGGGCAGTAGGCGGGGGACACCCTGAACTGGTTGCCAGCCAATTGCAGGGCACACAGAGGCGAACAACCATCCGCGCTCACACTCATACCTAGGGGCAATTTAGAGTGGCCTGCCATGCATGTTTTTGGGGGAGAACATGCAAACTCCACACAGGATGGCCGGAGCCGGGGATTGAACCCACGCCCGATGCTGTTTCTCACTCTGAGGCCATCGTGCTAACCAGTCGGTCACCGTACCGCCCGTATCGTCACCATTTAAAAAAAATAAAAATAAATGAATAAATAAAAATAAAAAGTATAGTAACCATTTTTTCAAAAAAAAAAAAGAGTCGTAAACATACTCAAGCTGTTGCTTTGTTATTGAAATTGAATATTTGTTTTAAATCCCCCAGGCTCTTCTTTTTGTCTTTTCTATATTATGTTCGTATTAATGTCTGTGTTTGGTTTGTTAATGTTAATAAAGCTTTTTATACAAAAAACGTATTTGTAATATTTATCATTTTATCAATATTCGCACAACAGAGTACTGAGTTTCGAGATCCTCACTATATTTCTCAAAATTATATTTCTTATCAATTTAGCTTAGTTAAGGGATATTTTATTGACAATCTAATATCAATCTACAAAGACAGAAAAAAAATGGTGGTGGGGAGGCGCGAATCTTTTTCTTCTTGGTAGTGGTGGGTGTGAAATAATTGAGAGCCAATGCTAGTATATGCAGACATTATATTCATACAATCTTGCAGCCCGAGTGAACCACAGCATTGTTGCAAGTTCGGTCGGAGAAACGCAAACGTCCCACTGCTGTTGCAGCAGTGATTTCTCGGGGCATAGGAGGAAGTGACGTCAGAGCTGACTCGCCAATGTGGCGTTAATTTAGTCATGTCATGTCATTATCCACACCGCTTATCCGGGTCACGGGAGGGTGCTGGAGCCTATCCCAGCTGACTTCGGGCGAACGGCGCACTACACCCTGAACTGGTCGCCAGCCAATCACAGAGCAGACATAGACACCATCACTGAGTGGGAACTGAACCCACGCTGCCCCGCACACAACTCGAGCGAGTGTACCACTACACCATCAGTGACACCGTTAATTTAGTTATTTTGTTAAAAGAAATTCACAACCGAATTATAATATTATATAAAATATATATTAAAATAGAAGAGCCTGGGGTAAAAATAAACACAGAGGCAAAGAAATATATTTGAAAAATACGTGCTCAAAGCATGACGTCATTAGCAAGCGCGCAGCTTCCGAAGGACCTCGACCACATCCACCGACCTGTCCACACCGGAACAAAAACACCCACCGCTAAATTCTTCTGATTTAGTGTGGAACTGACTGTAATTTTCTCACAGAATGTCCAGTGCTACTCTAAAGGACTACGACATAATTCATTAAGTCTTCGTGTCCCGATAACCTCATCTTCGCGCGTTGATGCTTTTCGGCGTAGTTAGCTTAGCTTGTTAGCTAGCTAGCCGCTAACGAAAAGAGGCACATGACTCATCGCCAAGCAGAGATCAAGTGCGGATTTTTTGGAATTATCATTTGAAAATGTGTGCAAGAACGACACCCAAGTACGAAGAGGAACTTTGTGGAATAAAAGAAGAGAACGAGCAACATCTTCCACTGCTGGACGAAGTTTGCAACCAGTCTCGTGTTGTGCCACACAAAGCAGGTTTGTAGACGTCTTACTCTCATTTGCTTTGTATAGAACGACTTTCTATCGTTAGAAATATGCATCGCAACCTTAAGTTGTTTGGGGAAATGCGTTCAAGGTTATTGCCGTTTTATTTTTAATTTTTGCTTTTGACTTGCCGGTTTGCTGAACATTTGTTTATGCCAAATGAAATCAGTGCATAAAATAAATGCCAAAGAATAACCAGTAGTGGGGGGTCAACTCCATGTTTTTTCCAGTATAAAATTTGAACTGATTATTTAACATTTTACTGGTTTTTATATCTTTTTCAAGCAATTCCTTCCGGAAGGAATTCTGCCTGACTCTAAAAAATGTGCACACTGCGGCGAAAACATCAATGGCGGTTGATCAATTTTAGTGGATAAAACACAAAATATTATTTTTTTAAAAATCAAGTACATATTGGTCTTATTTATTGATGAACTTTGTACTGTCTTGGTCGGGTGAGAGTCAATGAACCTCGGGTGGCCCTGCACTGTTTTGTACACATGTGCGTAGTTTCACCCCATCCAAACATTTAAAATACATTTAATGCATCCATCCAAGGGTGCACGGATCTCATCGGTGAACAAGCGCATGCTGCAAGGAATGCATCTGCATCTTTAGCTTACTATGGGCTTAAAAATGGAGAACGTCACAACCCCCTTTTCTACCAACAAGCACAGGAGCATTTAGTTCCCAGAGTGAAAGCCAAAGATTTCTTAACCCATGTGGATTTTTATTGAAGCAGATTTGAAAATGCAAACTCATACAGAATGGACACACTTTGACTTTATCACACCCGTCCACACGCTTCCTTTTGTTCTAACGGTTTCAGCTTGCAAGACATGTTTGGGTCACACTTCTGTTAAATGCGAGCTAAACGGTTTCCTGTCGAACACGGTTCAAGACGCGCATCTGTTTTTGTGGCTTCCTGCTAAACTGCCAGCATAGACACTTCTGTTCCCACTGAACTAACGTTTTCCTGTTTAAGAGGTCCATGTTTTTGTGACCTTCTATTGATCTGTAAGCATAGTTTTGAAACATGACATGTAATTTCTTTAACACCGGGTCGCACGCATTGCTCCGTGTGCGGCAGGCACAAGTCATGTAGAAACAATATAAGACAAAGTCGCCGCCTGAGGTTTGACTTGACCAAACCAAATTTGTCTTTTTGTGTCCTGCAGACGTCAGTGAAAACGATCTCCGTTCTGTGAAAGAGGAGCCAGACTTGACTCACATCAAAAAGGAGGAGGAGGAGGAGATCAACAAGTCACCACTGAACGTTGTCCCTATAAAGAGTGAAGATGCAAACAAGGATGAGAGTGAGGACAACAGAGGGGCGGAGCCGACAAGCAGCAGCTCAAGTCATCACGTGACAACAGAAGGTGATGAAGACCACTGGGGGCCAGCACATAATGAGGGCACATTATCAGACGCTCATGACGATGATGATGATGACGTTGACGTTGACAGTGGGCAAGCCAAAGGTGAAAGGGCATGTCACACTGACTCATTAACTTCAAAGCTGTCTTTAAAACCGCACACAAGAACACACAGTGGAGAAAAACAGTTTTCTTGCTCAGTTTGTGGCAAAAGCTTCCTGCATAAGTCAATGTTAACAATCCACACAAGAACACACAGTGGAGATAAACCCTTTTCATGCTCAGTTTGTGGAAAATGCTTCTCTCAAAAGGGAAATTTAACAGAACACACAAGAACACACACTGGAGAAAAACCCTTTTCCTGCTCAGTTTGTGGGAAAAGCTTCTCTGGAAAGTCTAATTTAAGAAAACACACAACAACACATAGTGGAGAAAAACCTTTTTCTTGCTCAGTTTGTGGGAAAAGCTTTTCTCTAAAGTCACGATTAAAAGAACATACAAGAACACACACTGCAGAAAAACCTTTTTCTTGCTCAGTTTGTGGTAAAAGCTTCATCCAAAATTCGCATTTAACAAGCCACACAAGAACGCACAGTGGAGAAAAAACCTTCGCCTGCTCAGTTTGTGGCAAAGGATTCTTTCTGAAATCAACTTTAACAAAACATGGAAGAACACACAGTGGAGAAAAACCTTTTTCCTGCTCAGTCTGTGGAAAATGCTTCTCTGTAAAGTCAACGTTAACAAGCCACACAAGAACACACAGTGGAGACAAGCCATTCAGTTGCAGCGTTTGTGCTAAAAAATTCTCCGCTAAACGTAGTGCTGCGAGACACGATTGTGCTGGTGAGAAAAGCAGCGATCCTTGAAGCTTAAAAAAAGACAACAAAAAACTGAAGGAACTGACTCTTTGTGGTAAGATGTAAATGTGATTTTGAATGAAATATGATAAATTTAACTTTGCAAAGCTCTTTTATTGACACTAAGCCAATCTGATCCGTGCCAGAAGAAGCAACGTGTCTGAGTGATGATGATTTGTTTTGGCGTTTACATCAAACATGTAAATAAAAATAATTGCCTTTGCTTGGAACAACATTTTTTAACATTATGCTTTTCAGTTGTCTTTTTAATCGTACTTTAATGGAAAAGGTGTGAGAAGAAACGGTGCTTATGAAATCGGTGCTTTCCACAATCATCAATAAAATCACTTGTTCCACTTGCTCCACTGGCCTTCATTTAGCTGTGTGAAAAGGTGAAAAACAGAACTCGAAGTTGAACTATAAAAAGAACCAGACAGAGAAAGGCAAATCGTCTCAGTTTCTCTCAAAGGTTTTGGAATGTCAGGTGTAGGAGCTGTAAAATAAGCTGAAGACCATATTAACCTCAAGTAACCTTATGTAATCAGTTTGTATGTGTAAACCTTGCAGGTATTAATTTTTACATGTCAGTCGACCCTACACATTGTAATGAAACTATAGACATCCCAGCTTCAGACGATGCAAAAACTTTAGATGAGATCTGGTGGCGATGCGGATTAAGAGTATACACCAGACTTCCTAGAAACGCCTCCACTATTTGTACACCAGTCACAGTCTCAGACCACACGTACATTATGACCACACAACCAGCCACAGATACGAATGCTAGAAGCCTCGTGTGTTGTGCACGCACCAACCGTGCGCACACTCCACTTTCGCTGTGATTGGTGGTGTCACGGGGGGGGGCGTCTTTTCTTATTAGTAGGTGCACTCACCTGTGGGTAGTGGTTGTTTGGTTTGGATCGTGTGGTGGGGTGAGCATGGGGAAGAAACCTTTTGCTGACCGTACAATTCAGCATAAAAATCATCAACTGTGAGCGCAACGTGTACTGGACTTCAGAGTAAAACAACCGTCGAACGTCGGCCAACTCTTGTTGCGGAAAAAAAGAGAGAGAGATATGATCACCCAAAGAGAGCGACAATGAATGACAAGTAAGTGCCTGTCATTTGCTTCCGCTATGGATGCGCCTCTAAAGACAGTCATGCCAGTTGGGATGCGCATCAATGTTTCCACCCCCTTGTCTTAGCCTGCCGTGGCGTCATTTAAGTTGGACGCTACATCAGGAGTTGGTAACTTGATGGCGACTGGAGTCAGCGTTTATTTGTCACCACGAAGGAGATGATCCGCATCACGCAGTTCGTTGCTGCCGCTGTTGCTGCGCGTCTCAATACTGAAATGAAATAAATAATGAAATATTTAAGTACTTAAATAAACGCCAAGATAGTTTTTTAATAATTAATATTTAAATGACAAAATAGTGAAACATTTCAATTTGAAATTCTCAACCACATACAGAGTAAATTAAATTCATAATCATATAGAAACATTTATTCAATATTGAACAAATTTAGGAATCCTAATTTTGAAAGATAAAAAAAATTCTCATATCAAATTTTAAGTAATAAATTAATTCAATAAATATTTGGGCACATATTTAAATGAGCAAATATTTTGACAAATACTCAAGATTGAGATAAAAAGTATTTAAAAATATTGTATATTTTTTACATGTTAAAATAATTGAATAAATATTGTTGTAAACTCAATCTAAAGGATCTATATCAAGAAGAGCAAAACGTTCCGTTAAAAATAGTGTCTGGGCATTTTTGTTCGTCATGACATGCAATGATTTTTTTTTAATAACTTGAGGTCATTCATCCAACTGTTGATTTGGGGCTTCGCCTTGAGGTATTTACATCAATGGATGAAATATTCCATCCATCCATCCATCTTCTGTACCGCTTCTCCTCACTAGGGTCGCGGGGGGTGCTGGAGCCTTTCCCAGCTATCTTTGGGCAGTCGGCGGGGGACACCCTGAACTGGTTGCCAGCCAATTGCAGGGCACACAGAGACGAACATCCATCTGCGCTCACACTCATACCTAGGGGCAATTTAGAGTGTGTTTTTGGAATGTGGAAGGAAACCGGAGTACCAGGAGGAAATCCACGCAAGCACGGGGAGAACATGCAAACTCCAGACAGGCTGGCCGGAGCCGGGATTGAACCCACGCCCGATGATGTCTCTCACTGTGAGGCCATCGTGCTAACCAGTCGGGCCACCGTGCCGCCCGGATGAAATGTTTTGCAAGTGAAATTAAATTGTAACCAAAAAGTCCATGTCCTTCTCTACACTAACTATACTTCAACTTTAATGGACGACATCCTCACATTGTTTTTTCTTTTTTCTTCCTTTCCTTATTTTTGTTGTTCAACAATGCAGTTTTTGTATTCAATATGTTCCAAAGTTGTTTGCGTATCGATAAAAAAAAGTACCATGGCGCCATCTAACAACGAAGACGCAAATGTACAACTCCGAGTGGTGACGTTTGCTTATTAAAGATAAATGAATAAATAATACAAACAAAAACGTTTATAGAAGCATATAGATCTCAAGGGACAATCTTATTGAACCAAATAAAGATATTTGAAAACAAAAAAAAACATTTGAATTTTTACAAAAACAATAAGAGCAGCATGTTAGAATGCAGAAGACCCTTCTATCGACTGTGTTTGAGTCTTCCCGGATGTCGTACTGTTGTAAAACGCGATTGGACAGTAAACAGCCAATCAGAATTAGCCCGAGTGTCCGACTCCTGATTGGTAAATAATTGTGGCACAGTTTGCATCCTAAGCGTAAAACTGTGTTTCGTACCCAAGAGGAGAGAGACGCCGGAAGAGTTGCTCTTTTTGTGGAACCCACGCAGAGACAGTTCAACACTCGTTTTGGATCGGCTCATACTCAAGGACATTTTGGAAGGACTTCAATAAATTTGTCAGTTTATTTCTTTATAAAGACTTTTCTTTAAAGTGGGAAAATGTTGTTTTCTGTTTCTTTTAGAAAAGTGGTGCTGAAGATTTTTTTTTTCATAATTTATTTGCTAATACTAATACTGTACTTTCAGCCAATGGTGTACTTAAATATTGACCAATGATGTATTTTGTTTACCATTACAGTATTCTTATTACAGTACTTCTATCACTGCAGCATTTCTACCATTGCAGGACGTTCACTATTACAGTACTTTTATCATTGCAGTACTTTTATCATTGCAGTATTTTTCAATCGTTGCAGTACTTTTTACCATTACAGTACTTTTATCATTGCAGTATTTTTATGATTGCAGTATTTTCAATCATTCAGTAGTTTTTATCATTACAGCGTTTCCCCCTCTGTATAATAGACAGGCATTAGGAGTGTTTCCTTACACTTAGATACGTTTATACTGTGTATATTTGCATGCTTTTTATGAATGTCTGCTGCTAATGTTATACATTAACGGCTACATTACGCCGCCGACTCTGTGTGATCTATATCCTTGCTGCTGTAACACCTCAAATTTCCCCATTGTGGGACTAATAAAGGATATCTTATCTTATCTTATCTTAATACATAGGGCTAGGTTTTTATTCATGAATGTAAGTTTTGCAATCAGAAACCAACATTTTCACACTGACACTGTTTTCGATATTAGACTTTGAATTGACTCCACGAACACAAAGGCTCAGAAAAAAGGCCAGTTGAGCAAGTGATTTTATTGATGACTGTGGAAGGTACCGATTTCATCAGCACCATTTCTTCTCACACATTTTCCATTAGGTGCGATTAAAAAGACAACTGAAAAGCATAACGTTAACAAATGTTGTTCCAGGCAAAGGCAATTGATTTCATTTACATGTTTGATGTAAACACAAAAAAATCATCATCACTTAGACACATTGGTTATTCTGGCAATGATCACATTGGCTTAATATCAATAAAAAAGCTTTGCAAAATTAAATTGATCACATTTTATTCAAAATCACATTTACATCTTACCACAAAGTGTCAGTTCCTTCAGTTTTTTGTTTTCTTTTTTTTAAGCTTCAAGGATCGCTGCTATTCTCACCAGCACAATTGTGACTCCGCATGCTGTTGAGTGGAGAATGTTTTAGCACAAACGCTGCAACTAAATGGCTTGTCTCCACTGTGTGTTCTTGAGTGGATTCGTAAATTTGACTTTCCAGAGAAGCCTTTGCCACAAACTGAGCAGGAAAATGTTTTTTCTCCACTGTGTGTTCTTGTGTGGATCCGTAAATGCGACTTTCGAGAGAAACTCTTGCCACAAATTGAGCAGGAAAAAGGGTTTTCTCTACTGTGCGTTCTTGTGTGGATTCGTAAATTAGACTTTCCAGAGAAGCTTTTGCCACAAACTGAGCAGGAAAAAGGGTTTTCTCCACTGTGTGTTCTTGTATGTTTTGTTAAATTTGCCTTTTGAGAAAAGCATTTTCCACCAAAAAGGGTTTTTTACCACTGTGTGTTCTTGTGTGCCTTACTAAATGAGACATTACAGAGAAGCATTTTCCGCAAACTGAGCAGGAAAATGTTTTTTCTCCACTATGTGTTCTTCTTTGTTTTGTTAAAGTAGACTTATCAGAGAAGCTTTTGCCACAAATTGAGCAAGCAAAAGGTTTTTCACCACTTTGTGTTCTGTTCAATGTGCCTTTTGAGAGAAGCATTTTCCACAAACTGTGCAGAAAAAAGTTTTTCTTCACTGTGTGTTCCTGTGTGCCGTTTTAAACTTGACTTTTGAGATAAACTTTTGCCAAAAACTGAGCAAGAAAAGGGTTTTTCTCCACTGTGTGTTCTTGTGTGCCATTTTAAAGCTGACTTAAAAGAGAAACTCTTGCCACAAACTGAGCAGGAAAGAGGTTTTTCTTTACCATGGGTTCTTGTGTGCCGTTTTAAAGAGAACTTTGAAGTTAATGATTTCCCACTGTGAGAACATACCCAAAAGTCAGTATGACATGCCCTTTCACCTTTAGCTTGCTCATCATCATCATCATCATCATCATCCTCATCATCGTCGTCATGAGCGTCTGATAATGTGACCTCATTATGTGCTTGTGATGGCCCCCAGTGGTTCGCATCACCTTCTGTTGTCATGTGATGAGTTGAACTGTTGCTTGTAGGCTCCGCCCCTCTGTTGTCCTCACTCTCATCCTTGTTTTCATCTTTAGTCTTTATAGGGACAAAGTTCAGTGGTGACTTGTTGATCTCCTCCCCCTCCTTTTTGATGTGAGTCAAGTCTGGCTCCTCTTTCAAAGAACGGAGATCGTTTTCACTGACGTCTGTCGGTCACAAAAAGACAAACACACATTTGATTCAATCAAGTCAAACCTCATGCGGCGACTTTCTCTTATATTGTTCCTACCGTGCTACCTTGACTTGTGCCTGCCGCACACGGAGCAATGCGTGCGGCCCCGACTTGGACCGGACCATGGGGTCATTTCACAAAATTACGTCCTACGATGTAAACCTCCCTTTAGCAGCACAGCTGTGATAAACAAGCAATTAATAAGGAACCACGTTGCGGGAGATGCCCGATTTCATTCCGGACATAGCTGAAGTTAGTACACACAGGCTATTGTGTGCGTCTGATGGAACACCTGTTGTGGGACCCTAACATATTGATACAGACCACTGGGGGCCATCGCAACATAATGTCATTGATAGAATAGGAATCGTTCAAGTGAAATATGTTTACAAGTACAGTGAACCCCCGGTTATCGCGGTTAATGGGGACCGAGACCACCCGCGAAAACTGAAAATCCGCGAAGTAGCGTCGCACCTTCAAAAAAAAAAAAAAAAAAAAGACAAAAGAAAACACCGTGTACATATATACTTCGCACCTATATATATATATATATATATATATATATATATATATATATATATATATATATAAATATATATAGGTGCGAAGTAGCGGCACACCTTCAAAAATGCTTAAAAAAAATAATAAAATATATATATATATATATATATACTGGTAGAGAGAGAGAGAGTGAAATTCATGTTATAACAAAAAAAAATTATTATTAAAACTTATTTTTTTATTCCCCAGCCATTATTTTTGTATTTATTCAATTACTTCTTTTTGTATTTATTTAATTACTTCGACTTTTACCTGCTGGTACGCCGTCCGGTGTGCCCTGTGAATGTTATGATCCTCCAGCAGAGCTGGAGGATTGAACAGGACTCTCCAAACGCAGACACGGGAAAAAAGGTGGTGAGACAAAGATATTTATTATAATCACAATATAGTCAGTGTAATCAGCGCGTCTCGCAGCAGCTGACGAGACGATCGCTGGAGGAACGCCCACACAGCTGAAAAAACAAAAACACACGCGGCATGACAGGCACGGATCATGACAGGCACGGATCATGACTGTGAAATGAAAGGTGGCATTCTTCATTTATTTATTTATTCATTCATAACTGACAGCCTCGCGCTCCGCCGGTGCCCGGGGAAGGTGCTCCTCTTCGGCTTACTGTGACGCGAGCATGCCCTCCTCCTCGGGAGCTTCCATTCGGTTAAACTTAGGGCCCGCTTGGCACCGCCCGTGCCCGGGGAAGATGCTCATCTACGGCTTAACTGCCACGCACGCCGGCCGGAGCTCTGATACGGTCCGAACCGCGCGAAACGTCGCCACAAATCGTGTCCGGGGGAACCTGCTCTTCTTCGTCTACTCTCTTCTTCGTCCACTCTCCTCTTCGGCGCACGCCGGCCGTCTAACCGCTTCAGCGCCCCCTTGTGCCGCTCGGCGAAACTACAATGCCCCCGAATATTTTTTAGACCCGCGAAGCACTGAACCCGCGAAAGGTGAACCGCGAAGTAGCGGGGTTTCACTGTATTTCATTTTGCATTTAGAGATACTTTCATCATGGGTAACGTATTTTCGCGACCATAAGGCGCACTTTAAAGTCCTAAATTTTCCCCAAAACAAATGAGGCGCCTTGTAATGTGACATGCCTATCATATAGACTGAGCAACTCGCTCGACCATCGGGCATGTTCCCCTTGAGGTATTTCAGAGTGCATGGTAGCACACCCTGCTGGCCAAAATCTGAGACATCTGTGCTTCGATTTGACTTTGACATATACATTATGTGAATACGTTCGTTGGGTGATGGTGCAGGAGAAAGCTGGACAAAAGGGCAGCTGTCCCCGATGTTGTAGTCTGTCTTATCATTCATGTTATTGCAAGCAAGAAACATCACGGGTTTAGACAACAGACAAAAATAAAAACACACTGCCCAAAGCACACCACTCACAACCAGCCATCTGATTGGCAGATGCTCCCAGAATGCCTCAGTATTGTTTTTGTGTTGTTTTTATTTCTTTTGGGGATATGAATGGCATGAGAGATACATGTTTTGTGTAAATTTTATTTCTTTGTTTCATTGTTTGCTTGTAAGCTGTTCAGAGATATTTTTGGTTTTGATTTGAAACCGTGACTCAAAGGTGTGGTGACCAGTGAAATCCCTCCCCTCACGTCGTCGATTAGCTATGTTGCCATGACATCTCTCATTGGTTTGTCGAGCCGCTACTGGAAGAAATCCCTTATTCGCATCTATTCTGGAGCCAGAAATTAGAAGAGATGTGACGTCAGTGACATTTAGTGGTGAAGGTTGTCGAAGCATTTATTTTTAACACGGGCGCCATTTTGAACAGACACACGTCAATGAAGGCGGCTTTATTTTCTTTCATACTGCATCCTCCTTGATTGAGCACATTTTTGGCACAATCTGTGAGTACATATATAATTAAGCACATTTTTATGCAGTATGATTATTAGTTCAGCGGACATTCTTATTTTACAAGCTTTTTTGCTACCTTTAAGCTGCCAGTATTTTGTGTTTCCTTTTGTTGTGGTTGAATGTATCTTTAAATATTATTTCATCCAATAACAGTCAAGGTTAGCACATGTTTTGTGTGTTTGCATATATATATATATATATATATATATATATATATATATATATATATATTTAGATCTGTTTCCTTATCCACATATTTTCCTTGTCATTCTCTGTATTTGTTTGCAGTTCCACAAAAAGGACTTCCATAAAAACGTGACGTAAGACACTCACTCCTCTTTGTGTTTTTATTGGAAAATTGTTGAGCTCGTTGTTGTCAGATTCCGCTTACCCGGGGTCGGGGACCACATCGGGATCGTTGGTTCCCAAGTGCCGGCTCTCCGTCCAACGGGTCCGAGAGGGGTGGGGGTGGAAGCAGGTGAAGGGCGGCGGGGAAGAGGAAAAGAACGAGTCCCTTCGCCGCCGCGCACCCTTCCTCCGCCTCAAGCCCCACTATTTACTTTTTAAGCCGGTGTCGAGGCGAACTCGCCTAGGTTCGCTAACTGCCCTGTAATTATTATTGTTCTTTTTACATCTACGCGCGTAGATTTATAATCTTTTACGGAGCCAATCCGGTCTTCCGTCGCTCGCGGGGCCACCGAATCGGGAGCTCCGCGATCCGACCACTCCGTTTTTACGGCAGCTTCGCCTCAGTGAATTTGTTTGCATTTGTTATTGACCGAGTGGATTTTCGTTGCCCTTGTGAGGACCGCACGGATTTGTTTCTCAAAGCCGGAGTAAACTTTATTACTTTATTTTTATTTTTAGGTTGTCGGTACTTAGCCGTTCGCTCACGTATGTAAAGGGTCGAGTGGTGAGAATGAATCAAATCATAAGAATGACAGAGATAGTTTTTTAGAATCGAAAATCTTACAAGATTTATTTAGGAACACAAGGGATCGTGTGACATACATCCAGGAAGTGTTTTAACATCCGAACCCGCCAGTTGCGGGATACAGAAAGGACAAACCCGACGGCATCACAGAGTCCCCGCAGTCACAATCGGTGCGAGAAATAAGAAAGATTCCATCGAAGACGAGGAACAGATAGAAAAGAGGGTTAAAAGATTTTTAAATCATCATATGTCAAGTCTGAATTTAAATAGTGAGCCTCCTGAGAGTGATCAGTTCCCGAAGAGCCCCAGGGTTCGAATTCTAGCGATAAGGCGAAATAAGAGGGGAAAAAACAGAAATAACTTTGGACAAAGTTATTTCTTCGGTTTCGTTACCTTATCGGGGTTAAGCCTTTTTAGTGGTGTCCAATCGATAGAGGAAAGGTAAAACCCATCCCGCCGAGGGACCAGAGTCCGGCCGGGGCGAGAGAAGGTGGAAAAAAGCCTAAGTCCCGAAAAAGGGGAAAAATGCACAAAAATAGAATCCTCCGTCAAAGTGTCCCCATGAAATGCGAAAAGAGAGCCCTTAGTGCCTCTCGGGCGAGGCTTACATAGTCCTGCTTTGCCTCAAAGTTTCCATGATTCATAGTCACGAGTGGATAGTCCCACTGACTCACAGCTAGTTTTTTTCCATTCCCTTACCACTAACCAGGGCGTTGACTTGTTTTTCTCTGATCCTCTCAGCTCACTAGTTAAACCCAACCAATGTAATACAATGCAGCTCAATACATTGGATACATAATACACATGTTGTTACATTCTCTCTTTGTAATCAACAGGTTATACACTTTTCCATTTCTTCTTCATCATGTGTCATCATCGGAAAGTAATAATGTACACAAGTGTTAGAATAATATGAAGAGGTTATTATACATTTGCCGTGATGCAGCTTATTTTAATATGTAGTGCATATAACATGTTGCAGTTTAATAGAGTGAACTATGCTGAGTGTTTACAGTCAGAGTGGAGGTACAGGAGGACACCTCTACTGCAGGGAGGTGTCTGCAATTGGCAGGGCGGCGGCACTTCTTCAGAAGTGAGGATGAAGTAAACAACATTGTGATGAGGCCTGATAGAAGAAGTTGGCATCAAAGTCTGAAGTAATCAACATCGTGCTGGGTCCTGATAGAGGAAGTTGACGTCAAAGTCAGCTGCGACTCACAGCGGCACGCCAACGATAAACCGGACTAAACCAGTTTTTAGTAGACGAACTGTACCACCCTCGAGTGTAATCTGATTTCTTGAAGTGTAATCTGATTCCCCGATGTTATAAAAGGGAATGTGTGAAAAGCATCAGGGAACAGAAGGAAGATGAAGTTGCCAAATAAACTTTGTTAACCTCTCTGTTTCCACTTGAGCTGAATGCCTCTCTTCTTTTAGCTACGACCCCTATATGTCAAATTGGCGAACCTGACAACAAGTAATGTTCATACACAAAGCAGTTTCAAAGCAAAACCATTTTATACATTATGGCTAAATATGTAACTTGATCATTCTTTCAAAAGTTGCATGTTTCTTATACAATACATGGTAAAAGCAATAATCATTCCAACATTAGAACAACTAGTCATCCTGACTAACTGTCTAACTATGCAGCGAGTCATCCGGCCCAACTAGGGTTTTCCCCTGTGAGTCACTCTGACTGGCTGTCTAAGTTAACTAGGGGTTTTCCCCCAATCCATTCGTGTTATGTGATTCATCGTAAGTCATGTGTTGAACATAGCAAGAGCATTTTGAGGCATTGACTTTGATATGTGTATGTTTTAACTATTTTTTATTAACAATAAGACCCCCATCTGAGCTGGCGTGCCGTCGGCACTGTCGCCATCTCGTGTCTATTCTTGAGAATTGTTTGTTAAGGCTAAATTTAGTGACCTTTCTACTCGGTCTTAGCCCAATTCATACTATATTACCTCCTATATGTTCTATCACTTTGCCTGACAACGCGCGTCACTCGACACTGTCTACACCATATTTTCAGTTCTACACATGGTCAGGGCAGAAGATTGAAAAGGTTTCCATATCAAGAGCGCAAGTGTGGATGTCCTACACACTACTCCAGCAGTATGTCCGACCGACATGAAATATCTAACTTGGAAAATAGGTCAGAATGTGGAGCTTCAAATGGGTCATCTTCACGTTATTCCAAGTCAAATGCAAAAAGAGCATCATCCTCGCATCGCTCTGCCAAATCAAATTCAAGCCAGATCGCAGCAGAAGCACGAGCAAAGGTGGAAGCTGGACGGAAAAAAAGCTGAATATGCAAAACTCCAAAATGACATGATGGTTCAACGCACGCAAATTGATGCAACACTGAACGCTCTTAAAGAAGAAGGCGAAGCTGAAGATGCACTGGCGACTGCAAAGGTGCTCGAAGCTGCTGCAGAAAACCAAAACGCTGAGAGTGATGCAGCTATTGGTCTCCTTTATCACCAGCGGATTTTAAGTAACGTACAAATGGCTCTATTAATGCGCACTTCAGCCATCGAATAAAAGATTAATATAATGATAAAAGAGAGACGGGAAATACTTTACAACCCCAACACGAAGACACCTTTGATGCCAATCGGCACGTGTTGCGGCACGTATTGCCACTTACCACACAAAGTTTCAAGCATCCTCAAACCACGCTCCAACAAATGTCTCCTTATGCCAACGACGATGATTTCACTCCCTACTTACCACAGGACATCAGCACAGCGAGTTCACCACACAAGGTCAGTGACAAGCACGCACTCAAGTCTACAGACGTCTCTGACCTAGTCGCTTTCCTCGCTCGACGCGACCTCCTCAACGCAGGGTTCACAGTGTTTGACAATCGTCCAGAGAACTATATGTCATGGAAATCTTCTTTCCACAATGCCCTTGAAGGCTTGAACCTCAAACCTAGCGAGCAGCTGGATTTACTCACCAGGTGGCTTGGCGGGGAGTCCCTTGAACACGGTCTGAGGATCAGAGCGGTCCATGTCAGCGATCCAACAGCCGGACTCAACAAGCTATGGCAACGTTTGGATAAGGCTTATGGCTCTCCAGAGGTGATTGAGGCTTCATTGTTTCAACATCTGAAGGATTTACCAAAAAACACTACCAAAAATAACTAACATCTTCAGGAGCTTGCAGACCTTCTCCTTGAGATAGAAGCCGCAAAGAATGAAGGTTACCTACCAGGTCTCAGTTTCCTTGACTCAGCTAGAGGCATAAACTCAATTGTGGAGAAACTTCCACATCATCTCCAATACACATGGGTTAGCCGAGGGACGGCATACAAGAAAGAGCAACTCGTCCTATATCCCCCTTTTTCATTTTTTGTTGATTTCGTGAATAGTCAAGCAGACATGAGAATGGATCCGAGTTTTTCCCTCCAAGGTTTCAGCACAGCGCCCTGCAAGGATGAGAAGCCTTCACCTAAGCAGTGGAAAGCTAAACTTCCTGTCTCAGCAAAAAAAAAAAAAACAGAGGTTGAGGCCTCCAACTCCTCAGATGAAGACAACTCCCTCATAGACCCAGAGAAGAACGGCCCCCTTCACAAGAAACCACACTCTCTCAGGAAATGTAGGGGTTTCAGAATGAAGAGTTTGGAAGAAAGGAAGAGTTTCCTGAAAGAGCCTTATATATTTGCTTCAGATGTTGTATGTCAACAAGCCATAAAGCCAGGGACTGTAAGATTGACATTTGCTGCGCTGAGTGCAACAGTGACCACCACATCTCAGCCCTACATGACGGTCCACCTCCTTGGATGCCAAGAGAACTCATCACTTCAGCAGGGGGCAATTGCGGGGAGGAAAATGAGAACTCGCCTGTAACTGCCTCCAGCTGCTCAGAGGTCTGCGGGGAGGGTTTCAGCGGAAGGTCATGCTCCAAAATGTGTCTGGTCATGGTGTATCCTAAAGGACATCCTGAACAGAAGAAGAGAATGTATGTGGTATTGGACAACCAGAGTAACAAGTCACTGGCCAAAGCCGCGATCTTTGACATGTTTAGCGTTCAAGGAATGGTCTGCCCCTACACGCTGAAAACATGCTCTGGCGTAACAGAGACCAGTGGAAAGAAGAGCCCCAGATTTTATGATAGAGTCTATGGACGGCGCAGTTTCCCTAGCACTGCCAACACTCATTGAGTGTAATCTGATACCAAATAACAGAGAGGAAATTCCAACTCACGAGGCTGTCATACATCATCACCATCTGAGAACAATTGCTTCCAAGATACCCCCTCTTGACCTTTCGACTGAAATCCTTCTGCTGCTGGGACGGGATATCATTTGAGTCCACAAAGTCCGCAGTCAATGCAATGGGCCACATTATGCACCATACGCCCAACGCCTCGATTTGGGATGGGTAATTATCGGAGATGTGTGCCTCAAGGGAGCCCACAAACCCATTGTGAACACTTTCAGGACCAGTATCCTGGAGAATGGTCGAGCCAGCTTCTTTACACCCTACGTGAACAGCATCTGTGCTAAAGAGAGGTTTGTCGGTGAACATCCCAAACAACTTCACAGAAGGTCAGCCCACGACAAGCTCAACAAGCAGATTTTTTGCCATCCCGTAGATGACCATAGACTGGCACTATCAGTTGAGGAGGAAATCTTCCTTCGCATCATGAGTGAACATTTCTCTAAGGATGAATGAAACAGCTGGGTGGCGCCACTTCCTTTCCGGTTTCCAAGACAGCGCTTGCCGAACAACAGGGAACAAGCACTCAACCGTCTTCTTTCACTTCGGCGTACCTTGAAGAAGAAACCAGAAATGAAGGGCCACTATGTGGAATTCATGAAACAGATGTTCTGTAATGGACATGCAGAAGTAGCCCCTCCTCTGAAATATGATGAAGAATGCAGGTATCTGCCAAGCTTTAGCATCTACCATCCCCAGAAGCCAGGCCAAATCAGAGTAGTCTTTGACTCGAGTGCTCAGTACAACAACACAATCCTTAACGATGTGCTACTTAGCGGCCCAGATCTGAACAACAGTTTGGTTGGTGTGCTTGTGCGCTTCAGATCAGAACCCATTTTGATAATCGCTTATGTACAACAAATGTTCCACAGCTTTTTAGTTGAAGATACGCATTGTAATTATTTGCGCTTCCTGTGGTTTCACAACCAACAGATTGACGGGGACATTGTGGAGTTCCGTCACCAGCCGTTGCCATATATGGGCTGAAGAAGACGGCCGTGGAAGGAGAAGAGGAGTACGCAGCCGACGTGAGACTCTTCGTTGAACGCCACTTTTACGTCGATGATGGACTCAAGTCATTCTCCAGTGTGATGGAAGCAGTTGACGTGTTGGAGAGAGCCCAACACATGCTAGCTCAATCCAATCTACATCTAATGTGATGAGAGCATTTCCAAATAAAGACCTTGCCAAGGAGCTGCAAGGGATCGAACTTGGGCAGGATTTCACACCTATGCAACGCAGCCTGGGCCTTGGCTGGGACCTGTCCACGGACACAGTTTCGAGTGGACACCTGTGAGACTGCAGCTCAGAGACAAGTAATGTGTATTTTTTGTGACGCTTCCACAAAAGCTATAGGTGCAGTCGCTTATCTGAAAGTGACAGATGTCAAGTGTCACAGCGAAGTAGGGTTCAACTTCGGGAAAGCAAAGCTTTCCCCCAAATCTGAGATCACAGTTCCACGACTCGAGCTCTGTGCCACTGTATTGGCTGTGGAGATAGCAGATCTGCTCCAAGAGGAGTTGGACGTGGCTTTGGATGATGTCAAGTTATTCACCGATAGCAAGGTGGTGCTTGGCTACATCTACAATGAGGCAAGTCGCTTCTACGTTTATGTCCACAATCGTGTGCAGCGCATCAGACGTTCCACTAAGGCAAATCAGTGGTGCTATGTGCACACCACCGACAACCCAGCTGATCATGCCATTCTTTCATTGCCGGCAGAGCAGCTGGACTTTTCTACATGGCTAACGGGACCTGCTTTCCTCACGACCAGAACAAAGAATCGATCCCCAGAAAAGACTTTTAGTCTTGTTAATCATGGGTCAGATGTAGATGTACGGACAGAAGCCACCACTTGTGTCACCAATTTGTTACACAGCAAACTTGGAAGTACACGCTTCGAACGGTTCTCTGCTTGGAATCGCCTCCTAAAGGCTGTTGCACGACTTGGACACATCGCTAAGTCCTTTACCAAGGGGTCCAAGGACAACAATTGTCACGGCTTTCACATGTGCTGTGAACACATCAACAAAGAGGAGGTCAAACAGGCCAAAGCCACAATCATTCGTACCATACAGGGTGAAATATATGCAGAGGATATCAAATGTCTACAAAAGGGGCGACCAATCCCTAAGGCAAGCCCACTCAGCAAGCTCTGTCCTTTCATTGATCCTGATCAAATCCTCAGGGTTGGAGGTCAGCTAGCGAGAGCCCAGATCACATCCGATGAGTTGCACCATTCCTAGCATTCCTAGCAGACGTCACGTTACTCAGCTGCTGATCTGACGCTTCCACGAGAGAGTTTGTCACCAGGGCAGACATTTCACGGAAGGAGCCATCAGGGCAGCCGGATTCTGGATCGTTGGGGGAAAGAGAGCGATCAGTAGCTTCATCTTCAACTGTGTGACCTGCTGCGAGCGGCGAGGGAAACAGGAAGAACAGATCATGGCTGACTTGACTACCGACCGACTATGTACAGATCCACCCTTTACATATGTCGGCCTGGACGTGTTTGGCCCCGGGTTGGTGATGTTGCGAAAAACTAGAGGTGGTCAAGCCAATGCCAAAAGATGGGCAGTCATTTTTACCTGCATGTGTACGCGGGCGGTCCACATTGAGGTGATCGAGTATATGGATACGTCATGCTTCATAAATTCGCTCAGGCGTTTTTTTTCGCCATTAGAAGCTCTGTGAAGCGGTTCCGATCGGACTATGGCACGAACTTTGTGAGTGCCGGCAGAGAGCTGCAGACCGACAAAAGCGGTTGCCACAACTCACAAATCGATAACTATCATGCAGAACAGGAGTGCAAATGGAAGTTTAATCCCCCGCATGGCTCTCGCATGGGTGGAACATGGTTGGTGTTGTACGCCGTATCCTGCATGCCATGCTCCTTCAGCATGGCCATGCTAGGCTCACACACGAAGTTTTGGTGACTTTCATGGTTACTGCAATTATCAATGCAAGGCCCCTCACTTCTGTCTCCACGGATCCAGATCAGCCTGTAATACTCACTCCTGCTATGCTGCTGACCCAGAAGGTTGGCACACCGCATGTACCACCTGGCCAATTCAATGACGGCGATCTCTTGAGGAGTCAATGGCAGCGAGTCCAGATCCTCGCTAACATGTTCTGGGATCGCTGGGAAAATGAGTATATGAGTATATGAGTTTCGTTGTATAGGGAGGACCAAGAAGCCGAAGCTGCAGGAGGGAGATGTTCTTTTGAAGGTTGCTCAAATGAAGAGGAATGACTTGCCGGTCGGGCTACATAGAAAATGAGAAGTCAATGTCTCGACTTAACATACAATTGTTTGATGTGTTTCGCCTTAACTGACAATCGTATGTTATTTGTGTGAGTTGTGTTTACTTGTTAAATATTTGTGTCACTATTTTGTTCAATCTTAATGTTATGGAAAATTATTTTGCAAGTAAGGTTTTTGTTATTTATTGTGGCCACCTGCTTTTGAAGAAAGTGCCTTTCGCTTCTTGTACGAGAGGATTCTTTGTGAAGCCAAAACAACACGACCTTGACTGATAAGTAGGCTCAACGCAGAAAAAGTATCTTTTTGTTTTAAGATTCCACAGTTCCTGTCAAATAAATCTTCATCTTCCTGTGTGCATCAGTATCTTCCCACGCACTTCTCCCACTGAGATCACTCTGCAGACTGACCCAAAAGACAATTTATTTTCCAGACTATCTCATTGATCTTCCCTGACCGCTGAAAATTCCACAACAATCTGGGATGAGACGTGGGATAGCTGAAGATCCGCCGGTGAAATTCAGGAACGCTGGCGGGTGACCTCCGGGGTTCAATTCAGACAGCAGCAGCAACGAACTGCGTGATGCGAATCATCTCGTCCGTGGTGACAAACGCTGACTCCAGTCGCCATCAAGTTGCCAACTCCTGCCAAACCAAAACCTTTGAGAGAAACTGAGACTACTTGCATTTCTCTCTCTTGTTCTTTTCATA
Organism: Idiotropiscis lumnitzeri; assembly: GCF_059441095.1. NCBI lineage: Eukaryota > Metazoa > Chordata > Actinopteri > Syngnathiformes > Syngnathidae > Idiotropiscis > Idiotropiscis lumnitzeri. Next base: position 16,361,226 of record NC_142392.1, read on the forward strand.
GTTCAACTTCTTGTTCAGTTTTTCACCTATTCACTCAGCGTAATGAAGGCCAGTTGAGCAAGTGGAACAAGTCATTTTATTGATGATTGTGGAAGGCACCAATTTCAAAAGCACCATTTCTTCTCACACCTTTCCCATTAGGTACGATTAAAAAGACAACTGAAAAGCATAACGTTAACAAATGTTCCAGGCAAAGGCAATTAATTTTATTTACATGTTTGATATAAAACACACACAAAAAAAATCATCATCACTCAGACACATTGGTTATTCTGGCAATGATCACATTGGCTTAATGTCAATAAAAACTTTGCAAAATTTAATTTAGCATATTTTGTTCAAAATCACATTTGCATCTTTCCACAAAGAGTCGGTTCCTTCAGTTTTTTTTGTCCTTTTTTTAAGCTTCAAGGATCGCTGCTATTCTCATAGGGCTGGGCGATAAACGGAAAATTTACTGTGACCGAAATTTAATACAATCATTTTGCCCATGTCGGTAAATTCGGTGTTTAAAAAAAAAAGAAGTCCTTTCTGTCTGCAGCTATGTTCATGCCCCTTTAAGACGGCTTGAGCGGCTGTAGTCACGTGACTCCACCCAGCTGAACGAGAAAGAAAACTGACAATGCGGTCGTTGCGGGCGATTCAAATCCAGAAGCGACTGACACGGCTGAAGACGAAGTAACGTTAGTTGTTCCTGTTGTGCTTGTCCCGAAAAGAAATTTGACATCTGTCGACAAGAGTCGGGTTTCTTCAGGGTTTTTTTTGTCCTTTTTTTAAGCTTGAAGGATCGCTGCAACTCTCACCAGAACAATCGTGTCTCTCAGCCTGCTGTTTAGTGAAGAATTTTTTAGCACAAACGCTGCAACTAAATGGCTTGTCTCCATTGTGTGTTCTTGTGTGGATTCGTAAATTTGACTTTACAGAGAAGCGTCTCCCACAAACTGAGCAGGAAAAAGGTTTTCCCACACTGTGTGTTCTTCTATGTTTTGTTAAAGTTGACTTATCAGAGAAGCTTTTGCCACAAAGTGAGCAGGAAAAGGGGTTTTCTCCACTGTGTGTTCTTATATGTTCTGTTAAACTTGACTTTCGAGAGAAACTTTTACCGCAAACTGAGCAGGAAAAAGGTTTTTCTCCACTGTGCGTTCTTGTGTGCATTGTGAAATGGTATTTCACTGAGAAGCTTTTGCCACAAACTGAGCAGGAAAAAGGTTTTTCTCCACTGTGTGTTCTTGTGTGGATTGTTAAATTAGACTTTTGAGAGAAACTTTTGCTACAAACTGAGCAGGAAAAGGGTTTTTCTCCACTGTGTGTTCTTGTATGTTTTGTTAATCGTGACTTAAGAGAAAAACTTTTACCACAAACTGAGCAAGAAAAAGGTTTTTCTCCACTGTGTGTTCTTGTGTGGATTGTTAAATTAGACTTTCGAGAGAAGCTTTTACCACAAATTGAGCAAGAAAAGGGTTTTTCCCCACTGTGTGTTCTTGTGTGGCTCGTTAAATGAGACTTTTGAGAGAAACTTTTGCTACAAACTGAGCAGGAAAATGGGTTTCCTCCACTGTGTGTTCTAATATGCTCTGTTAAACTTGACTTTCGAGAGAAACTCTTGCCACAAACTGAGCAGGAAAAAGGTTTTTCTCCACTGTTTGTTCTTGTGTGCATTCTTAAACTTGACATTCGAGAGAAACTCTTGCCACAAACTGAGCAGGAAAAATGTTTTTCTCCAGTGTGTGTTCTTATGTGTTTCATTGAACTTGACTTGAGAGAGAAATTCTTGCCACAAACTGAGCATGAAAAAGGTTTTTCTCCACTATGTGTTCTTGTGTGGATCGTTAAATTAGACTTCCGAGAGAAGGTTTTGCCACAAACTGAACAGGAAAAGGGTTTTTCTCCACTGTGTGTTCTTGTGTGCCGTTTTAAAGACGACTTTGAAGTTAATGATTTCCCACAGTGAGGACATACCCAACAGTCAGTGTGACATGCCCTTTCACCTTTGGCTTGCCCATCAACATTGTCATGGTCATGGTCAACATCATCATCAGAATCGTCATCATCATCATGAAAACAGCGTGATGATGTCTCCTCACTATGTGCTTGTGTTGGCCCCCAGTGATTAGCATCACCTTCTGTTGTCATGTGATGACTTGAACTGATGCTTGTAGGCTCCGCCCCTTTGTTGTCCTCACCCTTGTTTTCATCTTCAGTCTTTATAGGGACATCGTTCACCGGTGACTTGTTGATCTCCTCCTCCTCCTCCTCCTCCTCCTCCTCCTCCTCCTCCTTGTTTTTGATGCGAGTCAAGTCTGGCTCCTCTTTCACAGAACGGAGATCGTTTTCACTGACGTCTGCAAGACACAAAAAGACAAACACACATTTGGTCTGGTCAAGTCAAACCTCATGCGGCGACTTTGTCTTATATTGTTTCGACAGTGCTACCTTGAATTGTGCCTGCCGCACACGGAGCAATGCGTGCGACCCCGATTTGGACCAGACCATGGGGGCATTTCACAAAATTACGTCCTACGATGTAAACCTCCCTTTCGCAGCACAACAACAGTGATAAACGAGCAATTAAAAAGGAACCACTTGGTGGCTGATGCCCGAATTCATTCCTGACATAGTCACAGACGTTTCTGGAAGGGAGCTGAAGTTAGCACACACAGGCTATCGTGTGCGTCTGATGGAACACCTGTTGTGGGACCCTAACTTATTGATGGGGACCACTGGGGGCCATCGCAACATAATGTCATTGATAAAATAGGAATCGTTCAAGTGAAATATGTTTACAAGTATTTCATTTTGCATTAAGAGATAGTGGGTACCGTGTTTTCATGACCATAAGGCGCACTTTAAAGTCCTAAATCAGAGTTCCTCAATCCTGTTCCTCGAGGGCCGGTGTCCCTGCAGGTTTTCCATCTCCCCCTGCTGCAACACAGCTGATTCAAATGATCCGATAATCAACAAGGTCTGCAGAAGCTAGAAAATGATCGTTCAGGTGTGTTGCACCAGGGAGAGGTGGAAAATGGACAGGACACTGGCCCTCGAGGAACAGGATTGAAGACCCCTGTCCTAAATCTTCCCCAAAACAAACTAGGCTTCTTGTAATGCAACACGCCTATTGTATGGACTGAGCAACTCGCTCGACCATCGGGCATGTTCCCCTTGAGGTATTTCAGAGTGCATGTTAGCACACCCTTCCGGCCAAAATCTGAGACATCTTTGCTTCAAATTGACTGTGACATATATATATTTGGTGAATACGGTGTTTGGAGATGGTGCAGGAGAAAGCTGGACAAAATGGCAGCTGTACACGATGTTGTAGTCTGTCTTATCATTAATGTTATTGCAAGCAAGATACATCACAGGTTTAAACAACAGACTGCAAAAAAATAAATAAAAACACATGGCCCAAAGCACACCACTCACATCTCTCTAACCAGCCATCTGATTGGCTGAGGCTCCCAGAATGCATCAGTACTGTTTTTGTATTGTTTTTATTTCTTTTGGGGATACATGTTTTGTGTTAAATTATATATATATATATATCCACTTGTTTTCCTTGTCATTCTCTGTATTTGTTTGCAGTTTCACAAAAAGGACTTCCAGAAAAACATGAAGGAAGACCTCTTTACGCTTTGTGTTTTTTTTTTGGAAAATTGTTTAGCTCACTACACCATATTTTCAGTTCTACACATGGTCAGGGCAGAAGAGTGTCAGTGCTAGCATGCCCGAGTTAGTATGCGCGATGCATTAAATGTATTTTAAATGTTTGGATGAGGTGAAGTACGCACATGTGCACACAACTGTGCAAGGCCACCAGAGGTTCATTGACTCTCACCGACCAAGCCAGTACAAAGTGAAAAAATAAATAATACCAATCCGTAATTTTTTTTTTCTTATTAGTGTTTTATCCACTAGAATTGATCAACCACCATTAATAATTTCGCCACAGTGTATACATTTTTTTAGAGTCAGGTAGAATTCCTTCAATAAGGAATTGCTTTAACGAGATATAAAAACTAGAAAATGTAAAATGTTAAATAATCAGTTCGAATTTTAAACTGGGGGGAAAAACACAGTTTACCCCCCACTATTGCTTTTTCTTTGGCATTTATTTTCTGCACTGATTTCATTTGGCATCAACAAATGTTCAGCAAACCGGCAAGTAAAAGGCAATATTTAAAAACAAAACGGCAATGACCTTGAACGATTTCCACAAACAAATTGATATTGTGATGCATGTTGCTTACGATAGAAAGTCGTTCTTTACAAAGCAAATGAGAGTAAAACGTAGACAAACCTGCTTTGTGTAGCACAACACGAGGCTGCTTGCAAACTTCGCCCAGCAGTTGAAGATGTTGCTCGTTCTCTTCTTTTATTCCACAAAGTTCCTCTTTGTACTTGGGTGTCGTTCTAGCACACATTTTCAAACGTCAATCTCAACAAATCCGCACTTGGTCTTTGCTTGGCGATAACTCGTGAGCTTCTCTTTGTTCGACGAGACAAATGAAAGATGGCGTCGTTTCTTTTCCATCGAGAAAATGGCTGAATGGATCTCCTTCGTGAAAACCGCAGTTTGTTCAGCACGAAAGCGGAAGAACAACACACCCCGCTGTGATATGATTGGCTGCTGGCTGTGTGGAGCACTGTCACCAACTCACCGACAGATGTCGCCATTTGCGATGCAAATCATTGTTATCTTCTTCTCAACATAGAAAAAAAAACGTACGATTTAAACCGTATGCATATGACCAAACATTTTAGTTCCCAAATATGAACTTGACAGATGTATTGAATTTTACTTTTGTTGCTGGTTTTGTTAAAACATCTGACACCATGTTGTTGGTTGGATAGTATTCCAAATGTATTTCCCTATTATTAACAGTTGGGATGATAAAGTGAAACTTTATGACATGTTTGCACCTTTGCCTTTTTTCAAGGTTTTTCGCCAGCGACGTGGTTGCGTATTTTAAAATCACTGTTTTATTCTCTAAATGTTAGTGTTAAAGAATGATTTCAGTGTTTATAACTTAAATAACTTAAATATGTCATTATTCATTTCAGTATTCATTAAACTACGGTGATTATTTATTTCAAGATTCATTGAACTGTTTTAGTAATAATTTAGTATTCAATGTTTAATCGTGACTGTATTTACTTTTTCAATATTTGTGTCACTATTTTTTTCAATCTTAATGTTCTGGAAAATTATTTTGCATTAAGGTTTTTGTTATTTATTGTGGCCACCTGCTTTTGAAGAAAGTGCCTTTCGCTTCTTGTACTCGAGGATTCTTTGTGAAGCCAAAACAACACGAACTTGACTGATAAGTAGGCTCAACGCAGAAAAAGTATCTTTTTGTTTTAAGATTACACAGTTCCTGTCAAATAAATCTTCATCTTCCTGTGTGCATCAGTATCTTCCCATGCACTTCTCCCACTGAGATCACTCTGCAGACTGACCCAAAAGACAATTTATTTTCCAGACTATCTCATTGATCTTCCCTAACTGCTGAAAATTCCACAACAATTTGGGGTCAGACGTGGGATAGCTGAATATCCGCCGGTGAAATTCAGGGATGCTGGCAGGTGACCTCCAGGGTTCAATTTAGACAGCAGCAGCAACGAACTGCGTGATGCGAATCATCTCGTCCATGGTGACAAATAAACGCTGACTCCAGTCGCCATCAAGTTGCCAACTCGTGACATTCCAAAACCTTTGAGAGAAACGGAGACCACTTGCGTTTCTCTGTCTTGTTCTTTTTATAGTTCAACTTCTAGTTCTGTTTTTCACCTTTTCACAGCGTAATGAAGGCCAGTTGAGCAAGTGGAACAAGTGTTTTTATTGATGATAGTGGAAGGCACCGATTGCATAAGCACTGTTTCTTCTCACACCTTTTCCATTAGGTGCGATTAAAAAGACAACTGAAAAGCATAACGTTAACAAATGTTGTTCTAGGCAAAGGCAAATAATTTTATTTACATCTTGATGTAAAATCACCAAAAAAATAATCATCACTCAGACATATAGGTTATTCTGGCACTGATCACATTGGCTTAATGTCAATAAAAAAGCTTTGCAAAATTAAATTTATCATATTTTATTCAAAATCACATTTACATCTTACCACAAAGAGTCGGTTCCTTCAGTTTTTTTTGTCCTGTTTTTTAAGCTTCAAGGATCGCTGCTATTCTCGTAGGGCTGGACGATAAACCGAAACTTTACTGTTACCGAAATTTAATACAATCATTTTGCCCATGTCGGAAAATTCAGTGTTTAAAAAAAAAAAAGAAAAGTCTTTTTAGTCATGTGACTCCACCCAGCTGAACGAGAAAGAAAACGTGACGACGCGGTCGTTGCTGGCGATTCAAATCCAGAAGCGGCTGACACGGAAGACGAAGTAACGTTAGTTGAAGTTGTTCCTGTTGTGCTTGTCCCGAAAAGAAATTCGACATCTGTCGTTTGGAAATGTTTTGGGTTCCATAAAGACGATGTTTGAGCAAAAGAACACGAACTACAAAGTGCGTCGTAAGCACCCGAAACAGCGCGCCCAACCTTTTCTTTTTCACCACCCACAACACAACCATGCTGTTGACTTGGAGCTTGTGCTAAAAGTTCAAAGTGAGAAGCAAGGTTGGACAAGTGACAACAGCCCACTAACGGAGGCGACACCATACGAGAGAACGTCTCAGAAGTGGACGCGATAGCCTAGCACATAGCTAAAGATAAAGCTCCTCTAGTTACAGAGGAGCGCACAGGATTTAAACGCCTCATAAAAGTAGTCGACAAGAGGTACGAAAATATTTGTTGCAAACCCTACTTCCCTTGGACAACATCGGGACGGGAGCGCAGACATGTCAAGCATTTTGCATCCACATCCGACTTGTGGTCGAGTTGCAACATGGATCCCTGTTTGAGCCCGAATGCGCATTACATAGACGACAAGTGGCAACCGCGCACCGGAATACTCAAGATGGCATTTTCCTGATGAACCACACGCGTTTATTTGGCATTGGGATTACATTGACATTTTTTTCATTCTATTTAGCATTTTGTTTACAGGCGACTAGCTCCTTTGCACATGGCATTACAGCATCTCGGCACAATCGATTTGCAGAAAAAGATTTTGTGAGAGTTACCCTTTTTCTCCTGTTCTTTGTGACATTGTTCAAATCATGCAAAGCAAGATATTTGGAATGTTTATACAAATGGTTTTTGTACTATTATTTTTCATTGAAAGTAATGTGTACCAGTTGGTTAAAAAAAAAAAACAGTTAATATGCATTTCCTGCATTTATTTTGATTTTGGGGGGAATTTATCGTGCATCGATCATTACCAAGGTGAAATTGCTCAATTTACCGCAATATTGATTTCAGGTCATATCGCCCAGCCCTATATTCTCACCATCACAATCGTGTCTCGCAGCATGCTGTTTAGTGGCGAATTTTTTAGCACAAACGCTGCAACTGAATGGCTTGTCTCTATTGTGTGTTCTTGTGTGGCTTTGTAAATGTGACTTTTCAGAGAAGCATTTTCCACAAACTGAGCAGGAAAAAGGTTTTTCTCCACTGTGTGTTCTTGTGTGATTTCTTAAATAAGACTTTTGAGAGAAGCATTTTCCACAAAATGAGCAGGAAAAAGGTTTTTCTCCACTGTGAGTTCTTGTGTGCCTTGTTAAAGTTGACTTATGAGAGAAGCTTCTGCCACAAACTGAGCAGGAAAAAGATTTTTCCCCACTGTGTGTTCTTGTGTGGCTTGTTAAATGAGCCTTTTGGGAGAAGCTTTTACCACAAACTAAGCAAGAAGGAGGTTCTGCAGTGTGTGTTCTTGTATGTTCTGTGAATCGGGACTTTAGAGAAAATCTTTTACCACAAACTGAGCAAGAAAAAGGTTTTTCTCCACTATGTGTTGTTGCGTGTTTTCTTAAATTAGACTTTCCAGAGAAGCTTTTGCCACAAACTGAGCAGGAAAAGGGTTTTTCTCCAGTGTGTGTTCTTGTGTGTTCTGTTAAATTTCCCCTTTCAGAGAAGCATTTTCCACAAACTGAGCAGGAAAAAGGTTTTTCTCCAGTGTGTGTTCTTGTGTGGATTGTAAACGTTGACTTATGCAGGAAGCTTTTGCCACAAACCGAGCAAGAAAACTGTTTTTCACCACTGTGTGTTTTTCTGTGCCCTTTTAAAGACAGCTTTGAAGTGAATGAGTCAGTGTGACATGCCCTTTCACTTTTAGCTTGCCCATCATCATCATCATCATCATTAGTATCATCATCATCATGAGCATCTGATAATGTGTCCTCATTATGTGCTTGTGATGGCCCCCAGTGGTCTTCATCACCTTCTGTTGTCACGTGATGACTTGAGCTGCTGCTTGTCGGCTCCGCCCCTTTGTTGTCCTCACTCTCATCCTTGTTTACATCTTCGGTCTTTGTTGGGACAACTTTCACTGGTGACTTGTTGATCTCCTCCTCCTCTTCCTCCTTTTTGATGTGAGTCAAGTCTGGCTCCTCTTTCACAGAACGGAGATCATTTTGTCTGACGTCTGCAGGACACAAAAAGACAAACATACATTTGGTTTGGTCAAGTCAAACCTCGTGCATCGACTTTGTCTTCTTTTGTTTCTACCGTGCTACCTTGACTTGTGCCTGCCGCATTAATGTTGTGATGCATGCAATGCGTGTGACCCCGATTTGGACCAGACCATGGGGGCATTTCACAAAATTACGGCCAACGATGTAAACCTCCCTTTCCTAGCAGCACAACAGTGATAAACGAGCATTTAAAAAGGAAGCACGTTGCGGCTGAGGCCCGATTTCATTCCTGACATAGTCACAGACGTTTCTGGAAGCGAACTGAAGTTAGCACACACAGGCTATTGTGTGCGTCTGATGGAACACCTGTTGTGGGACCCAAAATTATTAATGGGGGCCACCGCAACATAATGTCATTGATAGAATAGGAATCCTTCAAGTGAAATATGTTTACAAGTATTTCTTTTTGCAGTTAGAGATAGTTTCATCGTGGGTACTTTTTGCTTCCATTATAATCTGGATCCCTAAAAGAATTAAAGGGGCCCTGGCATCAGAGTCGCTATTTATTGCATGATTTACGTTTGGGTTTTTTTTTTTGCCCAAAATGACATTTAGCCTGCGAGTACGTTCCGACATTACCCTTTTTATTTTTTATAAAATTTCTGTTTTTAAATAAATTTTAAAACAACATTATGTTTGAAGAGTCAAAATCCCTACACATAAGCATTAAGCAACAACACTTTCACTCTGACTTTCATGTTGACATATTTGAATAATGACTGTATATTTTAAAGTTATCCAATATGTATTAAAATTAGACTAAGATACACCATAATATTATTAGAGTTCACTGAATTATTTTGTAACTGCAATGATGCTTAACAACCATAGGGTGTCAGTAATGAGTAACAAAGTAACACAACACCTCCCATTGTTCCGTCATCATTTTCATTTGCATAAATTATCAAGAACTTTGAGTTGTGGGGGAGATGCAAACCTCCTGGGCCACAGGAACTTTATTATCAGGAACTAAATGTTCCTGGGCTTGTTGGTAGAAAAGGGGGTTGTGACGGTATCCCTTTTTAAGCTCATAGATAAGATAAGATAAGATTCCCTTTATTAGTCCCACAATGGGGAAATTCGAGATTCGAACCAAGGCCTCCTGGGGAGACTGGGACCGAAACGCGGCGCCTTAGACCACTCGGCCATCCTGGCAGTAAGCCAAAGATGCAGATGCATTCCTTGCAGCATGCGCTTGTTCACTGATTAGATCCGTGCAACCTTGGATGGATGCATTCAATGTATTTTAAATGTTTGGATGAGGTGAAACTATGCACACGTGCACAAAACTGTGCAGGGCCACCCGAGGTTCATTGACTCTCACCCGACCAAGCCAGTACAAAGTTCATAAATAAATAAGACCAATACGTACTTGATTTTAAAAAAAAAAACTTAATATTTTGTGTTTTATCCACTAAAATTGATCAACCGCCATTGATGTTTTCGCCGCAGTGTGCACATTTTGTAAGTTAGGCAGAATTCCTTCCGTAAGGAATTGCTTAAACCAGATATAAAAACCAGAAAATTGAAAATGTAAAATAATCTGTTCAAATTTTATACTGGGAAAACATGGAGTTCACCCCCCACTATTGGTTATTCTTTGGCATTTATTTTCTGCACTGATTTTATTTGGCATAAACAAATGTTTAGCAAACCGACAAGCAATATTTAAAACTAAAACGGCAATAACATTGAACGCATTTCCCCAAACAACTTAATGTTGTGATGCATGCAATGTCGTTCTTTACAAAGCAAATGAGAGTAAAACGTGTACAAACCTGCTTTGAGTGGCACAACACGAGGCTGGTTGCAAACTTCGTCCAGCAGTTGAAGATGTTGCTCGTTCTCTTCTTTTATTCCACAAAGTTCCTCTTTGTACTTGGGTGTCGTTCTTTCACACATTTTCAAATGATAACTCAAAAAAATCTGCACTTGATCTCTGCTTGGCGATGAGTCGTTAGCGGCTAGCTAGCTAACAAGCTAAGCTAACTACACCGAAAAGCATCAACGCGCGAAGATGAGGTTATCGGACACAAAGACTTAATGAATTATGTCGTAGTCCTTTAGAGTAGCACTGGACATCCTGTGAGAAAATTACAGCCAGTTCCACACTAAATCAGAAGAATTTAGCGGTGTTTGTTTTTATTTCGGTGTGGACGGGTCGGTGCATGTGGTCGAGGTCCTTCGGAAGCTGCGCGCTTTCTAATGACGTCATGCTTTAAGCACGTATTTTTCAAATATATTTCTTTGCCTCTGCGTTTGTTTTTTAACCCTGACTGTTCTATTTTAATATGTATTTTATATAATATTTTAAATCGGTTGATAAAAAAAAAACTAAATTAACACCCCATTGGCGAGTCAGCTTCTACGTCACTTCCGCCTATGCCCCGAGCAGCCGCTGCTGGAACAGCAGTGGGACGTTCAAGTTTCTCCTACCGAACTTGCAACAATGCTGTGGTTCAATCGGGCTGCAAGATTCTATGAATATAATGTCTGCATATACGAGCAGTGCTTCTCAATTATTTCACGTTTTGGTAAAAAAAAAAAAAACTATTGACATTAGCAAACCAAACACAGTTATTAATACGTACATAATATAGAAATGACAAAAAGAAGAGCGAGGGGGATTTTAAACACCAATTCTTTGTAAATAACATAAAGCAACAGCTTTAGTATGTTTACGATACGTTTTTTCTTTAATTTTATGGTGACTATACGTTTTTTTTTATGGTTACTGTAAAGTTTTGTCTTCTATCTTAAGAAGTCACGCAGGTAACGTGATGCTGCAAGCTTGTGCCTCTTTATTTATTGACTTCTCGTCTATGTGCGTAGACACTTGTTCGTCTGGTAACCAAACACACGTCAGGCAATACTGCCAATTAGTGACGAATGACATAACTGCTATCATTACATCTCCCTTTCAAACGTTAAACAATGCCTATGACTTTTTTAATTAATTTTTTTAAATATTATTATTATAATAATAATGATTTTGTTTTGTTATCAATTATTTTCACTTCTTATCAATATCTATCCATTTTTTGATGACAACAAGCAGCTCTACAACAATTTTAGGAACAATAACACAACATTAAACATTTTCAATCAGCCTGTCCGGTTGTCGTCTAACTCTTGTTGATCTTCGAAGAGGTTCAGTAATCCCAGAAATTGCTGGTGGTTGAGGTCTGTGCTCCTTCGATGTATCCGCCTGCTTTGCAGCCTCAGCCTTATCAGAAGATTTCTTGCAGTCCTCGGTAGTGATGGGTAGATGAGGCATCTTGTATCGTTTTGACACAGTGACACACTGTATTGACACTGTGTTGACACTGTGTTGCTGAATACTGACACCTGGTGGACTTGCAGGAAAAATTTGACCGGGTCATCAGACTCTGATCTGTCAAACTAATTTTATCCAATTCCATTGATTAGGCATTTGCATTCACATTATTTTTACATATACGTACTTTCATAAAAAAATCGTTGATATTCGAGACGCAGTTGATAAATTAAGTGAACATCTGTCTGAATGCCTAAGTAAAAGTGTTGTGAATGACAATGGACTCATTGTAATTAAAGATTTTTATAAAAAAAAATAGTTTCTCCAGCGTTTTGTTATTCAGTCTATTTATATCTTTTTTTTTTAGGCAATTTCCCCCGCCTTTGAGAAGATCCTCCCACAAGGCACTGAAGAGGCCGGTGTGCACAACGCCTGTGTGGCTAATAGAAATAGATGAGGGAACGTTGCCTCCATGGACTTCCAGTATAAGAGCGGGTCTTCCGTACGTGCAACGTGTCCTGCTGACATATAGCGCTGCACCTCTGAGTGCGCACAAGGCAGAAAACTTGCGTTTACCAGTGACGTCTTCCATCTTGCGGATATTTAACGCAGAGTAATGCGCCAATAACTCGATGCTTGTTTTGAGCGTGCATCCTGTTGACAGATGTGCATCCTTATAAACACAGTTTGGTGCGCGACCGCTGTGTCGACACGGTTCTGGTAGTGGTCACGTGACTTTCTTGCCCTGGAAGCTCGGCGCACGCAACGGCGCCTCAGTGTCGCTGGACCCATCACTAGTCCTCGGGAACCTTCAGAAGACTCCTCCAGTTCCCCCTCACTCTTTGTCCATCCTTTGTTTCCACAATCTAAGATCTCGGACACGAGACAGTTTTCCGCACCGAGATAACATGTTTCTAAACGAGTTACGACCTAATACCATTTATATAACTCCTTGAATAACACGATTCGGTTTTAGAGGGACCGCAGAACCCTTAATTTACACTACCGTGCTATCCGCAGGGGAAACCCAGTTTCCCGAGAAACCCAGTTTCTCAATGAGTTATGGCCTAATTCCATTGATATAACTCTTTAGACTAGCACGATCCAGTTTATCACACCGTACTGGTCAACGGCGCGCGCCTAGTCCATCAGCGTGAAGTTGGCGCTCCATTTCTTGCAAAAATAGGGTGAAATAGTTAAGAGTGCATCTGTGCTCGTTTGTGCTGTTAAAATTTCCGTTTGTGCTGCTTCGGTTCCAGAGATATTACACTTTTTTATTTCGAGTGGTGACGTCACCCAGCCCCCCACTTTCATCCAAATGGGTCGGGAATGGTGCCATTCGTTTGTGCTTCGTTTGTGCTTGTTTGTGCTGTTAAAAGTTTCGTTTGTGTTGCTCCGGTTCGATAGATATTACACGTTTTAATTCACGCGGTGACGTCACAAACACTAACGCTCCGGCGTCAGTCTATTTTGTTTTGGATGCTGTCGAACAAGGAGCTAGGTATCGCGCTACCGCGTTCAGCTAATCACTTGAATCACTCGTATTTGTTATTAATTCCAGGTTATAAACTAGTTCCTGGAATGAACCGATGTTTTGCATGTTTCTGCGCATTTTACATTCTTCATGATCCTGGAAAGCAACTGTTGCCGGACGAACTTCAGGTAAACATGTCACACTCACTGTTGTAGCTTTTTTTTGCTAGCATGCAATAATCTTAAAATCTTCCTGTTTTCACTGCTGTCCATTACTTTAAATTCGATCTTATTTCTTTTAATATGTTGTTCTGCTGCTCACGTGTTTATTTCATCAGTAGTCATTAAAGCTATGTGATTATTTCTTAAATTATAGCAGACGTGAGGCCGAAACATATCCGTTGATCTATTTTGAAATAAAAACAACATAAACACACCCCTCGATGTAGCATTCCCTCATTTGAGAACAACTGAATTAATGTAAAAACAGTACATGTGTAATTGATGAGAGCCTGCAGAGAAAGCTTGGGTTGAAACAATAGCTTTATGTGTAAAAAAAACAGCAACAAACAAAACACCAAACTATTTACATTGCAACAATTAAGCAATCACTGCTTTGTGAAGAACAAAGCATGTGGGAAGATCTTTGTCTTTTCTGATGCTGCTTTCACTCCACTTTCCAGGTCATTGTACATCTCCCAGGCAAAAGCAGCCCTCCTGCAGTATGCCACATAATGTCCAAGAGAATCCTGGGTCAAGGCTCTTTGAAATCCTATGACTGCTCTCAAAGTAAACATATTCTCTTGCAGCACCAGACTGGAGGGAATTTCAAGCAGGGCAACTTCTGTCCAACTCGTACCGAGGTCGGTGTCAATCCACAAACATTCTCCCAGACTGTAGCTGTGGGAAACATTTGCCGAACACAGAGCCTTTCCTGTACTGTTGTCTTGCTTTTTAAATGTAGATGGACACTGAGATGCATTTTGGATTGGTCGGAGGCAAGTAGAGTCAGGAAGGCTCAGTCCTTCTTCAGCAGCAGTCTGAAGATAAGTCATGCCACAAGTCTGCAGGACAGCAATGTTGGTACACACAAGCGGAACTTCCCTTATTACTTGAGTGCTTAGGCTGCAGTACGGTGAGGAACATTGTTTTTTCAAGTATACACTTGGAAGATTCCTCGTGGCTCTCTCAATCACTGTCGAGATGTGGCATTGTGCATCTATTTGGAGAGCACCAGAGGTTAGGTGGACAGGCTTGAATATTTCTTTCAGGAGTTCTGCCCTCTTGGAATACACGTGTTGTGTCACACCTCGTGTTGCGATTGTTTTTACCAAGTGGAGGAATGGATTGTCACAGGTCTTGCTGCTTACAGCCTTTTCAAATGAAAAGCTGTCACCATAAGAGCAAGAAAGACTGAAACACGGCATCAAATGCACAAATGTTGAGCACAGCGACTTTCAATTTGGAAAGTTTAACAGGCTGTTGTTGGTTTCCATTTTTCAACAATTGCACCTTGACTTTTTTACGTTCCACGGATGAATCCACATGCAGCCACTCAGGACAAGGAGAGAGATATGAACTCATCTTCCTTTTTTGGGTGGAACTTCTAAGCCTCTCCAGTTCTCAACTTCGGTTGTTTGCAGCAGCATCAGATTCATCACCAAGGTCAGCATCCTTTTTTACATTTTTTTCCCCCACTCTGGGTAGTAGAGACATCGTCAGGTCGTAAGACAGTCGTAGCATCACCTACATCAGCCTTTTCTCTTTTTTGTTTTGCAGCAGAAATCCGCATGTTTCCGTCAATGAAGGCAAGATGACGAGCAACAAACCGGTCGACACGAATGGGAAGGCTTTCATGCTTGAAAAGCCCATTTTTTATGTTTTTAAACTCTGCTTCAACAGCTGCCGAACTTGCAGTGATGGTGGTGCTTCGGAAGAGAGGGACCATTACTCCTGTCCAGAGTGGTAAGTAACTTCCCAGTCTGATGATGTGGGGAATAATCTCAGGGAGGAAGTGGATGTTATCTCTGTCTCCCTCAGCCATGGCAAGTGACCTGCTCTCCTCGCATAATTCTGTCACCCACTGTCGAGCATTAGTGTGGATCTGTTGATGCGCCTCGACGGGTTCCTGTGCCTGAACCTCTGTGTCTGGCATGCTGATACAGTCTTCTTGTGCAATTTGAGCTTTTAGGTATTTCTTCCGCTTTTCTGATGGGAGAGGGGTTCCAGAACTGTCATTACCTTCGGACTCACTCAGTGCCACAATAGTGAGGGCACCTAGAAGTTCTGTTGAATGTTCCACACATTGTGACTTGAGTAGTTGTGATAATGATCTCACATAAAACTCTTTAACACGATGTCTTTTATTTTTCAGGCAGTCCCATTGGCAGATCATTTTGATGCAATGTGCAACATCTACCCTGACAAAGCATGGCGGCAGGTTTGCATGCTGATTCCCAAGCAAGACATTAAAGCACTCATTAATGTAGCTCTTCAAATCGGGATGTGGGGTAAAAGCTTTGATCAGAGAGAGAGAAATCACTTACAGCTTCTTTTGGGACCGGTGCACTTGCATGGATCCATTCTTTTAGCCACCCTGTGATAGCGCCAACATCATGCTTCTCTGATAACATCTGCACCACTGGGACACTGCAGCTGTTATTTCCCGTCAGAACACCCTGATAAAGGAAGATGTGGCCGGACGAGCCATTCGGTCTCACCAGTTTCTTAACTACTGAGCCAGTAGCATCAAAGCATACAGTTGGATGAGGTTTTTTTTGACAATGTCTTGTACACATGCATTTGTGTTTGACTCCAGTAATGACAGAAGAATTTGTCAAGTCCAATGTCTTTGATGCTCCCACTGTGAGGTGTACTGTACTTTAACAGCTGCAACGACAAAATTGGATTTTTATCTCCTAATGCCAAGTCATTTCTCTCTTGTTTTGCCTTGCGCAGGGTGGCCAAATTTGGGAGGTGGCTTGGCTCAGGATCTCCGAAGTTCATTAGTGTTGTTGCTTGCGGTGCCCGCCATACATGTGGTTCCATCCTGCCCTCAACAAGTTCCTTGGCTATCTTCACATGCAACTGCCCAGACAGGAATCGCTTTGAGCTGCCAGTGTGCTGGGAGTCATCAATGTTCTTGATGTAACAGTTAAGCATCATTGGACCATAGAGTTCAGGCTCTCTGTCGCAATTTATGTCAAGATGGCCATGACATTCCCTGCAGTGTCCTCTAATTTCAATATAATTATTTGTGACTAATGGATAGACCTTGGCTCTTTTAAAACAAGTGTGCAAGGAATTTTTACTGCTTTCCAGATTTCCTCATTTATAATGTGGCTCCAGGTGCCAGGCTTCAAAATTGTATAGCTTCTCTTTTGGGTTTGGCAATACTTGTCGTTATATATATATATATATATATATATATATATATATATATGTAGTATATATATATATATATATATATATATATATATATATATAGTATATGTATATATATATATATATATATATACACATATATATATATATACATATATATACATACACATATATATGTATATATACATATATATACATACACATATATATATATGTATATATACATATATATACATACACATATATATATATGTATATATACATATATATACATACACATATATATGTATATATATATATATATATATATACATACACATATATATGTATATATATATATATATATATATATATATACATACACATATATATGTATATATATATGTATATATATATATATATATATATATATATATACACATATATATGTATATATATATGTATATATATATATATATATATATATATACACATATATATGTATATATATACACATATATATATATATATATATATATATACACATATATATGTATATATATACACATATATATATATATATATATACACATATATATGTATATATATACACATATATATATATATATATATATATATATATATATATATATATTTATATATTATTTGAAAACGGACCAAAAAGAGTAGACTAATACCAGTCGCGTGAATGTTGTTGTATTGCTGTTGTATTTTGTGCACGTGCCCCAGTAGGCTGGACTGGAGTAGCAATGCCGAAAACCAGCCTTTCCGTAAGTTTGAATAATACACAAATGTTCTCATGTGTGACATAAACCTGAATCTCTCTCTGCAGTGATGCAGTATTTCAGCAACCTTAACGTGCAAGGTCAACAGTTATGCCCGTTTGGAGGAGCGGCTGGGACTTAAAAATATTTTCGAATAAAAAAAGTAGCCGCACGAATACAAGTTCTTACGACACAAAACAGCACAAACGAAAATCGACTATTTCATCCAAAATGCGGACGTTTTTACAGCAAAAATGATCGGTAAAATTTCAGATCAACAAGGCATTAAATCCAACTCATGAAACAGGCGTCGACAAAGATGACTATGCCCGTCCTTATTTTAAAACTATTTTGATGCAAAACTTTTGAGGCAATCACTGGACACATTATGGTAACTTTAATGGACTTCTGCGCTTCTCATTAGGTATAATGGGCCACTCTTCATCAGCAAACAGCTTGAGTTGTCTCAGCTTTGAAGGGTGCTATCTCCAGACCGTATATAACCAGGAATTAATAAATACGAGTGATTCATGTGAGTCACTGATCACGGTTGCACAATACCAGCCTCCTAATTCGATGGCATCCAAAACGAAGGTAGACTGACGCCACAGCGCACCTGTGTTCGTGGTCGTGACGTCACCACTAGAAATTAAAAAGTGTAATATCTCTGGACCCGAAGCAGCACAAACAAAACTTTTAACAGCACAATCGAAACAAACTATTTCCCCCTATTTTTGCAAGAAATGGGGGGCCAACTTCACGCAGGTGGCTAGTCCCACTTCACAAACTTTCACTTCCCCTGCCAATTGTTTTAGTCATTTAACATTTTAAAATGGTGGTACGAAATAATTTGAAACACAATACCTGGTGGCCTTCCGGGTCAGCCTGGTCCGATAGGGAATCGTCTCCGGGCAGGTGGCCGAAGCAGGAGTTCGGAGACCCGCTTCCTCAACGGGGAAGCGCTGATGTCAGATTCTGTGGCGTCCGAGGGTCCCACGGCGGTCACATCCGTCCGGACGAGATTCACGGTTTTCGGGCACCAGATAAATGTCAGGTTTAAATGTCCTGACGCCTTTTGGGAGAGCTTATTGAAATGGCCAAGGAGAGAAAGGAACCAAGCAAGGTTGTTTGTTTTTACCGGTCGCAAGCGGGAGAGAGACCAGGAGCAGACAGGCGACTCGCTCAGTTCAGCTCTGCGCACCCTCTCGACTCTCTTCCGTTCCGCCTCCTCTTTTATTAGAGCTTGAAGGAGAGTCATAACGAAACTGAAACTAGCACATCATGGCTTACAATGAAAGCAAGGAAATAAAAACTTCACTCATAACGAAAGTTTAGATTAGACAACAAAACTTAACTCTGAAGCAAAAATGTAAGTGTGTGTGCGTGTGCAATTATTAATACAATTAGTGTATAAAAACATGATTAGAAATACACAAACGGATTACAGAAGGTTACTTGAGGTGATTGTGGTCTTCATCTTATCTTACAGATATAAAAACAAAAAAAAGATCATCATCACTCACACACAAAGGTTCTTCTGGCAATGATCACATTGGCTTAGTGTCAATAAAAGAGCTTTGCAAAATTAAATTTATCATATTTTATTCAAAATCACATTTACATCTTACCACAAAGAGTCAGTTCCTTCAGTTTTTTGGTTTCTTTTTTTTAAGCTTCAAGGATCGCTGCAATTCTCGCCAGCACAATTGTGTCTCTCAGCACTCTGTTTAGTGGAGAATTTTTTAGCACAAACGCTGCAACTGAATGGCTTGTCTCCACTGTGCGTTCTTGTGTGGCTTTTTAACTGTGACTTTCGAGAGAAACGCTTGCCACAAACTGGGCATGAAAAAGTTTTTTCTCCACAGTGTGTTCTTGTGTGCCATGTTAAATGAGAATTTTGGGAGAAGCTTTTACCACAAACTGAGCATGAAAAAGGTTTTTCTCCACTGTGTGTTCTTCTGTGCCTTTTTAAATTTGACTTATTAACGAAACTCATGCCACAAACTGAGCACGAAAATTGTTTTTCACCACTGTGTGTTCTTGTGTGGCCTGTGAAATGCGACTTTCGAGAGAAACTCTTGCCACAAATTGAGAAAGCAAAAGGTTTTTCACCACTGTGTGTTTTTGTGTGATATGTTAAAAGTGACTTTACATGAAAGCTTTTGCCACAAACTGAGCAGGAAAAAGGTTTTTCTCCAGTGTGTGTTCTTGTGTGGCTTGTGAAATGCGACTTTCGAGAGAAACTCTTGCCACAAATTGAGCAAGCAAAAGGTTTTTCACCACTGTGTGTTTTTGTGTGATATGTTAAAAGTGACTTTACAGAAAAGCTTTTTCCACAAACTGAGCAGGAAAAGGGTTTTTCTCCACTGTGTGTTCTTGTGTGTTCTGTTACATGTGCCTTTTGAGAGAAGCTTTTACCACAAACAGAGCAGACAAAAGGTTTTACACCACTGTGCATTCTTCTATGTTTTGTTAAATTTGCCTTTTGAGAGAAACTCTTGCCACAAACTGGGCATGAAAAAGTTTTTTCTCCACAGTGTGTTCTTGTGTGCCATGTTAAATGAGAATTTTGGGAGAAGCTTTTACCACAAACTGAGCATGAAAAAGGTTTTTCTCCACTGTGTGTTCTTCTGTGCCTTTTTAAATTTGACTTATTAACGAAACTCATGCCACAAACTGAGCACGAAAATTGTTTTTCACCACTGTGTGTTCTTGTGTGGCCTGTGAAATGCGACTTTCGAGAGAAACTCTTGCCACAAATTGAGAAAGCAAAAGGTTTTTCACCACTGTGTGTTTTTGTGTGATATGTTAAAAGTGACTTTACATGAAAGCTTTTGCCACAAACTGAGCAGGAAAAAGGTTTTTCTCCAGTGTGTGTTCTTGTGTGGCTTGTGAAATGCGACTTTCGAGAGAAACTCTTGCCACAAATTGAGCAAGCAAAAGGTTTTTCACCACTGTGTGTTTTTGTGTGATATGTTAAAAGTGACTTTACAGAAAAGCTTTTTCCACAAACTGAGCAGGAAAAGGGTTTTTCTCCACTGTGTGTTCTTGTGTGTTCTGTTACATGTGCCTTTTGAGAGAAGCTTTTACCACAAACAGAGCAGACAAAAGGTTTTACACCACTGTGCATTCTTCTATGTTTTGTTAAATTTGCCTTTTGAGAGAAACTCTTGCCACAAACTGAGCAGGAAAAAGGTTTTTCACCACTGTGTGTTCTTCTATGTTTTGTTAAAGTTGACTTATCAAAGAAGCTTCTGCCACAAACTGAGCAGGAAAATGTTTCTCCACTGTGTGTTTTTTTGTGCCCTTTTAAAGACAACTTTGCAGTGAATGAGTCAGTGTGACATGCCCTTTCACCTTTAGCTTGCCCATTAGTATCATCATCATTGTCATGAGCGTCTGATAATGTGTCCTCATTATGTACTTGTGATGGTCCCCAGTGGTCTTCATCACCTTCTGTTGTCACGTGATGACTTGAGCTGCTGCTTGTAGGCTCCGCCCCTCTGTTGTCCTCACTCTCATCCTTGTTTTCAACTTCAGTCTTTATAGGGACAACGTTCACTGGTGACTTGTTGATCTCCTCCTCCTCCTCCTTTTTGATGTGAGTCAAGTCTGGCTCCTCTTTCACAGAACGGAGATCGTTTTCACTGACGTCTGTAGGACACAAAAACACAAATTTGGTTTGGTCAAGTCAAACCTCAGGCGGCGACTTTGTCTTATATTGTTTCTACCGTGCTACCTTGACTTGTGCCTGCCGCAGACGAAGCAATGCGTGCGACCCCGATTTGGACCGGACCATGGGGGCATTTCACAAAATTACGTCCTACGATGTAAAACTCCTTTTTCTACCAGCACAACAGTGATAAACGAGCATTTAAAAAGGAAGCATGTTGCGGCTGATGCCCAATTTCATTTCTGACATAGTCACAGACGTATCTGGAAGTGAACTGAAGTTAGCACACACAGGCTATTGTGTGCGTCTGATGGAACACCTGTTGTGGGACCCTAACATATTGATGCAGACCACTGGGGGCCATCGCAACATAATGTCATTGATAAAATAGGAATCCTACAAGTGAAATATGTTTACAAGTATTTGTTTTTGCATTTAGAGATAGTTTCATCGTGGGTACTTTTTGCTTCCATTATAATC
This sequence comes from Idiotropiscis lumnitzeri, assembly GCF_059441095.1. Lineage (NCBI taxonomy): Eukaryota > Metazoa > Chordata > Actinopteri > Syngnathiformes > Syngnathidae > Idiotropiscis > Idiotropiscis lumnitzeri. The sequence goes on from NC_142392.1 coordinate 16,382,860, forward strand.
TGAATACCAAAAAGATTAAAGGGGCCCTGGCAACATTGTCGCTATTTATTGCATGATTTACGTTTGTTTTTGTTTTTTTTCCTCAAAATGACTTTTAGCCTGCTGGTACGTTCCAACATTCCCCTTTTTACTTTTTTTTTTTTATAAAATTTCTGTTTCTAAATAAAATTTAAAACAAAATTACATTTGAAGAGACAAAATTCCTACACACAAATTAAGCAACAACACTTTCACTTTGACTTTCATGTTGACATATTTGAATAAAGACTGTATATTTTAAACTTATCCAATATGTATTAAAATTAGACTAAGACACACCATAATATTATTGGAGTTCACTGAATTATTTTGTAACCGCAATGACGTATAACAGCCATAGGGTGTAAGTAATGAGTAACAAAGTAACACAACATTGTCATTCGGATAAATTACCAGGAACTATGAGTTGCGGGGGAGATGCAAACCACCAGAGCCACAGGAACTTTATTACCAGGAACTAAATGTTCCTGGACTAGTTGGTAGAAAAGGGGGTTGTGACGTTCTCTCTTTTTAAGCCCATAGCAAGCCAAAGATGCAGATGCATTCCTTGCAGCATGCGCTTGTTCACCGATGAGATCCGTGCAACCTTGGATGGATGCATGAAATGTATTTTAAATGTTTGGATGAGGTGAAACTATGCACACGTGCACAAAACAGTGCAGAGCCACTGGAGGTTCATTGACCGAGCCAGTAAAAGTTTAAAAAATAAGACCAATACGTACTTGATTTATTTAAAAAAACTTAATCCGTTGTGCTTTATCCACTAAAATACATCAACCGCCATTGATCTTTTTGCCGTAGCGTGCACATTTTTTAGAGTCAGGTCGAATCATTCCATATGGAATTGCTTGAACTAGATATGTCAGAGAAGTTATTGTCAAAAACGAGACACGTCTGCACAAATGAATCACCCAGCCAAGGTTGTCTTTGTCACTTGCGAGGAGAAGTCCGCCAAAGAGAAAAGCTTTACCACTCCTGTGCGGCGTTTTATTGAAGCACAGCAAAGCAATTTGTATATGCAAACTCATAAAGAATGGAAAAACATGAACACTTTGACTTTATCACACTCGTCCACACGCTTCCTGTTGTTCGAACGGTTTCAGCTTACAAGACATGTTTGGGTCACACATCTGCTAAACGGTTTCCTGTCAAACACGGTTCAAGACGCGCATCTGTTTTTTGTGGCTTCCTGCTAAACTGCCAGCATAGACACAACTCTGTTACCACTGAACTCACGTTTTCCTGTTTAAGAGGTCCATGTTTTTGTGACCTTCTATTAAACCGTAAGCATAGTTTTGAAACATGATGACATGACAAACTTAATTTCTTTCACAATAATATAAAAACTTTCGAAGATATAGCAAAAACAAATTGGAGAAGCTGTGGAGCAGAGCACAACATCAGTCAGACCCCGGGTCCACCATAGTGTCGAAATTCGGAAAATGTTCCATAACAGAGGAATTCGCAATGGGTGCTGAAACACCACACCCTGCAAGTCACATGGAGTATTCTACATCTGAAATTAACTCTGCCAACCGTCTTCACCAATGGGCCTAAATCTTTAGTATGATGATGCGCACCGATAGTGAATGTGATTTGTGGCTGAGTGAACAGAGACAATTCAGAGACCGGAGCAGGAACAGGACGTACCACCCGCGGGAGGATGGAGACCCTGGTCTCAGAGCTGCCCAGTCTACTGGAACGGAGGACAACATATGCTTCCCCCGGCGGAAGCGCACAGTCATATTCAGTCCCTTCTGGAAATTCAGTCCCACTCGAATTCCAGTGTTTGTTTCACAGGTGCGGGTTCGGTCCATGGCAGTGACTCGGCCAATCTCAAGTGTCCCACAAGCGTAACAGTGTTGTTGCTCACTGGGATATGCAGAAGGAGCTTGCAAAGCGTGGAATATCTTGTTCCACCATCAAAAACTGTTGTCCATCAATCGTCACCGGAATGCCAAGACCTGCCGGTCCTTGAATGCTGAGGCTCCGCGGGCACCCCTATCGTGGAATGGGGTCCCAATCGGGTTGAGGCGTCAAGTGTGCATTTGGAAGCCATCGAAGCGTTGTCGGAGGGGGTAGCGGTGGCGCCCCCGTGCTAGTGGACCTCTTTGTGACAGGCATGGCGCTGGACCACAGGCTGACACATTTCAGGAAGTGGCTCGGTTTGGACCGCTCATCACCCAGTGACCCCACACCCCACATCAAAAGCACGTCCCACTCACAACCCATCTCTATAACCACCCCTACTTCTGTTACGTGACCTTGTTGACCAGCCGGTGCGGACAACAAGCCTGCTGTGGCACTGCGTCACCAGAACCTGGCCCAGGAGCAGCGGAAATGGAAAGAGCAGACGCAATGGGAGCTGCATGCGTCGGCTGCTGCATTAGCTGCTTCGCCCCGGTTTATTTAATTTTTTTCCCCCCATATTCTTTTTTCCTGTCCCGGTGAATTAGCACTCTTGGCCCTCTGAACCCGCAGGTGTAACAATTCTTTTTCTCCATCCAATACAATATTTTCTTTCATCGATGCAGAAACGGGGGTTCTACTCATACTGATTAGCAGTTTCTCATTGACGGACTGTTTCGCATGATGTCAGTAACTGGGAGGCGCACGCCCTCGAGGACGTGAGTGGTGAGTGGTGGTGACACTATTGGACGGGTCACTGGCGGAAGCTTCAATCCATTCGCGTCTCGCCCCGTCTCCCATAAGAGCTCACCAACTTAATCCCTCATCATATTTTACAAATGCCAATGCCAATTGGTTTTGTCTTCTGTTTATGATTCATATTCAATCCCCATGAACACGTCAACTATAATTTAGCTATTCTTTTTTCACTAACTAATGTAACCCCGTTTTCCTCAACCAATGAGTCAGTATTCTTTGAAGTGGAATATCCGCAGACTAAAAATTTGTAATTTAATTTAAATCAATTTACTGTATCTCAAAAGTCCCCTCATAACATGATAATTCATCATATTCCTGTCATTTCCATCTCAAAATGTCGTTCCATTAATTGAATTACCCTTGTACATCCGTCGCCAAACTGAAGTATGGAACATAAAATGTTTTGTTTTTTTTCGTTTTGCATGACCTTTTACCTTGCATGTTCTGTTTCAACAAAATTGCATCTCTTTTCAGTATCCCTGTTTCATGAGTTGCTGCCGGGGGCAAAAAGGAGGAGTTCAGAGAGGAATTTCACCCTCAGGGGCAATCCCAAACTTTTGTTTCCAGGACATTGTAACACTCTGGGCTGGTTTATTGTTCTTCTTATTGCAATTTTACTGCATTCAGTCTTCCTCGAGACTGAATACGTTCTAGTGTTTGCCAAATAGTTAATCCTAGTTTCTCACTTTAGCTTTTCACAGTCAAGATATGAACTTTTTCAACTGCCCAATCACTTCATTGAGGTCTAATTATCAATTGTTTACCATAGTCAGACTTTTGCCGTCAAACAGACCTGTTCCTTAACCATATGTTAACGTTTTCATCACTCAGGGCGTTTCCGTGTTGACAAATCACATTCCACGGAACATGCATTCATCCTTTTATGATCTTAGATTTCTCTATTTAAATCACCGCTTCTTGCAGTGAAGAATAATTTCACCCCAATGATTATGTAGCCAATTATCTTTCTCATTCTAATTTTGCTTTAGTTATTATCCAAATTTTTAAACATTTTTTATGCTGCATCTTTCAATGCACACTAGGACGCACACGCGTTAGTTGAACTGATAAAACTGAATATTAATGCAATAACATTTGGGTTATAGAAGGGGCAATTCTTTCTACAAAGGCGGGACTGGCACTGGTTTATAACTATCACCCCTTATCTCCTGCGTGGGGGCTGCCTGACTTCTTGGTCCCACAGTAGATGGTAGCCAGGTTTTTGATTTTGTGTGGTCTTTACCAGAACACGAGTAATCACAGGGTACGTATCTGAAGAGCGGAGTCGAACTGGCCCAGACTTAATTCATTACTATTGCTACGCACCAGCGAAACCGTCGGCTCAGCCCCAGGCCCTCCACACAACGGTACGCCTCGATCCTTACTGTGTTCCATGCCACAAAGTGCCCAATACGATACGTGGAAGCGCGCTGCTCTTCATTATTTCTATTTTCAGCTCATCATTTTCCTGCTAAAATTTACACCCTGGCCAGGGTCTGTGCTCAAACTGAGCTTATTCACGACTATGTTGTCTATAGCTATAGTTTTACACTTCTTATTTCTCATCTCTTTAAGCACTAGACCTTTCTTTTCTTTATCTTCTGCACATTTCTCCCGCACTAGTCCCCATTTACTTAGTTCCTATCATCATTTTTTTACTTTGACATCTTTTAATGTCTTAATCATTTATAGAGGCCTCTTGTTTAAACAATAATTGAAACTAACACAGGGACATTTTCCATGACCAATCAGCCAGCAGACCCACACGCACAAGCTTTCTTTAACGACCCCAAAAGCCCCGACCGCTTGGACACAGGCGCACAACACCCATTGTGAGTAAAAGCATCTCACCTAAAGTTCAGCCGGCCGGCTGTTGAACGCCTGCGCCCCCGCACCCTGAGACCCTCAATGGAGCAAAATGCCAAAAATGTGGTATATTTTGTTGTTGATGTGTGGGTCTGGCTCAGCTTCCCTCCGGACAGGTCGCCGAGCATGGCAGAATTGGTGATGGAAAAAAATTCTCTGAAACAGTCATTTTGGTTAGAAAGAGATTTTATCCTCGTCACATGCTGATGTCAAAAGAAGTCTCCCCAAAAAGAAAAAAGGGAAAGGTGTCCCCTCTCTCCGGCCTTCCCTTCTTATAGGGAATGGCCACACCGGACATGAATATTGAAGGTTTGTACAGTGAAACCCCGCTACTTCGCGGTTCACCTTTCGCGGGTTCAGTGCTTCGCGGGTCTAAAAAATATTCGGGGGCATTGTAGTTTCGCCGAGCGGCACGACGGGGCGCTGGAGCGGTTAGACGGCCGGCGTGCGCCGAAGAAGAGCGTGGGAGAAGAAGAGAGTGGACAGAGAAGAGCGACATTTCGCCTCGCTCGGGGCCTTGCGAGAGTTCCGGAGGAGACAGGCCGGCGTGCGTGCGTGGCAGTCAAGCCGTAGAGGAACAACCTCCGCCCGTTTCGTTCGGGACCGGTGTCGTGCCAAAGTACTTATTACCCCTGCCAAAATCTGCATCCCCTGTCGCGGGAGCGCGCATGCATTGACTGAAGGCGGCGCGATGTTACTACGTTTGTTTTCATTGAAAGGCAGGAAGAATGTATGAGTTTGTGTTTTTGATTTGCTTTCATTTAAACTAGGGTTTCCATCAGTGGTAGTCTTAGTCGGTGCGGTTTTCAGCACACCATTCGCTACAATTCAACTTGTCAAGTAAGCGTTTGACTGCGCCGAAATCGGGTGGGGTGGCGGGGGGGATTCCCTCCATTTGCATTCGTTAGACCAAAGAAATTTCGCAATCAATTAAGCTACCATACGGGAATTTCAGTGATTAAAACACGATGAAAAGGGGAGAGGGTTAGTGACGTGGGCTATATCGTGTTTCCAGCAAGATCAAATTAAGTGGCATCATACACATAGGTGGTATCCTGTTAGAGAACACGTAATTGTACTCCAATTGACTGATTTGTTTATTTTTTATAACCACCGATAGCTGCGTCAAGAGTAGCAAAAGAATAAAAAAATAAAGTCACTCGCGTTCTGCGTCGGACTCGAGGTGCATTCACTGACCACTTACGCAGTAGGAAAGTTACCAGGGGTGACTGATTCTGGCAGCCCCCCCCCCTGATAACTTTGCCTAGAAAAGAGGGATCCTGCTCAAATTTGCCACACATACTCAAAATGACCCAATAGGTACACCGAATAAGTCACTTGATGGTTGGGGTCAATTTTTGTGATTAGAGGGGGGGTACTTATTGTGGCAGAGGCTGCCAGAATCAGTCCCCCCCCTGGTAACTTTCCTACTGCGTAAGTGGTCAGTGAATGCACCTCGAGTCCGACGCAGAACGCGAGTGACTTTATTTATTTTTTTATTCTTTTGCTACTCTTGACGCGGCTATCGGTGGTTATAAAAAATAAACAAATCAGTCAATTGGAATACAATTACGTGTTCTCGAACAGGATACCATCTATGTGTATGTTGACACTTAATTTGATCTCGCTGGAAACACGATCGCCCACTTAACTCATCCTCTCCCCTTTTCATCGTGTTTTGATCACTGAAATTCCTTTATGGTAGCTTCATTGATTGCGAAATTTCTTTGGTCTAACGAATACAAATGGAGGGAATATATATATATATATATATATATATATATATATATATATATATATATATATATAACCGGGGGTTCACTGTATTTCGATTGCTGGCATTATTTTAAACACTTACGGGACCGAAGGTCAATTATTTAATTTAGCAGGTTCATATTTACTGAATATGTTCAACATTGATTGTTAAAGATGTGCTCTCAAAGTCCTTACTTTGTTACGTATGTTTATGATGTATTACTTTGTCACATGCATGCTTATGATGTGCCGCCCCTTTCATCCCTTTTATCCTTTGTAGCCTCAGAATAAAATCACTTCTTCCACACTGTCAGACGAGACAGGTTGTGTGCAGTTATTCCTCTGTCAATACAGAAATTCTGGTTTGCTGATCCTGAAAATAGTTGGACGCGATACTACTGCTGCGTAGTACCACTCTACCAACATTGATTAAACAAAAAGCATTTATCAAATGAAAGTAGAAGTACAGTGCATCGATAAGATTGACTGGGATTGTAGTCATGGTGTTTACTGATGCATTCATATGCTAAATTTAGATGACTTAGTTTAAATGTAAGACCTCAAAATTGCACACATTGTATTTTCATGATCCACTCTCATTCAGAAGAAACAGATTCAGTCGGCTCAGGTCAAACTGATTACAAACCAGATAGCACTTCATGGACAAATACGACAAAACACATTCTCCACATAGGCCATCGAAGATTCAAACATATCAAGTTGGGCAGGGGAGGACGTCACAGGGACGCGATCAAGAACACCAAAAACACAACAATTTGATCTGGGAAAACATACACCACACAATCTGTACACTAACGAGATTACAGGGGAATGTGAGCAGCAGAGACCGAGAGACTGCCGCCTGCCTGAGAAGGTCAGCCTTGGACGTGGACAGGGGAAGGAGCAAGGACGACCGATTCAACCTACATGACCCTTGACATAGAAAACCTCCTATAAAATGTGAGGCTGGGCTGAGATCAGCGCGCCATTTTTCGATTGTACTCGTCTGAGTACAGTTTCTCCTCAGATTAAGAAAAAGCCGCCCAGATATCTGTATTTGTACTATTTCCTGAACTCCAGAAATCAAAGAAACTAAAATATCGGAACTCTAATCAGTTGTTGTTGAGTCTTTATTTGACCCTATTCTTCTTGAGTACAAAAAACGAACACGTATTGGAGTAAGTTTGGCTTTGAAGATTCATTTACTAAATGTTTCTCATTTTCTCAGTGGCTCAACTCCAACAGTGGATATAAAAATACACTTCATCTGTCAGCATAGTTTTGAAACTTGATGACATGACAAACTTAATTTCTTTAGCAACATATAAAAACCGGAATATGTAAAATTTTAAATAATCAGTTCAAATTTTAAACCGGGAAAAAAACACGGAGTTTACCCCCCACTAATGGTTATTCTTTGGCATTTATTTTCTGCACTGATTTCATTTGGCATAAACAAATGTTCAGCAAACTGGCAAGTAAAGGGCAATATTTAAAAATAAAACGGCAATAACCTTGAACGATTTCCCCAAACAACTTAATGTTGTGATGCATATTTTTAACGATAGAAAGTCGTTCTTTACAAAGCAAATGAGAGTAAAACGTGTACAAACCTGCTTCGTTCTCTTCTTTTATTCCACAAAGTTCCACTTTGTACTTGGGTGTCATTCCTGCACTCATTTTCAAACGCCAATCTCAACAAATCCGCACTTGATCTGTGCTTGGCGATAACTCGTGTGCTTCTCTTTGTTCGACGAGATGAAAGAAAGATGGCATCGTTTTTCAAAGTCGCACTGAAAGGATTTCCTTCGAGAAAACCGCAGTCTGTTCTACACTAAAGCGGAAGAGCAGGCCACACCCCGCTGTGATATGATTGGCTGCTGGCTTTGTGGAGCACTGTCACCAACTCACCGACAGATGTCACCATTTGCGATGCAAATCATTGTTATCTTCTTCTCAACATTGGAAAAACGTACGATTTGAACCGTATGCACATGAAGAAACATTTTAGTTCCCAAATATGAACTTGAGAGATGTATTGAATTTTACTTTTGTTGCTGGTTTTGTTTTCACATCTGATGTGGTGTATTGTATTGTTTGGGACTGACGGTGCTGTGCATGAGACAGGTTCATCTGGGCTGCAGCTGATCCTTGATTACGGCCTGCAGCTGATCCTGATTACGGGGATGGTATATATTGGGGAGGCACTGTTACTTTAGGTTGATGTGTAAGCAGAGACAAATAAAGCCACCGACAAGCCTGCAGTTGTTCCCCCGTCTACTTTGTTCCGTTGAAGAACACGACATCTGACACCATGTTGTTGGTTGGATAGTGTTGGAGCAGTTTTCTTTTGAGTAATGCAGTATGGCAACACCACCACTAGGGCAATTGATGACGTCAGCGCCAGTTGGGCTCATCCATCAATAACGAATGCAGGGGGGAAAAAAATAAAAAAATAAAAAAAATAACGAATGCAGGGAGAGAGCCAAGATGGCTGCGACGTAAGAGAACGTATGTTGTTCAGATAGTCAAGGGGTTTTGTGATTAACACCAAGTTATGTAAGTACAAGTTGATTTTTTTAAGCTTTCACGCATCCAACCTTGTATTTTGAAGTGAGACACGTTTTCTTTGGATGGGAAAGGGAGTTAAAGGGAAGAAAAGGAAGAAAAGCAATAACTTGTCGACAGCGGAGTCCTCAGTCATGCCCAGCGACGACACAACTGCCGCGGTAATAATGGAAGAAGTTGATGGAAATATGGAACTTTCAAGCTTTAAAATGCCCCAGAACGGTACTCCAAAAAAAACCGGCACCGAAAAGAGCAAAGCGAAGATGAAGGTGGTATACTAGCGGCAATTAAGGCTCTATCTGCTAAACACGATGAGACCTTTCAGAAAATTTCAACCATTGAGAAAACAACGGAGGCCACTTCACAAGAGGTTGCAAAACTAACTGCGACAGTCCAACAACTAACGTTAGATGTTAGACAACAAAAAGAAAAAGGAGTACAAATGGAGAAGGAAATTAAGAAACTCCAGGCTGAAAATAAACTCCTGAAAGCAAGTATTGCAGAGAGCCATCGCTACAGCCGTCGCTGGTCATTGAAGATTCACGGAATGAAGGAAGAAGACAACGAGAATATCAGGTCCAAAGTTATCACCATCCTGGAGGGAACTGCACCATCCACCCGAGGTTGCTTGAAGGAGGGGATTGACATCGTTCACCGCATTGGACAGAGACGTCCAGACGGCTCGACTCGCTCAACTATAGTCCTGTTTGCTTTGCGACGACACCGGGATGCTGTTTGGAAGGAGGCGAGAGGTTCCAAGTTTCTTCTTGACAACAAGCTGAGGATCACCGAAGCTTTGTCCCCAGAGGATAAAGCTTTGGCCTTTGGTTCAGAAAGCAAGAGAAAGAGGGGAAAAAGCTGTTTTCCGTGGTCCTTTCGTCTTCATAAATGGGAAGAAGATGGACTTTCCACAGGTAACTTAAAATAAATTGGTCTTTTTGACTAAAGTGGGCTAATCCGGAACAAAACTGTAGAATGTTTGAGACTGTGCAGACTTTCATGGGACCCCTTTTGGAGACAATTATTATTTAATGTGAACTTGATTTTAAATAATTTGTTATTTTAATTATTTGGTTGTTTTATAGTTTATAATTTATTTAATTTCTACACTAGTATATTTCGAATACAAGGTTGTTTTGAATTTTATAGAAAAGATTCGTTTTGATTACAAAAGGTTCCTTATATTTATGTGCGTATGTGCGTGTGTGCGTATGTGTGTGTGTGTTTGTTTGTTTTTTTATTTTATTATTTTATTTATTTTTTTATATATCTTCTGTCTTACTTATTTATATATATTAATATACACATTTTATTTAATTATTATTCATTTATTTATTTATTATTTATTTATCTTCTTTTTTATATATTTATTTATTATTACTAAACTCTTCTTTTTTCTTTTTTTTCTTCAAATCATTCCTATACTTTGTTGCACTAATCACTCGTCCTACAACTGTCTGACATCTTCAATCACTAAATAGTCTACACATACTTTAGATCCTTTATTCTTCAAATTTGTTTAACTCACGATTGTGCCGTGAGAGCAAAATGTTCTTTTACTAAATACTTAGATAATTTAAATGGTTGTTAATCGCCACCTCTTCAGATCTTTATTTTCTAAAAGCGCATTTCTTGTCTGGTATTTCAAAATTTCAAGTGTTCTACTCTGTTTTCATGGATCATTTGTTTAAGTCTCTTAATGTTGTGTCCTTAAATGTTAAAGGTCTGAGGGATATTACTAAGCGTAAGGCAATTTTTTTGTTTTGTAAAAAATCAGAAGCTGACTTAATTTTGCTTCAGGAAACACATTCTGGCGAGTCAGACGTTAATTTTTGGAAAACACAATGGGGGAATCTATCTTATTTTAGCCACGGCACTAATCATTCTGCAGGGGTCTTGATTTTCTTGCATAAATTCAAGGGAGAAGTTCTTGAGACAATATCTGCTAGTGATGTTAGATGGATTCTGTTGATAGTTAAACAAGACGATGCTAAATTTATCATTTGCAACATATACGGATTTAACTCTCACAGTCTTAATAAAATATTATTTGAATTAATAAATTTAAAATTAAAGGACCTCAACAAAAAATACCAAGGAGCTGTCACCATTATTTGTGGAGATTTTAACGAGTGCCCAGACGACACAAAGGATCGATATCCTCCTAGATTATCCCAGAGATCAACAAATAACCTTCTGTCATTACTTTGCTCTAATCTCTCCCTGACTGATGCTTGGCGATTTTTTTTTTTAACCCCAATGTGGTGGAATTCACTTGGTGTAATAGAAATGCAACACTGAAATCTAGAATAGATTTATTTTTAATATCATCATCTATTCTTCAATTTGTAAAAGAAGTTCATCATCAATATGCCCCATTAACAGATCACATGCAAATAATTTTAAAATTGGGTAAAACCCAAGAAAACTGTTAGGTTGAAGATATATTTTATCCCATATTTTACTCTATTAGTATTGCAAAAGAATTGTTCCACAGCGTGACCTATGTTTGACCATATGGATGAGAAGACTTCACAGAGAAGCGGATGCCTGAGGACTGGATCAACGTCTGCAACATCAAAAGAGGTGTGCCGAGACACACCTCTGAAACAAAAGGACTGAGACTTTAGTACCAGAGCACTAAAAGGCATATCTGCCTTTTCAATCAGTGGATGACTGCCATTGATGTCTGTCTTTCCTCTTGTGTCTGAGATGTTTACATATTCCTGCTGGTGCGCCCCCCTTCATCCCTTAGTGCAAATACGTTGTATTGTTAGGGACTTCCCTAATAAAATAGAGGGCTCGGCGGAGTGTGCTCCAGAACGAAGTTGGAGATGTAACTGAGCACACCTCCGTTCGTTCTCCTCGCGAGTAAAAGATCAACTCTTGTCTTCCTTCCATTCATTTAGCCTTTGTTCAGTGAATGCTTAGGTGATTGAACCTGACAGTAATTATTAAATGTATGTGAGGGGATATTTGAAGAGTTTGAGTTTTGTTCAATGGACCATACATATACGAGCCAGCCAAACACAGCGAGAAAACCAGCGCTGACTCCAGTCGCCATCAAGTTGCCCACTCCTGACATTCCAAAACCTTGAAGAGAAACTGAGACGATTTGCGTTTCTCTTTCTGGTTCTTTTTATAGTTCAACTTCTAGTTCAGTTATTCACCTTTTCACACAGCGTAATGAAGGCCAGTTGAGCAAGTGGAACAAGTAATTTTATTGATAGTGGAAGGCACCGATTTCTTAAGCACCGTTTCTTCTCACACCTTTTCCATTAGGTACGATTAAAAAGACGACTGAAAAGCATAACGTTAACAAATGTTGCTCTAGGCAAATGCAATTAATTTCATTTACATGTTTGATGTTAACACAAAAAAAAAACATCACTCAGACACAATGGTTCTTCTGGCACTGATCACATTGGCTTAATGTCAATAAAAAAGCTTTGCAAAATTCAATACATCATATTTTATTCAAAATCACATTTACATCTTACCACAAAGAGTCGGTTCCTTCAGTTTTTTTTGTCTTTTTTTTAAGCTTGAACGATCGCTGCAATTCTCACCAGCACAATTGTGTCTCTCAGCACTATGTTTAGTGGAGAATGTTTTAGCACAAACGCTGCAACTGAATGGCTTGTCTCCACTGTGCGTTCTTGTGTGGCTTTTTAAATTTCCCTTTTGAGAGAAGCATTTTCCACAAGCAGAGCATGAAAAGGGTTTTTCTCCATTGTGCTTTCTTGTGTGGTTTGTTAAATGCGGCTTTTGAGAGAAACTCTTGCCACAAACTAAGCAGGAAAAACGTTTTTCACCACTGTGTGTTTTTCTGTGTTTTGTTAAAGCAGAGTTGTCAGAGAAGCATTTTCCACAAATGGAGCATGAAAAAGGTTTTTCTCCACTGTGCGTTCTTGTGTGGCTTCGTAAATGCGACTTTCGAGAGAACCTTTTGGCACAAACTGAGCAGGAAAAAGGTTTTTCTCCACTGTGTGTTCTTGTGTGCCTTTTTAAATTTGACTTTTCAACGAAACTCATGCCACAAACTGAGCAGGAAAAAGGCTTTTCTCCAGTGTGTGTTCTTGTGTGGATTCCTAAATATGACTTTTCAGAGAAGCTTTTACCGCAAACCGAGCAGGAAAAAGGTTTTTCTCCACCGTGTGTACTTGTGTGCCTTTTTAAATTTGACTTTTCAACGAAACTCATGCCACAAACTGAGCAGGAAAAAGGTTTTTCTCCAGTGTGTGTTCTTGTGTGGATTCCTAAATATGACTTTTCATAGAAGCTTTTACCGCAAACCGAGCAGGAAAAAGGTTTTTCTCCACCGTGTGTACTTGTGTGGATTTGTAAATGCGACTTTTGAGAGAAACTCTTGCCACAAACTAAGCAGGAAAAACATTTTTCACCACTGTGTGTTTTTCTATGTTTTAGTAAAGCCGAGTTGTCAGAGAAGCATTTTCCACAAACGGAGCATGAAAAAGGTTTTTCTCCACTGTGCGTTCTTGTGTGGCTTCGTAAATGCGACTTTCGAAAGAACCTCTTGGCACATACTGAGCAGGAAAAAGGTTTTTCTCCACTGTGTGTTCTTGTGTGCCTTTTTAAATTTGACTTTTCAACGAAACTCATGCCACAAACTGAGCAGGAAAAAGGTTTTTCTCCAGTGTGTGTTCTTGTGTGGATTCGTAAATATGACTTTTCAGAGAAGCTTTTACCGCAAACCGAGCAGGAAAAAGGTTTTTCTCCACCGTGTGTACTTGTGTGGATTCGTAAATGCGACTTTTGAGAGAAACTCTTACCACAAACTAAGCAGGAAAAACATTTTTCACCACTGTGTGTTTTTCTATGTTTTGTTAAAGCCGAGTTGTCAGAGAAGCATTTTCCACAAATGGAGCATGAAAAAGGTTTTTCTCCAGTGTGCGTTCTTGTGTGATTTATTAAATCAGACTTTCGAGAGAAACATTTACCGCAAACCAAGCAGGAAAAGGGTTTTTCTCCACTGTGTGTCCTTGTGTGCCTTGTTAATCGTGACTTTAGAGAAAAGCTTTTACTGCAAACTGAGCAAGAAAAAGGTTTTTCACCACTGTGTGTTCTTGTGTGACTTGTTAAATGCAACTTTTGGGAGAAGCTTTTACCACAAAATGAGCATGAAAATGTTTTTTCTCCACTGTGTGTTCTTGTGTGTGGTTTTAAAGACAACTTTGAAGTTAATGAGTCAGTGTGACATGCCCTTTCACCTTCGGCTTGCCCATCATCATCATCATCAGGAGAGCGTGATAATGTGTCCTCATTATGTGCTCGTGATGGCCCCCAGTGGTCTTCGTCACCTTCTGTTGTCACGTGATAACTTGAACTGCTGCTTGTAGGCTCCGCCCCTCTGTTGTCCTCACTCTCATCCTTGTTTGCATCTTCACTCTTTATAGGGACAACGTTCAGTGGTGACTTGTTGACCTCCTCCTCCTCCTCCTTTTTGATGTGAGTCAAGTCTGGCTCCTCTTTTACAGAACAGAGATCGTTTTCACTGACGTCTGCAGGACACAAAAAGACAAATTTGGTTTGGTCAAGTCAAACCTCATGTGGCGACTTTGTCTTATATTGTTTCTACATGACTTGTGCCTGCCGCACACGGAGCAATGCGTGCGACCCGGTGTTAAAGAAATTAAATTTGTCATGTCATCATGTTTCAAAACTATGCTTACAGGTTAATAGAAGGTCACAAAAACATGGACCTCTTAAACCGGAAATACGTTAGTTCAGTCGGAACAGAAGTGTCTATGCTGGCAGTTTAGCAGGAAGCCACAAAAACAGATGCACGTCTTGAACCGTGTTTGACAGTAAACCGTTTGGCTCGCATTTAACAGAAGTGTGACCCAAAGATGTTTTGGAAGCTGAAACCGTTAGAACAAAAGGAAGCGTGTGGACGGGTGTGATAAAGTCAAAATGTGTCCATTCTGTTTGAGTTTGCATATTCAAATCTGCTTCAATAAAAAGCCACATGAGAGAAGAAATCTTTGGCTTTCACTCTGGGAACTAAATGTTCCTGGGCTTGTTGGTAGAAAAGGGGGTTGTGATGTTCTCACTTTTTAAGCCCATAGTAAGCCAAAGATGCAGATGCATTCCTTCCAGCATGCGCTTTTTCAATGATGAGATCCGACCAACCCTGGATGGATGCATTTAATGCATTTTAAATGTTTGGATGAGGTGAAACTATGCACACGTGCACAAAACAGTGCAGGGCCACCCGAGGTTCATTGACTCTCACCCGACCAAGCCAGTACAAAGTTCATAAATAAGACCAATACGTACTTGATTTTTTTTTTAAAAACTTAATATTTTGTGTTTTATCCACTAAAATTGATCAACCGCCATTGATGTTTTCGCCGCAGTGTGCACATTTTTTAGAGTCAGGCAGAATTCCTCCAGGAAGGAATTGCTTGAACAAGATATAAATACCAGAAAATGTAAAATGTTAAATAATCAGTTCAAATTTTATAAAAAAAAAAACATGGAATTCACCCCCCCCCTTATTGGTTATTCTTTGGCATTTATTTTCTGAACTGATTTCATTTGGCAAAAACAAATGTTCAGCAGACCTGCAAGTAAAAGGCAATATTTAAAAATAAAGCGGAAATAACCTTGGACGCATTTCCCCAAACAACTTAATGTTGTGATGCATATGTTTAACGACAGAAAGTCGTTCTTTAGAAAGCAAATGAGAGTAAGACGGGTACAAACCTGCTTTGATTGGCACAACACGAGGCTGGTTGCAACCTTCACCCAGCAGTTGAAGATGTTGCTCGGACTCTTCTTTTATTCCACAAAGTTCCTCTTTGTACTTGGGTGTCGTTCTTGCACACATTTTTCAAACGCCAATCTCAACAAATCCGCACTCGATCTCTGCTTGGCGATGAGTCATGTGCCTCTTTTCGTTAGCGGCTAGCTAGCTAACAAGCTAAGCTAACTACGCCGAAAAGCATCAACGCGCGAAGATGAGGTTATCGGGACACAAAGACTTAATGAATTATGTCGTAGTCCTTTAGAGTAGCACTGGACATTCTGTCAGAAAATTACAGTCAGTTCCACACTAAATCAGAAGAATTTAGCGGTGGGATTTTTTGTTCCGGTGTGGACGGGTCGGTGGATGTGGTCGAGGCCCTTCGGAAGCTGCGCGCTTGCTAATGACGTCATGCTTTAAGCACGTATTTTTCAAATATCTTTCTTTGCCTCTGTGTTTGTTTTTACCCCTGTTATATTTTAATATATATTTTATATAATATTTGAAATCGGTTGATAAAAGAAATTAACAAAATAACTAAATTAACGCCACATTCGCGAGTCAGCTCCTACGTCACTTCCGCCGATGCCTCGAGAAGCCGCTGCTGCAACAGCACTGGGACGTTTACGTTTCTCCTACCGAACTTGCAACAATGCTGTGGTTCAGTCGGGCTGCAAGATTGTATGAATATAATGTCTGCATATACTAGCAGTGCTTCTCAATTATTTCACGCCCGCCCCTACCAAGAAGAAAAAGATTCGCGCCCCTTCACCACCAATTTTTTTTCTGTCTTTGTAGATTGATATTAGATTGTCAATAAAATATCCATTAACTAACCTAAATTGATAAGAAATATAATTTTGAGAACTATTATAGTGAGGATCTCGAAACTCAGTACTCTGTTGTGCAAATATTGATGAGATGACAAATATTTGTCACGTCATGTCATTATCCACACCGCTTATCCTGAACAGGGTCGCGGGAGAGTGCTGGAGCCAATTCCAGCTGACAACGGGCGAAAGGCGCACAACACCCTGAACTGGTCGCCAGCCAGTCACAGGGCAGACATAGACACCGTCACTGAGTGGGAACTGAACCCACGCTGCCTGCACACAACTCAGGCGAGTGTACAGCTCCACCATCAGTGGTGATATTAGGGCTGGGCGATATGACCTAAAATCAATATCGCGATAAATTGGGCAATTTTACCTCAATAACGATAAATGTGCGATAAATTCCCCCTGAGGACCAAAATCAAAATAAATGCAGGAAATGCATATTAACTGCTTTTTTTTATTGACCAACTGGTACACATTAGTTTCAATGAAAAATAAAAGTACAAAAATCATTTGAATAAAGATTCAAAATAGCTTGCTTTGCATGACTTGAACAATGTCACAAAGAACAGGAGAAAAAGGGTACCTCTCACAAAATCTTTTTCTGCAAATAGATTGTGCCAAGATGCTGTAATGCCATTTGCATAGGCCTAAATTTGTGTAAAGGTATCTTGTAAACAATCTAAATAATGCCATGTGCAAAGGAGCTAGTCGCCTGTAAATAAAATGCTAAATAAAATGAAAAAAATGTCAATGGAATGCCAATGCCAAATAAACAAGTGTGCTTCATCAGGAAAATGTGCCGTCTCGAGTGGTGCGCGGTCGCTACTTGTCGTCTACGTCATGCACAGTCAGGCTCAAACAGGGATCCATGTTGCGACTCGACCACAAGTCGGATGTGGATGCAAAATGCTCGACATGTCTACGCTCCCGTCCCGATGTTGTCCATATAAGGAAGTGCTGTTTGCGACAAATATTTTCGTGCCTCTTGTCGGCTACGTTCATGAGGCGTTTAAATCCTGTGCGCTCCACTGTAACTAGAGGAGCTATATCTTTAGCTATGTGCTAGGCTATCGCGTCCACCTCTGAGACATTCTCTCGTATGGTGTCGCCTCCGTTATGGGCTGTTGTCACTTGTCCAAACTTGCTTCTCACTTTGAACTTTTAGCACAAGCTCCAAGTCAACAACATGGTTGTGTTGTGGGTGGTGAAAAAGAAAAGGTTGGGCGCGCTGTTTCGGGTGCTTACGACGCACTTTGTGTTCTTTTGCTCAAACATCGTCTTTATGGAACCCAAAACATTTCCAAACGACAGATTTCGAATTTCTTTTCGGGACAAGCGAGTCAGGAACAATTTCAACGAACATTACGTCGTCTTCAGCCGTGTCAGCTGCTTCTGGATTTGAATCGCCAGCTACGACCGCGTCGTCAGTTTTCTTTCTTGTTCAGCTGGGTGGAGTCACATGACTACAGCCGCTCAAGCCGTTTTACAGGGGCATGAACATAGCTGCAGACTAAAAGGACTTCTTTTTTTTTAAAACACCGAATTAACCGACATGGGCAAAATGATTTTATTAAATTTCGATCACGGTAAATTTTCGGTTTATTGCCCAGCCCTACGAGAATAGCAGCGATCCTTGAAGCTTAAAAAGACAAAAAAAAAAACCTGAAGGAACTGACTCTTCGTGGTAAGATGTAAATGTGATTTAGAAAATATGATATATTGAATTTTCAAAGCTCTTTTATTGACACAAGGCCAATGTGATCAGTGCATTGTGTCTGAGTGATGATGATTTTTTTGTGTTTACATCAAACATTGAAATGAAATTAATTGCCTTTGCCTGGAACAACATTTTTTAACGTTATGCTTTTCAGTTGTCTTTTAAATCGTACCTAATGGAAAAGGTGTGAGAAGAAACTGTGCTTATGAAATCGGTTCCTTCCACAATCATCAATAAAATCACTTGTTCCACTTGCTCAACTGGCCTTCATTACGCCGTGTGAAAAGGTGAAAAACTGAACTAGAAGTTGAACTATAAAAAGAACCAGAAAGAGAAACGCAAATAGTCTCAGTTTCTCTCAATGGTTTTGGAATGTCAGGAGTTGGCAACTTGATGGCGACTGGAGTCAACGTTTATTTGTCACCACGGACGAGATGATTCACATCACGCTGTTCGTTGCTGCTGCTGTCTTAATTGAACACTGGAGGTCACCTGCCAGCATCCCTGAATTTCACCGGCGGATATTCAGCTATCCCACGTCTGATCCCAGATTGTTGTGGAATTTTCAGCGGTAAGGGAAGATCAATGAGATAGTCTGGAAAATAAATTGTCTTTTGGGTCAGTCTGCAGAGTGATCTCAGTGGGAGAAGTGCGTGGGAAGATACTGATGCACACAGGAAGATGATTTATTTGACAGTAACTGTGTCATCTTAAAACAAAAAGATACTTTTTCTGCGTTGAGCCTACTTATCAGTCAAGGTCGTGTTGTTTTGGCTTCACAAAGAATCCTCTCGTACAAGAAGCGAAAGGCACTTCCTTCAAAAGCAGGTGGCCACAATAAATAACAAAAACCTTACTTGCAAAAGATTTGTCCATAATATTAAGATTGAACAAAATAGTGACACAAATATTGAAAAAGTAAATACAGTCACGATTAAACATTGAATACTAAATTATTACTAAAACAGTTCAATGAATCTTGAAATAAATAATGAATCACCGTAGTTTAATGAATACTGAAACGAATAATGAAATATTTAAGTTAGTTAAGTTATAAACATTGAAACCATTTTTTAAGACTCTAACATTTAGAGAATAAAACAGTGACGTATTTTAATTTAAAATTCGCAACCACGTCGCTGGCGAAAAACCCTGTAAAAAGGCAAATATGTTGACAAAAAGTTTCATTTTATCATGTCAACTGTTAATAATAGAGAAATACATTTGGAATACTGTCCAACCAACAACATGGTGTCAGATGTGAAAACAAAACCAGCAACAAAAGTCAAATTCAATACATCTCTCAAGTTCATATTTGGGAACTAAAATGTTTGTTCATGTGCATCTTAGGTTTTTCTCTATGTTTAGAAGAAGATAACAATGATTTGCATCGCAAATGACGACATCTGTCGGTGAGTTGGTGACAGTGCTCCACACAGCCAGCAGCCAATCATATCACAGCGGGGTGTGTCCTGTTCTTCCGCTTTCGTGACGAACAGGAAATCCTTTCAGTGGGACGATGCCATCTTTCTTTCATCTCGTCGAACAAAGAGAAGCACACGAGTTATCGCCAAGCAAAGACCAAGTGCGGATTTTTGGGAATTATCATTTGAAAATGTGTGCAAGAACGACACCCAAGTACAAAGAGGAACTTTGTGGAATAAAAGAAGAGAACGAGCAACATCTTCAACTGCTGGACGAAGTTTGCAAGCAGCTTCGTGTTGTGCTACACGAAGCAGGTTTGTACACGTTTTACTCTCATTTGCTTTGTAAAGAACGACTTTCTATCGTTAAAAATATGCATCACAACATTAAGTTGTTTGGGGAAATCGTTCAAGGTTATTGCCGTTTTAAATGTTGCCTTTTACTTGCCAGTTTGCTGAACATTTGTTTATGCCAAATGAAATCAGTGCAGAAAATAAATGCCAAAGAATAACCATTAGTGGGGGGTAAACTCCGTGTTTTTTTTCCCCAGTTTAAAATTTGAACTGATTATTGAACATATTACATATTCCGGTTTTTAAATGGTGTGAAAGAAATTAAGTTTGTCATGTCATCATGTTTCAAAACTATGCTGACAGATGTTGTGTATTTTTATATCCACACTGATAAAAATTTGGGGGCTGATCTACTTAGAAAATGGAAGGTAACCTTTTGCATCACACATTTATGTTTATAAAGCAAGGACAGTGCTTGTTTCATCTACTTAATTTCTTGTGCATAAGAAATCGGTTTTGTAAAGTCTACTTAATTTTACAAGTCAAGTTAGTTTCAATTTTGCAAGTGAAGTCAACTTAATTCTGCAAGTTTGTTAACTACATTACTTCAGTAAATGCAACCTAACTATTCAAGTTAACTTGCTTGCAAGGTTAAGTAGAGTTTACTTGCGAAAATAAAACTAACCTGACTTGCAAAGTTAAGTGGATTTTACTTGCAAATCTAATTTCTTCCACACAAGAAATGAAGTAGCCTTTACAAAACAATCCTTGCACTATCTACATAAAAATGTGATGCAAAAAGTTACCTTACATTTAGGAAGTAGATCAAGCACACCATTTTGTGTCATGCTGGGTCTACTTTAAATATTAAGTATGTGACACCTGTTGGGCAATCATCCACTGATCACTCAAAATATATTTCCAAGGCCAAGGGTCAACATGACTATGAATGAATTCCAACAACTGATTAATCAAATAATTGGTAACAATTAAATTATAAACTATTTTTGTAAAGGACAAACGGGCAATCATTAGTTGCGGCCCCAACACTATACATATGAACAACATGTGTCAAACTATGCATGTATAATTATGTGACTTAATTCAAAACAAAACTTGGAATTTCTTGAGTTTATATAAGCATATTTATTTGACAAGAAAATATTTTTTGTTATGAACAGTGAGGGTGAAGGTAAGACGTGGCAAAGTTAAATACATTGAAAGGACATGTTCATTCATAATCAATGTTTGTCTCAAAAATTAACTCACCTAATATCCGTTCATCTAACACCAACCAAACATCCATCCTATGCTTGTGGATGTTTTTATTAAATTCTGTTAAAAATAATTATAATTTTGTCACCATTTAAATAGAGAAATCTAAGATCATAAAAGAATGAATGCATGTTCCGTGGAATCTGATTTGTCAACACGGAAAAGCTCTGAGTGATGAAAACGTTAACATATGGTTCAGGAACAGGTCTCTTTGACGGCAAAAGTCTGACTACGGTAAACAATTGATAATTAGACCTCAATGAAGTGATTGTGCAGTTGAAAAAGTTCATATATTGACTGTGAAAAGCTAAAGTGAGAAACTAGGATTAACTATTTGGCAAACACTAGAACATATTCAGTCTCGAGGAAGACTGAATACAGTAAAATTGCAATAAGAAGAACAATAAACCAGCCCAGAGTGTTACAATGTCCTGGAAACAAAAGTTTGGGATTGCCCCTGAGGGTGAAATTCCTCTCTGAACTCCTCCTTTTTGCCCCCGGCAGGAACTCATGAAACAGGGATACTGATAAGAGATACAATTTTGTTGAAACAGAACATGCAAGGTTAAAGGTCATGCAAAACGGGAAAAAAAAAAAAACATCTAATGTTCCATACTTCTGTTTGGCGACGGATGTACGACGGTAATTCAATTAATGGAACGACATTTTGAAATGGAAATGACAGGAATATGATGAATTATCATGTTATGAGGGGACTTTTGATATACAGTGAACCCTCGGTTATCGCGGTTAATGGGGACCGAGACCACCCGCGAAAACTGAAAATCCGCGAAGTAGCGGCGCACTTTCAAAAATGCTTAAAAAAAAGTGCAAAGTAGCGGCGCACCTTCAAAAATGCTTAAAAAAAATAAATAAATATATATATATATATATATATATATATATATATATACGGGTAGAGAGAGAGAGTGAAATTCATGTTATAACAAAAAAACAAAACAAATTATTATTAAAACTTATTTTATATTCCCCAGCCATTATTTTTGTATTTATTCAATTACTTCTTTTTGTATTTATTTAATTACTTCGACTTTTACCTGCTGGTACGCCGTCCGGTGTGCCCTGTGAAATGAAAGGTGGCATTCTTCATTTATTTATTTATTCATTCATAACTGACAGCCTCGCGCTCCGCTCATGCCCGGGCGGAAGAGGTGCTCCTCTTCGGCTTACTGTGACGCGAGCATGCCCTCCTCCTCCGGAGCTTCCATTCGGTTAAACTTGGGGGCCGCTTGGCACCGCCCGTGCCCGGGGAAGATGCTCCTCTACGGCTTAACTGCAGCACGCCGGCCGGAGCTCTGGTACGGTCCGAACCGCGCGAAACGTCGACACCAATCGTGTCCGGGGGAACGTGCTCTTCTTCGTCCACTCTCCTCTTCGCCCACGCTCTTCTTCGATGCACGCCAGCCGTCTAACCGCTCCAGCGCCCCCTCGTGCCGCTCGGCGAAACTACAATGCCCCGAATATTTTTTAGACCCGCGAAGCACTGAAGCGCGAAGTAGCGAGGGTTCACTGTACAGTAAATTGATATAAATTAAATTAGATATTTTTAGTCTGCGCATAATCCACTTCAAAGAATACTGACTCATTGGTTGAGGAAAACGGGGTTATACAGTGAACCCCCGCTACTTCGCGGTTCACCTTTCGCGGATTCAATGCTTTGCGGGTCTAAAAAATATTCGGGTGTATTGTAGTTTCGCCGAGCGGCACAAGGGGGCGCTGAAGCGGTTAGACGGCCGGCGTGCGCCGAAGAGGAGAGTGGACGAAGAAGAGAGTGGAAGAAGAAGAGCAGGTTCCCCCGGACACGATTGGTGGCGACGGACACGATCGGGGGCGACGTTTCGGACCGTACCCGAGCTGCGGCCGGCGTGCGTGGCAGTTAAGCCGAAGAGAAACAACTTCCGCCCGGGCACTCGCGCGGCGACATTTTGCTTCGTTCGGGGCCGTGCGTGAGCTCCGAAGGAGACCGGCCGGCGTGCGTGGTAGTTAAGCCGAATAGGAGCACCTTCCGCCCGGGCACCGGCGGAGCGCGAGGCTGTCAGTTATGAATGAATAAATAAATAAATGAAGAATGCCACCTTTCATTTCACCGTCATGATCCGTGCCTGTCATGCCGCGTGTGTTTTTGTTTTTTCAGCTGTGTGGGCGTTCCTCCAGCGATCGTCTCGCGCCATGTCGTCAGCTGCTGCGAGACGCGCTGATTACACTGACTATATTGTGATTATAAATATCTTTGTATCACCACCTTTTTTCCCGGGTCTGCGTTTGGAGAGTCCTGTTCAATCCACCAGTTCTGCTGGAGGATCATAACATTCACAGGGCACACCGGACGGCGTACCAGCAGGTAAAAGTCAAAGTAATTAAATAAATACAAAAAGAAGTAATTGAATAAATACAAAAATAATGGCTGGGGAATAAAAAAATAATAAGTTTTAATCATAATTAGTTTTTTTGTTTTTTGAATTTCACTCTCTCTCTCTCTACCAGTATATATATATATATGTATATATATATATATATATATATAGGTGCGAAGTATATATATATATACACGGTGTTTTTTTTTTAAGGTGCGACGCTACTTTGCGGATTTTCAATTTTCGCGGGTGGTCTCGGTCCCCATTAACCGCGATAACCGGGGGTTCACTGTATTAGTTCAGTGGTTCTCAATTATTTCCTGTCACGCCTCCCCCCTACCAAGAAGAAAATAAATTCGCGCCCCCCCACCACAATTTTGTTTTTTACATTTTGTACTCATGTACATGTTCTTTGTATATTAATGTTAGATTGTCAATAAAATATCCCTTAACAAAGATAAATTGATTAAAAAAATATATCATTTTGAGAACGACTATTGTGAGGATCTCGAAACTCAGCACTCTGTGGTGCGAATATTGATGGGATGATAAATATTTACTTTACGTTTTTGTTTATTTTTTTTTAACTTTATTAACATGAACAAACCAAACAGTTATTAATGCGTACATAATATAGAAAAGACAAAAAGAGCCAGGGGGATTTCAAACAAAAATTCTATATAAATAACATAAAGCAATTTGTTGACTATACATTTTTTTTTATGTTCACAATCCGTTTGACGTCGAACCTCTTCGTTTTGATGACGTCAGCCATTTCCGTGTTCCAGCCTGAGAGCGTCTGCTAAATTGCTAACGTAGCCATCGTCTTATTTTGTTTGGATACGTAATGGTTGCAATACAACATTTCTGTTCATAGCTGCTGGCTCTCCGCCCGAACGCGGTTTGAGTCAGACTTCTTTTCAAAGTCGAGCGTCCATCGAAGCAATTCATTTTAGCGATTAGCGTGCTTAGCGCCTCCTTGCTCGCTCTGCTGAGGCGCAAGATAGCTTGGCATTTAAAGAGCGGCGAAATAAATCACTTCCGGGTCAACAAGCGACGGGGCGACGCTTTTTTTTTAATCAGGACTGCGTGACAAGGCGACACGTTTTTTTTAAAACCAGTACTGCGTGAACTCGGGGCACAAACAGCTTTGACAAGCTCAAACTCGCGTTGTCTGAGATCGCCTTTTTCGGTCCCAAAACCATGCAAAAAAGCATGTTCGCCAGGGTCCCACGCACCCCCCCCCAGCATCGCACCACGCGCCGAATCACTGGTGTAGCACAACAGGAGGCCGCTTGCAAATTTCGCCCAGCAGTTGAAGATGTTGCTCGTTCTCTTCTTTTATTCCACAAAGTTCCTCTTCGTACTTGGGTGTCATTCTAGCACACATTTTCAAACGCCAATCTCAACAAATCCGCACTTGGTCTTTGCTTGGCGACAACTCGTGTGCTTCTATTTGTTCGACGAGACGAATGAAAGATGGCGTCGTTTTTTTAGAGCAGCGCTGAACGGATTTCCTGCGTGGAAACTGCAGTTTGTTCTGCACTAAAGCGGAAGAACAGGACACACCCCGCTGTGATATGATTGGCTGCTGGCTATGTGGCGCACTGTCATCAACTCACGCGCCCCCCTCAGCATCGCACCGCGCCCCATTATTTGAGAATCACTGTATTAGTTAGTTAAAAAAAGAATAGCTAAATTATAGTTGACGTGTTCATGGGTGTTCTGAAGGTTCGCATGTTTATAGAATCATCCCTTTGAGTTGTGATTAAGAAGGGGATATTTTCCGAACTAATGTTAATTGTCCTTACTGACATCATGCGGAACAGTCTGTCAATGAGAAACTGCTAATCAGTATGAGTAGAACCCCCGTTTTTGCATCGATGAAAGAAAATATTGTATTGGATGGAGAAAAAGAATTGTTACACTCGTGGGTTCAGAGGGCCAAGAGTGCTAATTCACCGGGAACGGAAAAAAGAACAGGGGAAAAATAAATAAAATAAAACAGGGGGAAGCAGTTAATGCAGCAGCCGACGCACACAGCTCCCATTGCGTCTGCTCTTTCCGTTTCCGCTGCTCCTGGGCCAGGTTCTGGTGACGCAGTGCCCACAGCAGGCTTGTTGTCCGCACCGGCTGGTCAACAAGGTCACATAACAGAAGTAGGGGTGGTTATAGACATGGGTTGTGAGTGGGACGTGCTCTTGCTGTGGGGTGTGGGGTCACTGGGTGATGAGCGGTCCAAACCGAGCCACTTCCTGAAATGTGCCATCCTGTGGTCCAGCGCCACGCCAGTCACAAAGAGGTCCTCTAGCACGGGGGCGCCATCGCTACCCCCTCCTCTGACAACGCTTCTATGGCTTCCAAACGCACAGTTGATGCTTCAACCCGATTGGGACCCCATTCCACGATAGGGGTGCCCGTGGAGCCTCAGCATTCAAGGACCGGCAGGTCTTGGCATTCCGGTGACGATTGATGGACAACAGTTTTTGATGGTGGAACAAGATATTCCATGCTTTGCAAGCTCCCTCTGCATATCCCAGTGAGCAACAACACTGTCACCCTTGTGGGACACTTGAGATTGGCCGAGTCACTGCCATGGACCGAACCCGCACCTGTGAAACACTGGAATTTGAGTGGGACTGAATTTCCAGAAGGGACTGAATATGACTGTGCGCTTCCGCCGGGGGAAGCAGATGTTGTCCTCCGTTCCAGTCGACTGGGCAGCTCTGAGACCAGGGTCTCCATCCTCCCGCGGGTGGTACGTCCTTGTTCCTGCTCTGGTCTGCGCGGTGTAGCCGCCTCCACCCTTTCAAACCACCAATTGGTCCTTTGCATTGAACACTCAGTTCTTATGATTTGGTTTGTCAGGATGCATTCACCCAATTCCGAGGGTCAGAAGTGCATCTTGCATTAGGATTATGTATTTGTGATGTCTACCGGTGCTGCCTCGCATGTGTGCCTTGCCCCAGAGCAGAGGAAACGCTATGAATTGTCTCTGTTCGCTGAGCCACAAATCACATTAACTATCGGTGCGCATCATCATACTCAAGATTTAGGCCCATTGGTGAAGACGGTTGGCAGAGTTAATTTCAGATGTTGAATACTCCATGTCACTAGCAGGGTGTGGTGTTTCAGCACCCAATCCGAATTCCTCTGTTATGAAACATTTTCCGAATTTCTCGACAGTATGGTTGACAGTGAATGGGTCACTCTGAAGCGAAAGCTCTGTTTGCGTCTCTGCAAGAGGAGTTGTGGACCCGGGGTCTGACTGATGTTGTGCTCTGCTCCACAGCTTCTCCAATTTGTTTTTGCTATATCTGAGCCTCCCCCATTTGACAGAGTTAATGCCGGTACAACCTGGCGGACTGCTCCTCGCAAGTGACAAAGACAATCTTGGCTTGTCTCGTTTTTGACAAAAACTCTGACATATCTTGTTCAAGCAATTCCTTATGGAATGAGTCAACCTGACTCTAAAAACTGTGCACACTGCGGCAAAAAAATCAATGGCGGGTGATGAATTTTAGTGGATAAAGCACAAAGGATTAATTTTTTTTTTAAAAATCAAGTACGTATTGGTCTTATTTATGAACTTTGTACTGGCTCGGTCAATGAACCTCGGGTGGCCCTGCACTGTTTTGTGCACGTGTGCATAGTTTCACCTCATCCAAACATTTAAAATACATTTAATGGATCCATCCAGGGTTGCACGGATCTCATCAGTGAACAAGCGCATGCTGAAAGGAATGCATCTGCATCTTTGGCTTACTATGGGCTGAAAAAGGGAGAACGTCACAACCCCCTTTTCTACCTACAAGTACAGGAATATTTAGTTCCTGGTCATAAAGTTCCTGTGGCCCAGGTGGTTTGCATCTCCACTGCAACTCGTAGTTCCTGGTAATTTATCCAAATGACAACGAAGACGTAACAGTGAGAGGTGTTGCGTTACTTTGTTACTCATTACTGGCACCCTATGGCTGTTATACATCATTGCAGTTCCAAAATAATTCAGTGAACTCTTAAAATATTTTGGTGTATCTTCGTCAAATTTGAATACATATTGGATAACTTTAAAATATACAGTCATTATTCAAATATGTCAACATGAAAGTCAGAGTGAAAGTGTTGTTGCTTAATGCTTTTGTGTAAGAACATTTACTCTTCAAATGTAATTTTGTTTTAAAATTTATTTCAAAACAGAAATTTTATAAAAATAAAAAGGGTAATGTCGGAACTTGCTCGCAGGATAAATGTCATTTTGGGTAAAAAAAACCCAAACGTAAATCATACAATAGATAGCGACTCTGATTCCAGGGCCCCTTTAATTCTTTTAGGGATCCAGATTATAATGGAAGCAAAAAGTACCCACGATGAAACTATCTCTAAATGCAAAAAGAAATACTTGTAAACATATTTCGCTTGAAGGATTCCTATTTTATCAATGACATTAGGTTGCGATGGCCCCCAGTGGCCCCCCATTAATAAGTTAGGGTCCCACAACAGGTGTTCCATCAGACGCACACAATAGCCTGTGTGTGCTGACTTCAGCTCGCTTCCAGAAACGTCTGTGACTAATTCAGGAATAAAATCGGGCATCAGCCGCAACGTGCTTCCTTTTTAAATGCTCGTTTATCACTGTTGTGCTGCTAAAAGGAGGTTTACATCGTAGGACGTAATTTTGTGAAATGCCCCCATGGTCCGGTCCAAGTTGGGGTTGCACGCATTGCTCCGTATGCGGCAGGAACAAGTCAAGGTAGCACGGTAGAAACAATATAAGACAAAGTCGCCGCATGAGCTTTGACTTGACCAAACCAAATTTGTCTTTCTGTGTCCTGCAGACGTCAGACAAAATGATCTCTGTTCTGTGAAAGAGGAGCCAGACTTGACTCACATCAAAAAGGAGGAGGAGGAAGAGGAGATCAACAAGTCACCACTGAACGTTGTCCCTATAAAGACTGAAGATGAAAACAAGGATGTGCGTGAGGACAACAGAGGGGCGGAGCCTACAAGCAGCAGTTCAAGTCATCACGTGAAAACAGAAGGTGATGAAGACCACTGGGGGCCATCACAAGCACATCATGAGGACACATTATCAGACGCTCATGACAATGATGATGATAATGGGCAAGCTAAAGGTGAAAGGGCATGTCACACTGACTCATTAACTTCAAAGTTGTCTTTAAAAGGGCACAAAAAAACACACAGTGGAGAAAAACCATTTTCTTGCTCGATTTGTGGCAAAAGCTTCCTGCATCAGTCAACGTTCACAATCCACACAAGAACACACAGTGGAGAGACATCTTTTTCCTGCTCAGTTTGTGGCAAAAGCTTTTCTTTTAAGTCAAATTTAAAAACACATACACGATTACACACTGGAGAAAAACCTTTTTCATGCTCAGTTTGTGGCAAAAGCTTCTCTCGAAAGTCTCATTTAGTAAGGCACACAAGAATGCACAGTGGAGAAAAACCTTTTTCCTGCTCAGTTTGTGGCAAGAGTTTCTCTGACAAGTTTAATTTAACAAACCACACAAGAACACACAGTGGTGAAAAACCTTTTTCTTGCTCGGTTTGTGGCAAAAGTTTCTCTAAAAAGTCACATTTAACAACGCACACAAGAATACACAGTGGAGAAAAACCTTTTTCCTGCTCAGTTTGTGGCAAAAGTTTCCCTAAAAAGTCACATTTAACAACGCACACAAGAACACACAGTGGAGAAAAACCTTTTTCCTGCTCAGTTTGTGGAAACTGCTTCTCTCAAAAGGCACATTTAACAGAACACACAAGAACACACACTGGAGAAAAACATTTTTCCTGCTCAGTTTGTGCCAAGAGTTTCTCTCAAAAGTCCTATTTACGAAACCACACAAGAACACACAATGGAGACAAGCCATTCAGTTGCAGCGTTTGTTCTAAAAAATTTGTCACTAACCAGGGAGCTGAGAGACACGATTGTGCTGGCGAGAATTGCAGCGATCCTTGAAGATTAAAAAAAGAAAAAAAAATGAAAAAACCGACTCTTTGTGGTAAGATGTAAATGTGATTTTCAATAAATGTGATCAGTGCATTGTGTCTGAGTGATGATGATTTGTTTTGGTGTTTACATCAAACATGTAAATAAAATTAATTGCCTTTGCCTGGAATAACATTTGTTAACGTTATGCTTTTCAGTTGTCTTTTTAATCGTATTTAATGGAAAAGGTGTGAGAAGAAACAGTGCTTATGAAATCGGTACCTTCCACAATCATCAATAAAATCACTTGTTCCACTTGCTCAACTGGCCTTCATTACGCTGTGAAAAGGTGAAAAACAGAACGAGAAGTTGAACTATAAAAAGAACCAGAAAGAGAAACGCAAATAGTCTCAGTTTCTCTCAAAGGTTTTGGAATGTCAGGAGTTGGCAACTTGATGGCGACTGGAGTCAGCGCTGGTTTTCTCGCTGTGTTTGGCTGGCTCGTATATGTATGGTCCATTGAACAAAACTCAAACTCTTCAAATATCCCCTCACATACATTTAATATGCTTTCTGAATAAATTTCTGACTGGCAAAATAAACATTCTAGGTTGAGCTCTATCAATCGTTTGGGGTTTGTTGCGAAGAATCTCACTTCGGAAAAAAACTATCATTTTGTCAAATATACCAAATATTTTTTTTCATGCTTTATTATATTTTTTATAGATTGGATTATTTATATAGTGAAATAGGTAAATATTAAAATGTAAAATTGGAAATCACATACAGACTTAATTCAATTAATAACAAATATAGAAACATTTTATAAATATTGAACTCATTGAGAAGAGTCCTGATCTTGAAATAAATATTGAATTATAAAAAATACTAAAAAAATTAATTCAATAACCCGACCCTGGATGAGTGGCAGAAAATGGCTGGATGGATGGAATAATTTAAATTGCACACATATTCAAAAGAACAGATATGTTAAGAAATATTCAAGTGTGAAATAAAAAGGTTAAAATTAATATTGATATAATTTCACATATTAAAATAATTGAATAAATATTGTAGTATTACATAAGAAAGCTTAAATATACATTGAAATAAATAAAAAAAAAGTCATGTATTTTTAAATGGCCTACTATAGATATGGGAAGTTCAAAGAAGTGACCAGTCTTGGTTCTGAAGTTCCGATGTAACCAGATACTGCCCTGAGAGAAAATAGGCCTGAGCATTGTTTATGGTGGGGGCAATTCTCTCGCCAGGTCAGTGACCTTCCAGGGTATGGAAGTAATTTAAGGTGGTCACTCGTAGACTGGTCGTATCAAACGGGGAGACGCATCTGCTCTCCCTCTGGGGGACTTTTGGAGGGAAATCCCGAAGACTAGCGTGATGGGAATTGCATATGCAACAAGGGAAAATTTGATATTTATGTCCTATTTGGGCATTCCCTAAAAGAAGGGAATGTCTGAGAGGGGGCTCGCACGTTTTTGGGGAGACTTCTTTTGACATCAGCATGTGACGAGAATAAAATCTTTTTCGAACCAGTTCTTTTCCATCACCATTCTCCAGCCTTGCTCGGCTGCCTCTCCGGAAGGCAGCAAGGACCCACACTTCAAAGACAAAATATACGACATACTGAAAGAAAAATAATACTCAAATATTGAAATAAGTCCAGAATTGAATGAATAAACAACAAAGAAATAAATACCTCCTGGAAAATGTCATTATTTTCAACATTTGTCAAAGCACAACATTTCGATCAGATTGAGTTCTTTCTTGCACATTCTTAAGCAATCATAATTTTTTTACTTTTACTTTTGAAGTTACCTCAGTGCATTTCACACCTGTGCCTTCAGGGAATTCCTACTTTGTTCGACTTGAATGAATCCGCATCAAAATATCATCATTTATGACACCACGGCTGGACAAATAATATCTAGAAACACACTTACAAACACTTGGCTGTCAGGATGGCCGAGTGGTCTAAGGCGCCATGTTCAGGACCCGATCTCCCCAGGAGGCCTGGGTTCGAATCTTGAATTTCCCCATTGTGGGACTAATAAAGGGCATCTCTCTCTACACGCCACTGAGTGAGTGTTGGACGATATAGCTTCTTTTGAAAGGTCCGACTTGAAAATGTCCTTGCAAGTGGATCTGAAATTAAATCCACACTTTTCCTTCCTTCGGCCATTGTGGTTTAAAAAAAGCAAGAATATATTTCAGATTTTCGAACGGTCGCCAGTTCCGACTTTTTGGTGTGTTGATTCGGCATAGTGCTGCCCCCTCACAAGTGAGTATCCAATCACAAAACGCGTTCATCACCCTCAGCATAAGGCCAGCGAGAAGGCTCACTGTAACCAACTCGTGATCTGATTGGCTATCGCAACCGTCTAACAAATTTGAAAGCTCATTGACTTTGACAGAAGAGATGCCCGCACAATTGCATCTTAAGGCCTCGGAACGAATAACGAGCGAGCGGAATTCCGATTGGATTCAAAACTCTCACCTAAAGATACAACGCTCAGCTATAATATGACATCAATGCGACGATTACGATTTTTTTTTTTTATTGATTATGTTTGGCCAGCAGAGAAGACCTTGAAGGCCCACCACTTCGTTACTTAATAGCCAAAATTAAACTTTACTTTCATCAATAGAGTTAAAGTTGTATTTTATTGTAGGCGTTATGTAATTAATAGTGAAGGATTGTATTACGATTGCTGGCATTATTTTAAACACTTACGGGACAGAAGGTCAATTATTTAATTTAGCAGGTTCATAGGGACTGAATATGTTCAACATTGATAAACAAAAAGCATTTTTCAAATGAAAGTAGAAGTACAGTGCATCGATAAGATTGACTGGGATTGTAGTCATGGTGTTTACTGATGCATTATATTATTCTCATATGCTAATTTTCTATGACTTAGTTTAAATGTAAGACCTCAAACTTGCACACATAGTATTTTCATGACCCACACTCTCATTCGGAACAAACAGATTCAGTCTTCTCAGGTCAAACTGATGACAAACCAGATCGCACTTCATGGACAAATACGACAAAACACATTCTCCACATCGGCCATAGAAGATACAAACATCAAGTTGGGCCGGGGAGGACGTCACAGGGACGCTATCAAGAACACCAAAAATACATAATTTGAACTGTGAAAATTTACACCACACAATCTGTACACTGACGAGATTACAGGGGAAGGAGAGCAGGAGAGACGGAGAGACTGCCGCCTGCCTGAGAAGGTCAGCCTTGGACGTGGAACGTGGGAAGGAGCAAGGACGACCGATTCAACCTACATGTCCCTTGACAAAGAAAACCTCCTAGAAAATGTCAGACTGGGCTGAGATCAGCGCAACATTTTTCGATTGGGCTCGTCCGAGAACAGTTTCTCGTCAGATTAAGAAAAAGCCGCCCAGATATCTGTATTTGTACTATTTCCTGAACTCCAGAAATCGAAGAAACTTAAATATCGGAACTCTAATCAGTTGTTGTTGAGTCTTTATTTGACCCTTTTCTTCTTGAGTACAAAAAAAACGAACACGCATTGGAGTAAGTTTGGATTTTCAGGTTCATTTACGAAATATTTCTCGTTTTCTCGGTGGCTCAACTCCAACAGTTTTGGTGACCCCGACGTGATTTTCTCAAGGAGAGAGTCCTTGCGGCTTGTTGTTCACACTCTACAATATTCCAGGCCTGGACAATCAGAACAAAGGTAGGGGAGAGCCTGTTTATTCAAAGTCTCCTGATTTGTTATATTGTAGAGTGGAAAGACGTGGCCGATTATTAGACCGTTAAATTTTGTTCGTGTTTCTGGATATATTGTTTCTGGACTTCAGGAATGGTTGCATGCTTTGTATAGAATGTAGATTGCGCATGGATTACTAGTAATATTGGAAGCGTATGCAGGTGAAATAAGTAGGGGGCTCCTGTTGTCGGCCGGCAACAGAAATTAGCACCCGGAGTCAAAAAGGGGGACTCCTGCTCTGGCAGTCGAAGAAGGGGATGCACAGCTGACTAGCAGAACGTGTGCACGGCGATCCCAATAAAGTGACGCTCAGTATAGTAAGTATAGTATAGTATATAAGTGGACTGAGGCTGGGAAAGATTCGAACTTTCGGACCGCCATTATCTGTCGCTGCCGAGGCATACACGGTGGAGGGAAGTGCACAGCTGACGAGCTCATGGTCGCACTGCAACCTCAAAAAAGAGTGCGCAGTCACGGTAAAAGAGCGCGCAGTCACGGTATACGTGGTTGACCGAGGCGTGGAACGTTCCGGTTGCTGGAATATAGAATAGATTTTAAGGTGTTCCGATATTGTTGACAGTTTCTTGATTTCGGGGTGTTCCAATGTGGTTCACTGGCTCTGTTCTGTGTTTGTGCTGTTGTCTGTGTGTTGATTGTGACGTTGTTGTGTAATTGTCTAACTGCCTATACGTTGTGTGTGTCCCGTGGCAATTTGTGGCCCTTGCTGTGCTGCGTTCAACTGGGTTGTTGTGTCTCATGTTCATAATTCCCGGGTCTATGTCTTATGATGCTCAATTGGTTTAATGTTAGGGGGTGTAAGAGAAAGTAGAGTGTTAATGTCTGGTGAGTGATGATAAAAAGGAGAGAGTGGGGTTTGTGTCCCACACAAGAAAACATGCTTAAAGTAACGTGTGGTGCATACAATATATCGTGTGAAAGTTCAAGCGATCGTGTGAGTGAATGCAACCCTGAAGCAGAACAGGGGGAAACCTAACGGTGATAAGATAAAACTGCCTGATTGGTTTGAGTGAATAAATAATGAAGTTGTGGATATTTTGGTAGTACAGAGAGGAGAATCCAAAACATGGAAAAATCTGTGATAGGATGGACCTTGCTCCGGTGAGAGTTCCACACTGCTTGAGTCGTAGTTGATTAAAAATGGGGAAATGGTGGGAATGTAAAATTATGATTGTTATAAAAATTTCAGGGGATGATTAGCAATTAAATTACAGGAGAGGATTGGCGATGAAATTACTTGAGATAAAAAGTATATGAAACCGAAACACAAAGGCTCTATTGAGCATGTGTCTTGCGGACGTACGAAATGTGACCATTGGGAACTCTGAGTTGATGAGGAAATTGAAAGAAAAAAGTCAAAGCGAGCAGGGTGAAGAGTGTGAGGAGAGATTGGTGGGGAAAGTGGTGGGAGTAGTTGGATGAGCAGGGGGAGTTGCAGATATG
Organism: Idiotropiscis lumnitzeri; assembly: GCF_059441095.1. Classification (NCBI taxonomy): domain Eukaryota; kingdom Metazoa; phylum Chordata; class Actinopteri; order Syngnathiformes; family Syngnathidae; genus Idiotropiscis; species Idiotropiscis lumnitzeri. The sequence goes on from NC_142392.1 coordinate 16,417,626, forward strand.
AGGTTGGAAAGATGGGGGTCGAGTGGCCGATGGACGGTAGCTGTTTGTGAGGGTTGGAGATGGGGAGGCGTGGCTGGGGTGCGGACAATATATATAAGATATATAATCATACGCAATACCGACAAAGTGCAACGAAAGACGCTGGTGGAAAAACTGACACCAGGGGAATAACGACGGGAACGAAAAAGGCTTGCAAAAGGCAAGGAACAAAATGAACAAAAATCGCTTTCCGCAGAAGGGCAAGGAAAACCAATTGAGCGCAACCGAGAAGATCAATAAATGAAAACGGAAACACAAACAATGAACGGGAACAAGGTACACGGAATGCAATAACAAGGTGTCTAGAATTCACAACTTGGGGCATGAGCAAGATGAATATTCCGACGCTGAGTCGTCAGCGTGGAGTGTTTAAATAGTGCAGTAATCAATGACTTGTCGAGTGACAGGTGTGTGGCTGGTGGGCGTGTCTCTCCAGCCATGACGACATGAACAGGAACAAGCGCTGGAAGGAAACGCCCCCCACTCCAGCTGGGCAAACACAAAACAAAAACATGACAGGACAAAACGGACCATGACACAAAAGGATTAGGTTTTTGGGATAGGTTTTAATTGAAACATTTTATGATCATGTTTAAAGAAAATCTTTAGAACAGGAGCTGTCTAGCAATTGATGAGAGGTTTGCCAAGTATAAAGTTGGATTAAATAGTTCGGCAGCTGATTTATTAACTGATGTGTATCAAATGTAACAAAGGTGGACGACAGATGTTTTATGACTTTGCGACACCAGCCCTGACATGACAACTTTTAAGGGACTAGACAGCATTCAAGAAATACCAGACTAACATCCGCATCTATGAGCTGTTTGACGTCACAGGTGCAGGATCGTCAGCTGAGGAACAGGAGAAACGATTTCACGGAGACTCAATGGGAAAATCCACAAACGCACAGTGGTAAACTTTGGCATATGCTGGCTAAATTGAGGCTGAATTAGCGCCGAGGCAGGGGTCTCTGTGTGGAATTGGAAAGTATCTTTTTGGTGAGTGAAAGTGTGACAGAAAAAGTGTTTGTATGTCTAAGTGGTTTGAGTGAATGTTTAAGGGACGGGCCTCAGGAAAGAAACCTGATGAAGGGCACCGGCAAGCCCTAACACCACGTAGGATGCAATGGGCGGACAGGTCTGATCAACCTGGATCCCTATTGCACTCCCAAGTACTGATTTTCAAATTGTTATTGGAGACAGATTGGACTAATCAAATTCAAGCATCAAGTGAATGATGTCAGGAACTGTCCTTACTCGAGGCCGAGGCCAGACCTACAGACCAGCATGACGGTCACCGGCTGAATGGGGACACCTCAGGTGAGATTGGCCGTGCCGTGCATCAGATATTTCTGGCCCCGTTGGGGCCGATGTTGCTGTATCTTTCAGGTGGGGAGCGGAGGAGACAGGCCTGGTCTATGTGGCCAGGGCGAGACGTGAATGGAGTGAGACTTCCGGCAGTGACCCATCCATTAATGTCGTCATTACGCAGCTGTTCCAGTTGGCCGTCCTTAGGGCGTGTCCTTCCGGTTACGGACATCATGTGAAACAGTCCATCAATGAAAAAATGCTAATCAGTCTCAGGAGAACACATTTTTTTACATCATTTTGCACAACATCAGAAAAGAAAAATGTGGGATTGGATTAAGGAGTGTTACTAAAAATTGTTGTACTTGCATGTTCAGGTTGCACCTGCGCCTTCCGCTTCTGCTGCTCCTAGGCAAGGTTTGGGTGACGCGGCACCACAGCAGACTGGCTGTCCGTACCCGGCCGGTCAACGAGGGGAACAGAGGTAGGGGTGGTTATAGACGGGGGTTGTGAGTGGGGTGTGCTCTTGCTGCGGGGTCACTGGGTGATGAGCAGTCCATACCGAGCCACTTTCTGGAATGTGTCATCCTCTGGTCCGGTGCCATTCATGTCGCCCAGAGCTCCACCAGCGCAGGGGGCGCCACCGTTACCCACTCCCAATGCACTCTTGACACCAACCCGCTGGTACCCCATTCCATGACAGGGGGCCGCGGAGCATATGTGGTGCTCTCCTCCATTCCACTGGCTGAACTGAAACATCTGAGGGCAGCTCTGAAACCTGGTTCTCCATCCTCCCGCGGTGGGTATGCCCTGTTCCTGATCCAACCTCCACCCATTCACCAATTGACCCAGTACATTGTACACTGCACACATGATTTGGTTTATCAAAATGCATTCATCCAAATTTAGTCAGGAGTTCATCTTGCATTAGGATTATATATGTGCTATGTCTACCGGCGTTGCCTCGCATGCGTGCCTTGTCCCTGAGCAGCGGAATTGGTATGAATTGTTTACTTTCGCTGAGTCACAAATCACATTGACTATTGATGCGCGTCTTCATACTAAAGATCTAGGCCCCATGGTAAAGCGGTGTGTAGAGGCGGTTGGCTGGGTTCAGACGTCTATTACATGTTGAATACTCCGCGTCACTAACAGGGTATCATACTTCAGCACCCACAACAAATTCTTCGGTTTTGGGAACGTGACTAAATTTCAAAATTTCACGAAACGGGTCACTCGGGAGAGGTAGCTCTGTGTGCGTCTCTGCCGGATGGGTTGTGGACACGGGGCCCGACTGATTTTGGGCTCTGCTCCACAGCTCCCCCAATTGTTTTACTGTCTCTACACCCTCGCCCAGTTGACAGAATCAGAGTTGGCACAGCCTGGAGGTGGAGGGAGGCATTCGGGAGACAATAGGAGGTGAAGACTGCAGCGGTCTTGGAGCTGTCTACGTCTTGGAGAGCACCTATTCTTCCCGTAAAAAATGGTTTAATTTGGTATCTGCGTAATTCTAGTTGTGGGATTTTTATTTTATTTTTTATTATTATCATAAATGGTTACTATTTCATTTGGCTTGCTTTAAAGATTTGCCAAAGAACGGTCAAAATTGGAGCGTTAGCTCAGGGCTTAATTTATAATCTCTAAACAGTTAGATATTTGAACTCAGTGAACTACATTTTTTTAAATTCAGGAATAATTTGCCCATCTTGCAAAGCCAAATTCTAACATTGTGCCATATTAGCTGGATATCATTGGGACATTATTGCGAACCAACACTTCTGGATTGTGGTGATTATCGGCACAACGAAATGTATACGTTGGAAAATTGTTTCTGGGGGCAATGCCTGTGAGGATGCCACTGTCTAAATTATATTCAAAGAAAGCTTTTACAACAGTCTGGGAATTGAAATAGATATAGATATAAAATTTGGTGGGTCTACGTTAATTACAATATCTTATTCAAGTGCCTGATACAAGCTTCACAAACAAGTTTAAAAAGGTGATTGAGTGCAATTAATGACGGTAGTGTTGCAATTATTTAGTTAAGAATTTTAATTGCGGGACGGCACTAGTTAATTTGTTACTTTTTGTTGTCTAATATAACTTTGATTGGGATCGACCCCACTAGGGGGTGGGGTCATAGTATATTTCTTGCCGCATGCATTTTTTGTGGCCACAGGTTGCGTTTTCATTTTCATGGTAAGATATTTTTTCGGCGGGGATTGAAGGATTGTATTACGATGACTGGCATTATTTTAAACACATACGGGACAGAATGTCGATTATTAAAGTTAGCAGGTTCATATTCACTGAATATTTTAAACATTGATGAAACAAAAAGCATTTATCAAATTGAATTAGAAGCACGGGTCACAAGAATAACTGGGATTGTAGGCCTGATGTTTACTGATTTATTATATTATTCTTAGATGCTAAATTTATAGTACTTAGTTTAAATGTGTGAACTTTATTGAAATTCTCAGTCGCGAGAACAAATTTGCCTACATAGCATTTCCATGAGCTGCCCTCACATTCACAGCACTTCATGGACAAAGACGACAAAGCACATTCTCCACATTGCACTGGAGGACTCACACAGACGCTATCGCAAAAAACACATTCCGAAAGACATAACAATTGGAGATCGGAGCACACGCACATACACACTTGAACATACACGTGCACATACACACACACACATGCACACCAACAAGATTACAGAGGAATGCCAGCGGGGAGAGAGACGGAGAGACTGCCCGCCGGAGAAGGCCAGCCTTGGCGTTCCAGTCTTGGGGACCAGACGGGAATCAACTATCCAGACGATGACTAACCTGGGGAGGACCTTCCCTCGGACGTGGACCCGTGCCGTGGGAGGGAGCGAGGACGACCAATTCAACCAATTCAACCTACATTACCCTTGACATAAAAAACTCCTATAAAAACTGAAGCTGGGCTGAAAGATGGTGCGCATTTTTCGACTGTGCTCGCCCGAGTGCAGTTTCTCGTGAGATTAAGAAAAAGCCACCCAGATATCTGTCTTTGTACTATATCCTGAACTCCAGAAATTGAAGAAACTAAATATCGGAACTCTAATCAGTTGTTGAGTCTTTATTTGACCCTTTTCTTCTTGAGTACAAAAACCGAACACGCATTGGCGTAAGTTTGGCTTTTAAAGGTTGATTTACAAACTACTTCTCATTTCCATGGTGACCCAACTCCAACAGTAACTGTAATGATAGCAGTTATATCATTAGTCACTAGTTGGCAGTATTGCCTGACGTGTGTTTGGTTACCAGACAAACAAGTGTGTCTGCACATAGACGAGAATGCAAGTCAGTAAATAAAGAGAAACAAGCTTGCAGCATCACGTTACCTGCGTGACTTCTTAAGATAGAAGACAGAACATTACATGGTACAGTGGAACCTCGGTTCTCGACCATAATCCGTTCCAGAACCCTGTTCGAAAAGCGAATTGTTCGAACACCGAAACCATTCCTTTGCTGCTTGCACTGACTTTCTTTGGAGGCAAGATTTGGGGCTAAAACACTTCGTACACCTATATAAAACGCGAGAGCAAAACGCAGCACGTCCGCACGCGACAACAGTTGGTCACGAAGAGAGAGAGAGAGCGATCTACACCCGTACGCCGCTCAGCATCCCATCCTCGCGGACGCACTCACGCGTCGTACCGGCGTTCGAACTCCGAGGTTTGTTCGAACTGCGAAGCAAGAATTTCTCTTTTTTGTTGTTCGAACTCCGATTTGTTCGACCTCAGAGTCGTTCGAGAACCGAGGTTCCACTGTACCAGGTCGCGGGTCAAGAAAAGGACTGACGCGAGATGGACTCCGTAAGGCCACCAGAAGCGCTGAAAATGACGGGAAATGTGGACGTGAGTTCAAGCAACAATTCCTGCTCTACCTTGCCGTCGTGGGAGTCGGAAACAGAGCGGACGAAAGAAAAATAGCCCTTTTGCGAACCAATGCCGGAGCCGAGGCCATCGAGGTATTCAATGAACCCGAAGATAAAGACAAGTTTGAAACGGTCCTGTGGATTTAATTGCAGATACACTTGCAAGGAGATTTTCAAGTCGGACCTTTCAAGAGAAGCTATATCGTCCAACACTCACTCAGTGGTGCGTAAGTGTGTTTCTGGATATTATTTGTCCAGCCGTGGTGTCATAAATGATGGTATTTTGATGGGGATTCATTCAAGTAGGACAAAGTAGGACTTCGCTGAAGGCACCTTAAATTACTTCCATACCCTGGAAGGTCACTGACCTGGCGAGAGAATTGTCCCCACCATAAACAATGCTCAGGCCTATTTTCTCTCAGGGCAGTATATGGTTACATCGGAACTTCAGAACCAAGACTGGTCACTTCTGTGAGCTCCAGTCCCTTCATAGTTTCATAAAGAGAATTACTTCCCAGATCTATATTAGGCCATTTAAAAATACATGACTTTTTTTAATTTCAATGTATATTTAAGCTTGCTGATGTAATACTACAATATTTATTCAATTATTTTAAGATGCAAAATTATATCAATTAATTTAAACCTTTTTATTTCACACTTGAATATTTCTTAACAAATTTGTTCATTTGAATATGTATGCAATTTAAATTATTCCATCCATCCAGCCATTGGCTGCCGCTCATCCGGGGTCGGGTTATTGAATTAATTTAATACTTAAGTATTTTTTATATTTCAATATTTATTTCAAAATGAACTCTTCTCAATGTGTTCAATATTTATAAAATGTTTCTATATTTCTTATTAATTAAATTAGGTCTGTAAGTGGGTGCCAATTTTAATATTTCCCTATTTCATTATATAAATAATCCAATGTATAAAAAATATAATAAAGCATGAAAAAAAATATTTGGTATATTTGACAAAATGATAGTTTTTCCGAAGTGAGATTCTGCTTAGCAACACACCCCAAACGCTTGATAGAGCTCAACCTAGAAAGTGTATTTGGGCAGAAAGTGAAATATTAAATGTATGTGAGGGGATATTTGAAGAGTTTGAGTTTTGTTCAATGGACCATACATATACGAGCCAGCCTAACACAGCGAGAAAACCAGCGCTGACTCCAGTCGCCATCAAGTTGCCAACTCCTGACAAATCAAAACCTTTGAGAGAAACTGAGACGATTTGCGTTTCTCCTTCTGGCTCTTTTTATCGTTCAACTTCTAGTTCAGTTTTTCACCTTTTCACAGCGTAATGGAGGCCAGTTGAGCAAGTGGAACAAGTGATTTTATTGATGATTGTGGAAGGCACCGATTTCATAAGCACCGTTTCTTCTCACACCTTTTCCATTAAGTACGATTAAAAAGACAACTGAAAAGTATAATATTAACAAATGTTGTTCCAGGCAAAGGCAATTAATTTCATTTACATGTTTGATGTAAACACACAAAAAAAATCATCATCACTCAGACACAATGGTTCTTCTGGCACTGATCACATTGGCTAAATGTCAATAAAAAAGCATATTTTATTCAAAATCACATTTACATCTTACCACAAAGAGTCAGTTCCTTCAGTTTTTTGTTGTCTTTTTTTAAGCTTCAAGGATCGCTGCAATTTTCACCAGCACAATCGTGTCTCTCAGCGCTACGTTTAGTGAAGAATTTTTTCGCGCAAACGCTGCAACTTTTCTCCATTGTGTGTTCTTGTGTGGTTTCGTAAATGCGACTTTAGAGAGAAACTCCTGGCACAAAATGAGCAGGAAAAAGGTTTTTCTCCACTGTGCGTTCTTGTGTGATATGTTAAACTTGAATTTTGAGAGAAGCTTTTACCACAAACTGAGCAAGAAAAAGGTTTTTCTCCAGTGTGTGTTTTTGTGTGACAAGTTAAATTTGACTTTGCGGAGAAGCGTCTACCACAAACTGAGCAGGAAAAAGGTTTTTCACCACTGTGTGTTCTTGTGTGTGCTATTAACCTTGCCTTTTGAGAGAAGCATTTTCCACAAACTAAGCAGGAAAAGGGTTTTTCTCCACTGTGTGTTCTTGTGTGGGTTGTTAAATGCGACTTTTGAGAGAAACTCTTGCCACAAACTGAGCAAGAAAAAGGTTTTTCTCCACTGTGCATTCTTGTGTGGATTGTTAAATGAAACTTTTGAGAGAAGCTTTTGGCACACACTGAGCAAGAAAAAGGTTTTTCTCCACTGTGCGTTCTTGTGTGCCTTACTAAATAAGACTTTCGAGAGAAGCTTTTGTCACATACTGAGCAAGAAAAAGGTTTTTCTCCACTGTGCATTCTTGTGTGGACTGTTAAATGAAACTTTTGAAAGAAGCTTTTGCCACAAACTGAGCAAGAAAAAGGTTTTTCTACACTGTGCGTTCTTGTGTGGATTGTTAAATGAAACTTTTGAGAGAAGCTTTTGTCACATACTGAGCAAGAAAAAGGTTTTTCTCCACTGTGCATTCTTGTGTGGATTGTTAAATCAAACTTTCGAGAGAAGCATTTCCCACAAACTGAGCAAGAAAAAGGTTTTTCACCACTGTGTGTTTTTCTGTGCCCTTTTAAAGACAACTTTGAAGATAATGAGTCAGTGTGACATGCCCTTTCACCTTTGGCTTGGCCATCATCATCATCATCATCGTCATGAGTGTCTGATAATGTGTCCTCATTATGTACTTGTGATGATCCCCATTGGTCTTCATCAACTTCTGTCGTCACGTGATGACTTGAGCTGCTGCTTGTAGGCTCCGCCCCTCTTTTGTCCTCATTCTCATCCTTTTTTTTATCTTCAGTCTTTATAGGGAGAATGTTTACTGGTGACTTGTTGATCTCCTCCTCCTCCTTTTTGATGTGAGTCCAATCTGGCTCCTCTTTCACAAAACGGAGATCGTTTTCACTGACGTCTGCAGGACACAAAAAGACAAATCCACATTTTGTTTGGTCAAGTCAAAGCTCATGCGGCGACTTTGTCTTATAATGTTTCCACTGTGCTACCTTGACTTGTTCCTGCCGCACACGGAGCAATGTGTGCGACCCCTACTTTGACCGGACCATGGGGACATTTCACAAAATTACGTCCTACGATGTAAACCTCCATTTTCTAGCAGCACAACAGTGATAAACGAGCATTTAAAAAGGAAGCACGTTGCGGCTGATGCCCGATTTCATTCCTGACATAGTCACAGACGTTTCTGGAAGCGAGCTGAAGTTAGCACACACAGGCTATTGTGTGGGTGTGATGGAACACCTGTTGTGGGACCCTAACTTATTGATGGGGACCACTGGGGGCCATCGCAACATAATGCAAATTGATAGAATAGGAATCCTTCAAGCGAAATATGTTTTCAAGTATTTCATTTTGCATTAAGAGATATAACTAAATGTTCCTGGGCTTGTTGGTAGAAAAGGGGGGTCTGACGTTCTCCCTTTTTAATTTCAGCGTAAGCCAAAGATGCAGATGCATTCCTTGCAGCATGCGCTTGTTCACTGATGAGATCCGTGCAACCCTGGATGGATGCATTCAATGTATTTTAAATGTTTGGATGAGGTGAAACGATGCACACGTGCACAAAACAGTGCAGGGCCACCCGAGGTTCTTTGATTCTCGCCCGACCAAGCCAGTACAACGTTCATAAATAAATAAGACCAACACGGACTTGATTTTTTTTTAAAAACTTCATATTTTGTTTTTTTTTTTCACTAAAATTGATCAACCGCCATTGATGTTTTTGCCCCAGTGTGCACATTTTTTACAGTCAGGCAGAATTCCTTCCGTAAGGAATTGCTTGAACAAGATATGTCAGACAGAGTTTTTGCAAAAACGAGACAAGCCTGCACAAATGAATCACCGAGCCAAGATTGACTTTGTCACTTGCAAGGGGCAGTCCGTCAAAGAGAAAAGCTATCCCACTCCTGTGCGGCGTTTTATTGAAGCACAGCAAAGTAATTTGTATATGCAAACTCATAAAGAATGGAAAAACATGAACACTTTGACTTTATCACACCCGTCCACACTCTTCCTGTTGTTCGAACGATTTCAGCTTGCAAGACATGTTTGGGTCACACATCTGCTAAACGGTTTCCTGTCAAACACGGTTCAAGACGTGCATCTGTTTTTGTGGCTTCCTGCTAAACTGCCAGCATAGACACAACTCTGTTACCACTGAACTCACGTTTTCCTGTTTAAGAGGTCCATGTTTTTGTGACCTTTTATTAACCTGTAAGCATAGTTTTGAAACATGAGGTGTCAGGTTGAAATGCCCTGAGGCCTTTGGGAGAGCTTAATTTGCTGCCGACTGAAATAGCTTCCTGCACCAGATAAAGGTGACTGACACCAGGGAAAAAGCAGGTATTGTTGTGCATTTTTACCGGTCGACCGGGAGAGTGAGACAGAGAGCCGTCCTGCTTCCTTCAGCTCTGTGCACCCTCTCGCTGCTAGCCCCCCCCCATTATTAAAAAATCAAACGGCAATAACCTTGAACGATTTCCCCAAACAACTTAATGTTGTGATGCATATTTTAAACAATAGAAAGTCGTTCTTCACAAAGCAAATGAGACAAACCTGCTTTGTGTAGCACAACACGAGGCTGGTTGTTAACTCGTCCAGCAGTTGAAGATGTTGCTCGTTCTCTTCTTTTATTCCACAAAGTTCCTCTTTGTACTTGGGTGTCGTTTTTTCACACATTTTCAAACGCCAATCCCAATAAATCCGCACTTGATCTCTGCTTGGGGATAACTCGTGTGCTTCTCTTTGTTCGACGAGACGAATGAAAGATGGCGTCGTTTTTCAAAGTTGCATTGAAAGGATTTCCTTCGAGAAAACCGCAGTCTGCTCTGCACGCATGCGGAAGAATAGGACACACCCCGCTGTGATATGATTGGCTCCTGGCTGTGTGGAGCACTGTCATTGTAAATGATGGCAACGAGGCTCTTGTCTTGTAAAACGTTTTAATTGGCGAGACCACTCCAACAACTCCCCACTTGCATGAACAATCTCGCGAGACCCCTGCGAGACCATTGTGACACTCAGTTACCGTAAAGATGCAACACAGTCGCAAAGACAAATATAGCACCATTACATGACATCTCCCCTCATTTGTGTTATTTTCAATAACATCAAACAAGCACACATTTTCCCCAACTGGGCTGCAAAATGCAAAAAAGTAAAGATGCCTCTCAGAAATCAAGTTAACCTGAAATATGCATCAATCAAACAAATCCCAACAGCATGAGAATTTTTTTCTTTTTCCATTTTTCCCATTTTTTTTCTTTTCCTTTTCTCCCCAAGGACCATGAGTCTCAGTCTCACAGGTCAAGCCTGTCGACTGGTTTGCACACCCGCCCAGAACGGGTCACCACCCGAGTAGGTGGGGAAGTCGAGGATGTCGACTCGCTCCGGCATACAGAAGCGGTGTCGTCTCTGCCGGTGTTGACAGGATGGACATCCGTCGGCTTGTAGTCTTCGGATGCTGCTGGGACTGACTGGGGAACTGGCCCAGGTTTGAGGTGACGGCGGTTCCGCCTCAGTTCTGCTCCTTGTGGTGTCCGGATGAGGAAAGACCTAGGTGTTGTACTCTCTCATGAAACCGCAGCTGGCAAACACCATGACTTCTCGTGATCCAATTTGGAAAACACTTGGTCACCTGGATGTAAAGAAGGCAAAGTTCTGGCTCCATGGCGACGGTTGAAGTAGTGAGTCTGTTTAGCCTTTTCCTTCTTATCTGTCTCCTCCACATCTGTCCTGCTGGGCCACTTAGGTTTGAGGTTCTCCTCCAGTGTTGGAAGTGTCGTTCTATTTTTCCTCCCCATCAACAGCTCAGCTGGGCTGTAGCCTGTCATGGAACAGGGAGTAGCTCGATGACACATGAGCGCCATGACAGGGTCCTCCTGCTTCAGGATCCTCTTAGCTGTCTGCACTGCTCTTTCTGCATGTCCATTTCCTTTTGGATGATGAGGGCTGGACGTGTAGTGTTAGAAGCCGAGCTGTTTAGAGAACTGCTGGAATTCAGCACTTGTAAACTGGGGACCATTGTCGCTCACAATCTCACTTGGAATGCCGAATCTAGGGAAAACGGTTTTCAAACTTTTATTATTTGTGCACTCGTTGTAGATGGCAGGTGTAATATTTCAATAAACCTTGAGTAGTAATCCGAGATTACAAGGTAGTTATGTTGTTTAAATTCACGGATGCCCATGGCTACTCTCTTCCAAGGTCGCTCCGGAAACGGTGTGGATAGGAGTGGCTCCTTTTGTTGACTTCTTCTCATTTCGTAGCACACTTGACATGATGCCACGAGCTTGCATATTTCCGATGAAAGTCCGGGCCACCACACGGATGAACCCGCTCTCTGTCTACATTTGATGAGGCCTTGATGTCCCTCATGAACTTTCTGAAGTACTTCCCCTCTCATTGATCGTGGCACAACAATCCTACACCCTCTCAGAATTAGGCCATCGTGCACTGACATATGCTCTAGCAACTACTGGCACTTTACTGATGTGCTCAGGCCATCCTCTCTCTATTAGCCCTGCAACACATTGAAGTTCGGGGTCAGCGGCTGTCGCTACCCTAATTTCCTCCAACTTGCCTGTAGATGCCGGGATCCCTTCCACCACACTAGCCACATAACAGGCCACATCGCTATGCGTTTCGTTTACAGTGTTTGCGTTCGGTAGCGGGCTGCGTGACAGCGCGTCCGCAACAATCAGGGTTTTCCCAGGAGCATATTCAGCGATAGGGTTGAATCTCATTAGTCTCATGAGAAGACGCTGGCAACGTAAGGGTACATTGTCCAAACTTTGATTGTTGATGAGAGGTACAAGTGGTTTGTGATCAGTTACCAACTTGAACTGTTCCAGTCCGTTAAGGTATCTGTCGAACTTCTCGCACGCCCAGACACCAGCCAATGCTTCCTTTTCTATCTGTGCGTAGCGAGATTCTGCATCGCTTAGCCTTCGGGAGCAATAAGCTACAGGTTTCCAGTGATCTCCATGGAGTTGCAGTCACACACCACCCAGTCCATAACTGCTCGCATCAGCCGACACAGCAGTTGGCATCCCCACATTGTAGTAGGCAAGCACCGGTGCAGTTGTTAGCAATTCCTTAATGTTCTCAAAAGCTGCTTGTTGAGCGTGACTCCAAGTCCAGACGGCATCATTCCTCAGGAGCTCATGCATTGGCTGACCCACCGTTGAGAGGTTTGGAATATACCTTCCTAGGTAATTGACCATTCCCAATATCCTCTTCAGCTCTTTCAAATCACCTGGTGGCGACAACTGCCGTATAGCTTCCACCTTCTCTGGGTCTGGCCGGATGCCAGACCTGTCGATGAGGTGTCCAAGGAATCGCAGCTGGTTCTGTTTAATTGAACACTTATCTTTGTTGAGCTTCAGGCCAGCAGTCTGGATGCGTTGCATCACCTTCTCCAAGTTGTCGTCGTGCTCCTTCTCAGTAGCCCCGTACACCAGGATGTCATCCATGAAGACCTCAACCCCTTCAAGGCCCTGTAGAGTCTCCATCATCTTCCTCTGGAAGATCTCTGGTGCACTTGTAATTCCAAACGGGAGTCGTTTAAAGTTGAAGCGGCCAAAGGGAGTGATGAATGTAGTGAGCCTACAGCAGTCTGGATGGAGGGGTATCTGGAAGAACCCGCTGGCTGCATCCAAGGAAGAAAAGACTGTAGCTCCGCTTAGTTTCGCTATGATGTCATCAGCTGTGGGCAAAATGTACCGTTCTCGTTTAACAGCCTCATTCAGCCTTTTGAGGTCGACACAGATGCGGGCTTTTCCTGTGCTTTTCTTCAGGACTGGCACCATGGGTGCACACCAGTCAGTGGGCTGTGTAACCCTCTCTATTATGCCATTTTGTTCCATCCTCTGTAACTCTTCTTTCACCTTTTGCAGCATGGGCAGAGGAACACGTGTGTATGGCATATGGTTGAGCATTGTCTTTTAATTGTATTCGCACCGGTTCAGTCTTTAAAGTCCCATGTTCACCGTATGCTTGTATGTGACCTCTGTTGGTCACCAACTCATCTATTCTCCTCACCAGGTTCATTTTCACAGACATTGGCCGGCTGAGGGGGTTATTCACCGTGCGACCACGAATAACATAAACTGCGAGAGGGTAGGTTTTGCCTTTATAGGTAACTGTGCTTTGGATCAGACCTAAGCACTGCAATTCACCACCTGGACTATCAAGTGGAATGTCAGCAGGCTGCAGTTGTGTTTTGGGAGTGAGCGAACGGTAGGTCTGTTCGCAGATGACGTTCACGTCTCCCCCTGTGTCAATTTTAAATTCTGCTGGTGTAGATCCCAGCAACAACTTCACGGCCCATTGCTGTGAAGTTCCATTTGCTTTTCTCACTGACCCAAGGAAATACGGTTGCTGTTGCTCCGATTGCTCTGTGACTTCACTCACCGCTTTTTTATTCCTACACACTCTGCTCCAATGTCCCACTTTGTTGCACGAGTTACATGTAGATTTCTTAGCAGGACACATTTCATCCTTATTATTGCTTGGCTTTCCCACATTTTCCACATTGTCCATAACAGCTCTCCCTCTGCTTGAAGTGTTGCTTGGTGCGCTTTTTAAATTTATTGGTCACCTCATGTACCATCCCAGCTGCTTCTCCTTGCATGCTAATTTGGGACGTTACCTCCTCACACTGCCTGACCGTCTCAATCGTCCGCGCCAGCGTTAGGTCGTTTATCAGCTGCAGTTTACGTGAAACCTCCTTGTCCAATATTCCCACGACGATCCTGTCGCGAATGTTCTCCTCTCGGGTCGCGCCGAAGTCACAATGTTCGGAGAGCTCGTACAACACCCGAATGAAAGTCTCCGCCTTCTCGCCCGGCCGCTGTGCGCGCTGGTGGAAGCATGCGCGTTCATGTATCACATTCCGTCGTGGCACGAAATAGTCATCGAACTTGCAGAGTACTCGGTCAAAGTCATTTCTGTGTCCATCTTCGGCGAATGTAAACGACTTGTAGATGTCCTCGGACTCACTACCCATGGCGTATATCAGGCTGCTCACCTGCACCGCACCCTCTTCTCTGTCGAGTTTAGTGGCGGTCCTAAATCTCACAAATCGCTGCTTCCAGTCCGGCCACTCTCCTGGCTTATCAAAGGGGAAACCCGTCGGGGGATTAAACTTGGCCATTGTTTCGAGTTTACTTCTGACACCATGTAAATGATGGCAACGAGGCTCTTGTCTAGTAACACGTTTTAATGGCGATACCACTGCAACAACTGCCCGCACTTGCATGAACAATCTCGCGAGACCCCCTGCGAGACAACTGTGACACTCAGTTACCGTAAAGGTGCAACACCGTCGCAAATACAAAATTAGTACCATTACATGACATTTACGATACGTTTTAAAAAAAAAAAAAAAATTATGGTGACTATACGTTTTTTTTAATGGTTACTGTAAATTTTTGTCTTCTATCTTAAGAAGTCACGCAGGTACAGTGATGCTGCAAGCTTGTGTCTCTTTAGTTATTGATTTGCATTCTCGTCTATGTGTGTACACACGAGTTCGTCTGGTAACTAAACACACATCAGGCAATACTGCCAACTACTGACTAATGATATAACTGCTATCATTACAGTTACTATACGTTTGAAATCAAACCACTTCGTCGTGATGACGTCAGACATTTCCGTGTTCCTTTCATTTTATGTTTAGATACTTAATGGTTGCAATACAACATTTCTGTTCATAGCTGCTGGCTCTCCACCCAAATGCAGTTCAAGTCAGACTTCTGTTAAACGTCGAGCGTACATAGAAACAATTCATTTTAGCGATTAGCGCGCTTAGCACCTCCTCGCCTCCTCGATTAGCACGCTACTTGTTCGTGGAGTCGTTTATTAGCCATCACGTATCTTGTTGCTGCTCCTGTGCGCGGACTTAGATATAGTTCAAATAAAGTCCGTTCTGCTGCGGCGCAAGAAAGCTTAGCGCAGGGCGTTTAAGTAGCGGCAAAATAAATCACTTCCAGGACAACCAGCGACAGGCCGACGCTATATATATATTTTTTAATCAATACTGCGTGAACTAGGGGCACAAACAGCTTTGACGAGCTCAAACTCGTGTTGTCTGAGATCGCCTTTTTCGGTCCCAAAACGATGCATCGTTCAGATGGACTACGGCGGAAAAAAAGCATGTTCCCCAGGGTCCCACGCGCCCGCCTCAGCATCGCACCGCGACCCACGATTTGAGAATCACGGCTTTAAAGAGTGAAGATGAAGACAAGGGTGAGAGTGAGGACAACAGACACGCGGAGCCTCCAAGCATCACGTGACAACAGAAGGTGACGAAGACGACTGGGGGCCATCACAAGCACATAGTGAGTACACATCGTCCCACGCTCCTGAAGACGACAATGATGATAATGATGATGATGATTTTCGGCACCGCGCAAGTGGCTGCCTGTTTCAGCAGCACTGGCTCACCGTTGAGCCTTCTTCGTGTGTTTTTCCCTTTACCCTGTTTATTTATTTATTTATTTCACCTCATCACAGCAATGGACATCAAACTTGTGGTGGTTTTATTGCTGCTGGGGGCTGTTTTTTGCGCGACCGTGTCCGGAGACATAACTCTGAGTTACGGATCGATCGTGTACACAAGAGATCACCTGTTAGCACTCCGTGCTAACCCCGCACCGGCTGCCGGAGCGAGACCCGATGTCCCCCGGGAGCTGAGGAGGAAGAGACGGGGATGCGGGGGCTAAACACCAGGCAAGGAGGAGACGATAGCACCCTGTCCTCCCATCCGTTATTATGGGGAATGTTAGATCTGTTCCCAATAAAATGGACAAGCTAACAGCGTTAACCCGTCTCGAGTGGAATTTCCGGGAGGCTAGCTTGCTGATGTTCACGAAGTCTTGGCTAACAGAGCTAACGCCGGACGCCATCGTCAAATTGGACGGCTTCCAAATTCTACGTGCGGACAGGACACTGGAAAGCGGTAAGAAGAAAGGAGGAGGGCTGGCTGTGTTTATTAATGATAGATGGTGTAATCCTGAGCACATCACTATTAAGGAGCAACTTTGCAGTCGGGACATTGAACTTCTAGCTGTTAGCGTGCGTCCGTATTACGTCCTACGAGAGTTCAGTCACGTGATCTCGGTGGCGGTGTACGAACCTCCGTCTGCTAAGAGTGAGACAGTCTGTGACGTACTGACTGCTGCTGTGAGTAGGCTACAAACAAAACACCCAAATGCCCTGCTCCTTATCACTGGTGACTTCAATCATGCTTCTCCTTCCTCCTCTCTGCCTTCATTCACACAATATGTGACTGCCACACCAGAGACAATAAAATCTTGGACCTTTTCTATGCCAACACCAAGGAGGCATACACATCACTGTCCCTCCCCTCGCTGGGCAAAGCTGATCACAACTTGGTGGCTCTCCTTCCTGTGTACAAACCTCTGGTCCGCAGGCCGCCAGCTGTGACAGGCAAAGTTCAGAGAGGGTCTGGAGAAGCAGAGGAGGCCCTAAAGGACTGTTTCAACACAACTGTGTGGGAAGTATTCAGCGAAGCTCGCTGGGAGGACACTAATGGTCTAACGGACACAATTACAGACTATAATAATTTCTGCATGGAGAACACCATTCCCACCAGGACAGTAAGATGTTTCTCCAACAACAAACCATGCATCACACCAGACATTAAAGCTCTCCTGAAGGAGAAAAACAGGGCTTTTGTGTCAGGCGACAAGGAAGAGCTGAAGAGAAACGTCAGCTGAGAAGGAGGATCAGAGAGGGGAAAAAGTCCTATGGGATGCGGATGGAGGAAAAGCTGCAGAGTAATAATGCCATGGATGTCTGGATGAGCCTGAAGACCATTTCAGGCCACAGAAACCAAAGCCCCAGAAGGGGGGGACCTTCATTGGGCAATTGAGTTGAACCTATTTTTCAATATGTTTGATCAGATGCGTGCCCCCGCTTAGTCTCCCCTGCTGCAGCCCCCACCAAGCCCTCCTGCCGCTGCGAATGAGACCCTCTCTCCCCCTCTCTCTCCTCTCTCCTCTCCCCCCCACAGGCTTCAGTTCCCTGCCACATCAGACAACCACCACTTCCTACTGCTCAGCCTTGTTCCTCACAACATCTCAGGTGAAGAACCAGCTGAGGAAGATAAAGGCAAGGAAGGCAGCGGGTCCAGGTGGGATTCGTTCCCAGCTCCTCAAATCCTGCGCAGACCAGTTGTGTGGAATCGTCCAGCACATGTTCAGCCTGAGCCTGAAGCTGGGCAGAGTCCCCCAGCTGTGGAAAACATCCTTCCTGGACCCCCCATCCGAAGGAGCTCAACAACTTCAGACCAGTGGCGCTGACGTCTCATCTGATGAAGACCCTGGAGAAACTGGTCCTCGTCCATCTGCGCCCCCTGGTGAGCTCTTCGATGGACCCACTCCAGTTCGTATACCAGCCTGGCATCAGTGTGGATGATGCCATCATCTACCTGCTCCACACTTCACTCTCCCACCTAGAGAAGGCGGGGAGCACTGTGAGGATCATGTTCTTTGATTCCTCCAGTGCTTTCAACACTATCCAGCCCACCCTATTGGGAGACAAGCTGGAGCAGGCGGGAGTGGCTCACCACCTCATCACATGGATCCATGACTTCCTCACAAACCGGCCACAGTACGTGAAAACACACGACTGTGTGTCTAACGTGCTCCTCTGCAGCACAGGAGCGCCGCAGGGAACTGTTCTGGCTCCCTTCCTATTCACCTTCTACACCTCGGACTACAAATACAATTCCTCTACCTGTCACCTGCAGAAGTTCTCTGATGACTCTGCGATTGTCGGCCTCATCACTGACGGAGACGATCGGGAGTACAGAGGGGTTACGCAGGGTTTTGTGGACTGGTGTCAGCAGAACCGCCTCCAAATCAACGCTGGGAAATCCAAAGAGCTGGAGGTGGATTTCTGCAAGAGTTGGCACTCTCCACCTGCACCAGTGAATATCCAGGGAACAGACGTTGAGAGGGTCTCAACTTAAGAGTACCTGGATGTTCATCTGAACAATAAACTGGACTGGAGCGACAACACAGACGCTCTCCATAGGAAGGGGCAGAGCAGACTCTTCCAACTCAGGAGACTGAGGTCCTTTGGCGTTCAGGGGACACACCTCAGGAATTTCTATGACTCTGTGGTTTCATCTGTCTTTTTCTTTGGAGTGGTCTCCTGGGCAGGAGGCATCTCGGGCCGGGACAAAAAGAGACTGGACAAACTAGTGAGGAGGGCCAGCTCTGTCCTGGGCTGCTCCCTGGACTCTGTGGACTCAGTGGGGGGCAGGAGGATAACGGCGAAACTGTCATCAATGCTGGACAACCCAGCCCACCCACTCAATGACACTCTCGGAGCACGCCAAAACTCCTTCAGTGATAGAGTGAAGAGATTTTTCCGCTCCTTCCTGCCGGCTGCTGTCAGACTTTTTAACAAGAACATTAGGACAGGTGTCAGGTTCGTCAATCAGACATAATATATTTTATCTTACCCCTGGTGTTCCGTGTTGTCCCTTCTGGTTCAGTCGGACGGTGACCGAGCCGCGCGTCGGGATGTTCTAGAGAGGCTGGCCTCAAGATGAGGGTTTTAAATACTAGTTGCTGTGCACAGTCTTTCTTCAGCCGTCACTGTTCTCTCCGCTCGATCCAGTCACCATCCAGCCCGAACTTTGAAATGTCACGGAAGAATCAGAGACAAAAATAGACACGAACACCAAGTGGCAAGAGTCTGGCAGCCAGGAGAGATGATACCCCAGTGATCCTGTCGAATCTCTGAAGCTTACTGCACCTCCCTGGGCCTTTTATTGAAAATCACGAGTTATATCACAATACAGGTTTACACAACAGATCAAGGGTATGTTTATTCTGGTCGCAGCTGTTGTTGATCCTGCTCACGTCTGCACTTCTTTCATGTTGATTTGGAGTCGACTTAACCTGGGTGCAGGTGGCTGTTCCCAGAGTTGTTAGTTAATGTGTGAACTAAAATTAGCAACAAAACCTATACCGTATAGTTAATGTTGTGCCGTGTGATATCAACTTCTCTTTATTACATTTGTTAATAATTGTTCATGTTATTTCTCTGTAGCCACTTCATAAGAATTTCTTTATTATTCTCAACATTCTTTTTTAGCATAGGTGTCGTCGTAGTAGCAGCAGACTTCAGCAAACATCTCTTATCAGGATTCAGCACGATGTTGCTTGCATCAGCTTTTCTCCTGAATTTCCACTCAAACTGCAAACACTCAAGCATAGTCTACTTCACTAGACTGCGACATGTTATATGCACTACGTATTAAAATAAACTGTGTCACGGCAAATGTATAATAACCTCTTAATATTATTCTAACAGGTATAATTGACAAAATGATAGTTTTTTTCCGAAGTGAGATTCTGCTTCGCAACAAACCCCAAACGCTTGATAGAGCTCAACCTAGAAAGTGTATTTAGCCAGTCAGAAATTTATTCAGAAAGTGAAATATTAAATGTATGTGAGGGGATATTCGAAGAGTTTGAGTTATGTTCAATGGACCATACATATACGAGCCAGCCAAACACAGCGCGAAAACCAGCGCTGACTCCAGTCGCCATCAAGTTGCCAACTCCTGACATTCCAAAACCTTTGAGAGAAATTGAGACTATTTGCGTTTCTCTTTCTGGTTCTTTTTATAGTTCAACTTCGAGATCAGTTTTTCACCTTTTCACACAGCGTAATGAAGGCCAGTTGAGCAAGTGGAACAAGTGATTTCATTGATGATTGTGGAAGGCAACGATTTCATAAGCACCGTTTCTTCTCACACCGTTTCCATTAGGTACGATTAAACAGACAACTGAAAAGCAAAACATTAACAAATGTTATTCCAGGCAAAGGCAATAAATTTTATTTACATGTTTGATGTTAACACACAAAAAAACTCACCATCACTCAGACACAATGGTTCTTCTGGCACTGATCACATTGGCTTAGTGTCAATAAAAGAGCTTTGCAAAATTCAATTTCATCATATTTTATTGAAAATCACATTTACATTTTACCACAAAGAGTCGGTTCTTTCATTTTTTTTTTCTTTTTTTAATCTTCAAGTATCGCTGCAATTCTCACCAGCACAATTGTGTCTCTCAGCATGCTGTTTAGTGAAGAATGTTTTAGCACAAACGCTGCAACTGAATGGCTTGTCTCCATTGTGTGTTCTTGTGTGGCTTTGTAAACTTGACCTTTGAGAGAAACTCTTGGCACAAACTGAGCAGGAAAAAGGTTTTTCTCCAGTGTGTGTTCTTGTGTGGCTTGTGAAATGCGACTTTTGAGAGAAACTCTTGGCACAAACTGGGCAGGAAAAAGGTTTTTCTCCAGTGTGTGTTCTTGTGTGGCTTGTGAAATGCGATTTTTGAGAGAAACTCTTGGCACAAACTGAGCAGGAAAAAGGTTTTTCTCCACTGTGTGTTCTTGTGTGGCTTGTGAAATGCGACTTTTGAGAGAAACTCTTGGCACAAACTGGGCAGGAAAAAGGTTTTTCTCCAGTGTGTATTCTTGTGTGGCTTGTGAAATGCGACTTTTGAGAGAAACTCTTGGCACAAACTGAACAGGAAAAAGGTTTTTCTCCAGTGTGTGTTCTTGTGTGATTTGTTAAAAATGACTTTACATTAAAGCTTTTGCCACAAACTGAGCAGGAAAAAGGTTTTTCACCACTGTGCTTTCTTATGTGGTTTGTTAAATGCAACTTTTGAGAGAAACTCTTGGCACAAACTGAGCAGGAAAAAGGTTTTTCTCCACTGTGTGTTCTTGCGTGCCTTGTGAAATTAGAATTATGGGAGAAGCTTTTCCCACAATCTGAGCACGAAAAGGGTTTTTCACCACTGTGTGTTCTTGTGTGGATTGTTAAATGAGAATTTTGAGAGAAACTCTTGCCACAAATTGAGCAAGAAAAAGGTTTTTCTCCACTGTGTGTTCTTGTGTGCCTTACTAAATGAGTCTTTCGAGAGAAGCTTTTACCACAAACTGAGCACGAAAAGGGTTTTTCACCACTGTGTGTTCTTGTGTGGTATGTTAAATTTGATTTTAGAGAAAAGCTTTTACCACAAACCAAGCAGGAAAAAGGTTTTTCTCCACTGTGTGTTCTCGTGTGCGGTTTTAACGACAGCTTTGAAGTTAATGAGTCAGTGTGACATGCCCTTTCACCTTTGGCTTGCCCATCATCATCATCATCATCATTAGTATCATCATCATCGTCATGAGCGTCTGATGTGCCCTCATTTTGTGCTTGTGATGGCCCCCAGTGGTCTTCATCACCTTCTGTTGTCAAGTGATGACTTGAGCTGCTGCTTGTCGGCTCCGCCCCTCTGTTGTCCTCACTCTCATCCTCTTCAGTCTTTTTAGGGACAACGTTCACTGGTGACTTGTTGACCTCCGCCTCTTCCTCCTCCTTTTTGATGTGAGTCAAGTCTGGCTCCTCTTTCACAGAACGGAGATCGTATACACTGACGTCTGCGGGACACAAAAAGACAAATTTGGTTTGGTCAAGTCAAAGTTCAGGCGGCGACTGTCTTATATTATTTCTCCCGTGCTACCTTAACTTGTGCCTGCCGCACACGGAGCAATGCATGCGACCCCGATTTGGACCAGACCATGGGGGCATTTCACAAAATTACGTCCTACGATGTAAACCTCCTTTTAGCAGCACAACAGTGATAAACGAGCATTTAAAAAGGAAGCACGTTGCGGCTAATGCCCGATTTCATTCCTGACATAGTCACAGACGTTTCTGGAAGCGAGCTGAAGTTAGCACACACTATCGTGTGCGTCTGATGGAACACCTGTTGTGGGACCCTAAGATATTAATGGGGGGCCACTGGGGGCCATCGCAACATAATCTCATTGATAAAATAGGAATCCTTCAAGCGAAATATGTTTTCAAGTATTTCATTTTGCATTTATGGATAGTTTCATCGTGGGTACTTTTTGCTTCCATTATAATCTGGATCCCTAAAAGAATTCAAGGAGCCCTGGCATCAGAGTCGCTATTTATTGTATGATTTACGTTACTTTTTTTTAACCCAAAATGACATTTATCCTGCGAGTAAGTTCCGACGTTACCCTTTTTATTTTTATAAAATTTCTGTTTTGAAATAAATTTTAAAACAAAATTACGTTTGAAGAGTAAAAGTTCTTACACATAAGCATTAAGCAACAACACTTTCACTCTGACTTTCATGTTGACATATTTGAATAATGACCGTATATTTTAAAGTTATCCAATATGTATTAAAATTAGACTAAGATACACCATAATAATATTAGAGTTCACTTAATTATTTTGTACCTGCAATGATGCATAACAGCCATCGGGTGTCAGTAATGAGTAACAAAGTAACACAACACCTCCCATTATTCCGTCGTCATCGTCATTTGCAAAAATTACCGGGAACTATGAGTTGTGGGGGAGATGCAAACCACCTGGGCCACAGGAACTTTATGACCAGGAACTAAATGTTCCTGGCCTTGTTGGTAGAAAAGGGGGTTGTGGCGTACTCCCTTTTTAAGCCCATAGTAAGCCAAAGATGCAGATGCATTCCTTGCAGCATGCGCTTGTTCACTGATGAGATCCGTGCAACCCTGGATGGATGCATTCAATGTATTTTAAATGTTTGGATGGGGTGAAACGATGCACATGTGCACAAAACTTGAATTGCACCCGACGAAGCCAGTACAAAGTTAATAAATAAATAAATAAGACCAATACGTACTTGATTTAAAAAAAAAACAACGTATTTTGTGTTTTATCCACTAAAATTGATCAACCGCCATTAATGTTTTCGCCGCAGTGTGCACATATTTTAGATTCAAGCAGAATTCCTTCCGTAAGGAATTGCTTGAACAAGATATAAAAAACAGAAAATGTAAAATGTTAAATAATCAGTTCAAATTTTATACTGGGAAAAAACATGGCGTTTAGCCCCCACTAATGGTTATTATTTGGCATATATTTTCTACACTGATTTCATTTGGCAAAAACAAATGTTCAGCAGACCTGCAAGTAAAAGGCAATATTTAAAAATAAAACGGCAATAACCTTGAACGCATTTCCCCAAACAACTTAATGTTGTGATGCACATTTTTAACGATAGAAAGTCGTTCTTTACAAAGCAAATGAGAGTAAGACGTGTACAAACCTGCTTTGTGTAGCACAACACGAGGCTGGTTGCAACCTTCGTCCAGCAGTTGAAGATGTTGCTCGTTCTCTTCTTTTATTCCACAAAATTCCTCTTTGTACTTGGGTGTCGTTCTTGCACACATTTTCAAATGATAATTCCAAAAAATCCACACTTGATCTCTGCTTGGCGATGAGTCATGTGCCTCTTTTCGTTAGCGGCTAGCTAGCTAACAAGTTATGCTAACTACGCCGAAAAGCATCAACGCGCGAAAATGAGATTATCGTGACACAAAGACTTAATGAATTATGTCGACGTCCTTTAGAGTAGCACTGGACATCCTGTGAAAAAATTACAGTCAGTTCTACACTAAATCAGAAAA
Source organism: Idiotropiscis lumnitzeri (assembly GCF_059441095.1). Taxonomy (NCBI): domain Eukaryota; kingdom Metazoa; phylum Chordata; class Actinopteri; order Syngnathiformes; family Syngnathidae; genus Idiotropiscis; species Idiotropiscis lumnitzeri. The sequence continues at coordinate 16,441,476 of NC_142392.1, forward strand.
ATGTAGCGGTGGTTGTTTTTATTTCGGTGTGGACGGGTCGGTGGATGTGGTCGAGGTCCTTCGGAAGCTGCGCGCTTGCTTATGACGTCATGCTTTAAGCGCGTATTTTTCAAATATATTTCTTTGCCTCTGTGTTTGTTTTTACCCCTGGCTGTTCTGTTTTGATATATATTTTATATAACATTTTAATTCGGTTGATGAAAAAAATTAACAAAATAACTAAATTCGCTCCGACGTCACTTCCGCCTATTTCCCGAGAAGCCGCTGCTGGAACAGCAGTGGGACGTTTACGTTTCTCCTTCCGAACTTGCAACAATACTGTGGTTCACTCGGGCTGCTAGATTGTATGAATATAATGTCTGCATATACTAGCAGTGCTTCTCAATTATTTCACACCCGCCCCTACCAAGAAGAAAAAGATTCGCGCCCCCCCACCACCACCAATTTGTTTTCTGTCTTTGTAGATTGATATTAGATTGTCAATAAAATATCCCTTAACTAAGCTAAATTGACAAGAAATATAATTTTGAGAACTATTATAGTGAGGATCTCGAAACTCAGTACTCTGTTGTGCAAATATTGATGAGATGACAAATATTTGTCATGTTATTGTTGGAGTTGGGTCACCGTGGAAATAAGAAGTAGTTAATAAATCAACCTTTAAAAGCCAAACTTACTCCAATGCGTGTTCGTTTTTTGTGCTCAAGAAGAAAAGGGTAAAAAAAAGACTCAACAACTGATTAGAGTTCCGATATTTAGTTTCTTCAATTTCTGGAGTTCAGGAAATAGTACAAAGACAGATATCTGGGCGTCTTTTTCTTAATCTCACGAGAAAACTGCACTCGGGCGAGCACAGTCGAAAAATGCGCGCCATCTTTCAGCCCAGCTTCAGTTTTTATAGGAGTTTTATATGTCAAAGGTAATGTAGGTTGAATCGGTCGTCCTCGCTCCCTCCCACGGCACGGGTCCACGTCCAAGGGAAGGTCCTCCCCAGGTTCGTCATCGTCTGGATAAGTTGATTCCCGTCTGGTCCCCAAGACTGGCACGCGAAGGCTGGCCTTCTCCGGCGGGCAGTCCCTCCGTCTCTCTCTCCGCTGGCATTCTTTTGTAATCTTGTCGGTGTGTGCGCGTGTATGTGCAAGTGTATGTGCAAGTGTATGTATATGTCTGTGTGTGTGTATGCGTATGTGCATGTGCTCCGTTCTCCAATTGTTCTGTCTTTCGGAATGTGTTTCTTTTGATAGCGTCTGTGTGAGTCCTCCAGTGCCCAATTTGGTATGTTTGCATCTTCTACAGCCAATGTAGAGAATGTGCTTCGTCGTATTTGTCCATGAAGTGCTGTGAATGTGAGGGCAGCTCATGGAAATGCTATGTGTAGAGGTTATTTTAGATTAAATTAGTTTCTTCTTATTTTCGTTGTTCAACCTCTTCGTTTGGTGGCGAATAAAAACAACTTTTTACGCGTGAACAAACACTGATGGTCGAAGCACGACAAAAAGACCGTGTTGCTCCTTCGCCATCATCTTTATTTCTTCTTCAACCAAAAAACACTTTGTTCTTCGTGCATTACAGTAAATAAAGAATTGCGCCCTCTAACGTTGACACATTTCACTCCACAAATCAAAATAATTACAAAAGACAAAGAAATGTATAATTTCTTCTCACAAACATACAAATGGCAAAAAACAAATATTTGCAATCATTATCCATAAAAATATAAACATTTGTGAAATGGCGCTAACAACTCATATTCAGAGACACAAAAGACAAGGGCCTGGAAACCCTCAGTGTTGAGAGAACACTATATCGGCAAAGGTAGGCCCCGCATTGTCTCCCTATACATTGATGACGGCGCTGAAGAAAGCGGACACAGAGACCGTGACTGAATAAGTCATCAGAGCTGAACAGAATATCACGGCGCTGAGACGCGCGGGTGAAGCGCCGAGCGAAGGGTTGATGATGGCAATGATTATGAGAGGGCTACCGGAAAAATATAAGCCGTTCACGTTAATGGTGACGCACGGCTCAACGGACGTTTCGCTGGGGGAGTTCAAGGCCAAATTATGGAACTTCGAGGCAGCGGAAGACACAGGATCACTCGCCGAGGAGGCCGGAGGGACAGTGATGAACGCACGGGCGGCGCAAAAGAAGAAAAGCAGACCGCCGACGGAGCTGGCGTGTTGGCGATGCGGCGAAAAGGGTCACCGTAAAGATGACTGCTCAAAGACTAGTTGGTGTAGTTCCTTTAAACACACAGGACCAGCGGACAAAGCATGCCGGAAGAAGCGCGGACAAAGCGCTCGGTATGCGTGCGTCCAAAAAGGCGGAGACGATGATGGCGGTGGCAGCCATGAAATGCAACATGATGACGCCAGGAGAGCAACCGGAGGTGAGGATTACTCCTTCAAGACGGAGACTGAGAATACCAGCTGGACAGCACAGCAAATGCAACAAAAGGTATTGATTGTGGACACAGGTGCATCGTCCCACTTTATGAACGACAAAAGATGGTTTAAGAACTTTGTGAGCAATTTCAGGCCGGAGAAACACAGCATGGGGCTCGCAGATGGGAAACGTGTTTTTGGGCTGGCACAAGGCAAGGGAAACGCACAGGTGTGTCTAATAGTCAGTAAGGGGCGTCGGTGTAAAGTTACGTTCAAGAACGCCCTCTACATCCCATCCTTGCCTCAAGAACTGTTTTCCATGAAGTCAGCTACTGCTAAGAGTGCCAAAGTGTTCTTCAAGGAAGGCGAAGACGTTCTTACGGCGCCTGATGGTCCAACATTTGACATTTATATGTATAAAAGAATGTACTACTTGAAAACAGAGTGTCATGAAAATGATGTGTGTAAAGTCAGCCATGATATTCAGACATGGCACGAGATAATGGGGCACTGCAACTATGAGGATATATTGAAATTGCAAAATATAACAGTTGGCATGCACATTAGTGGTGCGAAACACAAGCCTGATAAAGAATGTGATGTATGCATAAAAGGGAAGTTCGCCCAAACGAGAAACCGAACTCCAACTGACAAGGTAAAGACACCGCTAGAACTGGTGAACACAGATTTAGCTGGTCCTATTAGCAACAAATCCATTGATGGTTTTAAGTATGTGCAATCTTTTACAGATGTGTATACAGGTGCGGTGTTTGTTTATTTTTTGAAAGCAAGGATGATGGCGATGCTCTTCAAGCTACCAAGAAGTTCTTATCTGATGTAGCACCATATGGCACTGCGAAATACATACGGTCAGACAATGGAACCCAGTTTACAAACAGAGACTTTAAGACACTGCTACGATAGAACAATATGAGACATGAAACCTCCTGTCCTTATTCCCCACACCAGAATGGGGTAGCTGAGAGGGAATGGCCGACTCTTTTTGATATGGCTAGGTGTAAGCTTATTGACTGCAACTTACCAAAGAGCCTGTGGCACAATGCTGTTCAGGAGGCGGCATATATAAGAAATCTGTGTTTTAATAAGCATACAGGCACCACTGACAGGAAAAATGTGTCATTTATCAAGGATGCACAAGTTCGGGTCAATATGCTCTGCCTATCAACAAGACAGGATTAAACTTGACTTTAAGTGCGAAAAAGGACACTTTGTAGGGCATGACAAAGGCAGTCCAGCCTTTCTAGTTTATTATCCAGTGAGGGAAAGGTGTTCCCACAGACTGGTAAAGTTTGTCACCAAGACAACATGTGAAAATGAAACGCTGACTTATGAGTTAAACCTGCAACCTAGAGTGAGTTGTGAAGTCAAAGACACCCCACAACCTAGTGCGAGCACAGACATACAAACTGGTGGTTCAAAACAACCAAAAGATGATGATGACAAGCACCCTAAAGGGATACCACAGGTCCCACGTAGTGGGAGATATCCTACCCAAGAACGAAGACCACCGGGTTATCTAAAAGATTATACTCAAGACAGCAGTGAGGAGGATGACAGTACACTTGTTAGCATAGACCAACGCAACAGAGTAATGTGCAATATTCCCCTAAACTTTAAAGAGACCTGAACATCAACTGAGTCAAAAAAATGAAAGAAAGCAATGGACGAAGAGATGAAGTCCTTAGAGGACATCCACACTTTCACTTTGACTTAATTGCCAGATGGCAGAGAGACAGTGGAAGGGAAGTGTGTCTATTCAATCAAGGAAGGCAGTGATGGACGTGAGATGTACAAGGCCAGGTTTGTAGTGAAAGGTTATAGCTAGAGAGCAGGAATAGACTATGGTGAAACATTCTCACCGACAGCAAATCTGACTCGTGTACGGGTGGCGATGCAAAAGGCTGACGTAAAAACAGCTTATTTGCACGCACCCATTGATAGAGAAATATACATGGAACAACTTGAGGGTTATGAGAAAGGAAGAGATGGGCTAGTGAATAAGCTGGAGAAGTCCATTTACGGCCGAAAACAATTTGGACGTAATTGGAATTTATTACTTCACAAATACCTAACCGGGAACAAATTTATCCAGAACCAAGCAGACCACTGTGTATACACGAAAGAGTCTAAAGTAGAAGGGAAAGTGATCATTGTTATCTGGGCTGATGACCTCATCATTGCCGCCAATAACACAAAAGTGGCTTCGAGCAAGTGAAGAGCATGCGATCCACCAAGTTTAAAATGAAGGACCTAGGCAGGTTAAAACATTTCCTTGGCATGGTCTTCAGCCACTCGGAAGGCCGTGTAAATGTGACACAAAACAAGTACCGTATTTTTACGGCCATACGACGCGCTGCCTCAAAGTGCGCAACACCAGTTGAGGGTGCTATTTCTGTCTTTAACGCATATAGGCGCGCCGCATTACAAGGCGCTAGCTTGTTCACTCACGCTGGCGAACGCTGCATTACAAGGCGCTAGCTCGTTCGCGCTAGCTCAGCTGGGTTTGCGCTAGCTCGTTCGCGTAATCTCAGTTGATGTCAGCTCCCCAGGACTCAATCCCATTAGGAATTGCTGTCAGAGATATCACCCCATTTTAATGACAGAGGTCATGAAGCTATTAGGAGTCACTGTCAATAACAATGACTCTAACCAATAACAGGTGTCTTGGCAAAAGTCTACAAGACAACGTCAGGGGAGGGACTTCACTGGTCACCACACTCCTTAGAGTCACGGTTTCAAATCAAAACAAAAAAAAACTCAGCATACAAGCAAACAATGAAATAAAGAAATAAGATTAACACAAAACTTGTATCTATCATGCCATCAATATACCCAAAAGAAATAAAAAATAACACAAAAAGATTATAGCAATGGCTTCTTGGGAGCCACTCAGCCTTAGCTAATTACAGCAATGGCTTCTGGGAGCCACTCAGACTCAGCCAATCACATGGCTGTTTAGAGAGATGTGCATTGCTGTTTGGAGAGATGTGCTGTTGTGCTTTGGGCTTTTTGTCTGTTGTCTAAACCTGGGACGTTTCTTGCTTGCAATAACATAAATGATAAGACAGACTACAACATTGTGGACAGCTGCCCTTTGTCCAGCTTTTTCCAACACCATCACCCAAACACCATAGTCACATAATGTATAGTCACGGTCAATTAGAAGCATAGATAACTCACACTTTGTTCAGCAGGGTGTGCTAACATGCACTCTGAACAGCCCATTGAGTAAAAGGGTTGATGGTCGCGAGTGATACTTAGTCCATATAATGGGCGGGTTGCTTTACAAGGCGCTTTGTTTGATTTGCGGAAGATTCAGGACTTTAAAGAGCGCCCTATGGGCCGGAAAATACGGTATGTGGAAAAGATCCTAAACCATTTTGACATGCAAATGTGTAGAACAAGGGAAACACCCTGCAAACAAAAACTAGACTACACTGAAGATGCGCCGAGAATGACTGATGTAAAAATGTACAGAGAAGCGGTTGGCAGTCTCATATATTTGGTCACCGGCACACGCCCTGATCTATGTTTTGTGGTGAGCCAACTATCGCAACATTTTTTCTGAACCCACAGATGAGCACTGGATCACGGTCAAACATGTCTTGCGTTATCTCAGAGGTACAACCGACGGACAGCTCTGTGTCCAAAAGAGCTGCGAGGGTCTTGGTATTCGAGCTTACAGTGATGCAGATTGGGCGTCGGACGCCACTGACAGACGCAGTACCACAGGGCATTGTGTGAGTATGTGTGATGACAGTGCACTGGTCTCATGAAGGACCAAGAAACAACAAACAGTAGCACTATCTACCTGTGAGGCAGAATACATGGCTTTAGCCCTAACAATACAGGAGTGTATTTATTTGGAACAACTGTTAAAAGGTATTGATGACTATGTGTACACGAAAACTATCATTCATGAGGACAATCAAGGGGCTATCGCACTTGCGAGGAACCCTGTATACAGGCAGAGGTGTAAACATGTGGACATCAAATATCATTTTATTAGATCCATCATAAAAGATGAGAAGATGATACTTGTTTCCTGTTCCACAAATGACATGGCAGCAGATGTTATGACCAAGCATGTGACCAAATCTAAATTGAAAAAATTTACAGGGGTCATATTTGGCATAGAAATATTCGACAATCAAATGTCATGTTATTTCTTTATGTCTTTGTGAAAGTTGTTCAGTTTACAAGTAGTTCATAAGTGGGAATGTTGAGTGTAATTGTATGACTGCTTATTTCTGTAATGTGCTTATTTGTCACAAGGGGTGCTGTCGCTGACAGATGATGTTAACACGCGATGTTCGGCAGGTGCTCACGCCTTATTTCTCTCTCTCTGCTTTTGGCTCTTGTGAGGAGCAGTTCGTGTGCGTTGCTGGAATAAACTACGCCACTTGGCAAAAGAGAGAAGTTGTCTGCATATCAGAATTATTCTTCTGCTGCGACTTGGCATTAAGGTATAATCCTAGTTTGCCACATAACGGTGGATTTTATCAATGGCGAAACGGTTAATTCGTGCAGATTTATTAAGAGTCGCCCTTTGTTTTTCATTCATACAGAAGAAACGGACAATTTTAAAAAGATATTGTTGAAATGAGAAACAGAATGTGCTGTTCTAAAGAAAAAGATAAATATGTCCTTTATTAGTCCCACAATGGGGAAATTTGATAATATGTTGGGTTTGTTTCTCTGAATATACTTTTTTTGTTGTTTATTATATTGTGTGTTGTTTCCAGCAGCCAATCACATCACAGCGAGGAATGTCCTGACTGACTTCCGGTTTTCACTCCGGTGTCGGTACCAGATGGGGACGGGTTGCTCGATGTGTTCGGGTTGTGGACGGGGTCCTTCGGAAGCCTGCTGATGACGTCAGGCGTTATAATATATTTATGTATTATATTTCTTTGACTGCATGTTTGTCACCCCTGTGTGTTACATTTGTGTGTTCTGAGTTACTAAATAAAAACAATTACAAAATAATAAAGTATATTTACATCATACTCTGTGTGCCTGTCGAAGAAGTCACGTCAATTGTCGGAGGGAAAATTTGGAAATACTAGATTGAGAAATATTTCACACTATATGCAGACATTATATTAATACAATCTTGCAGCCCGAGTGAACCACAGCATTGTTGTAAGTTCGGTCGGAGAAACGTAAACGTCCCACTGCTGGAGCAGCAGCGGCTTTTCGGGAAATAGGCGGAAGTGACGTCGGAGCTGACTCGCCAATGCGGCGTTAATTTAGTTATTTTGTAAAAACAAAAATATCAACCGAATTAAAATATTATATAAAATATATATTAAAATAGAACGGCCAGGGGTAAAAACAAACACAGAGGCAAAGAAATATATTAGGAAAATACGCGCTTAAAGCATGACGTCATAAGCAAGCGCGCAGCTTCCGAAGGTCTTCGACCACATCCACCGACCCGTCCACACCGGAACAAAAACACCCACCGCTAAATTCTTCTGATTTAGTGTGGAACTGACTGTAATTTTCACACAGGATGTCCAGTGCTACTCTAAAGGACTTCGACATAATTCATTAAGTCTTTGTGTCCCGATAACCTCATCTTCGCGCGTTGATGCTTTTCGGCGTAGTTAGCTTAGCTTGTTAGCTAGCTAGCCGCTAACGAAAAGAGGCACATGACTCATCGCCGAGCAGAGATCAGAATTATTGGAATTATCATTTGAAAATGTGTGCGAGAACGACACCCAAATGCAAAGAGGACCTTTGTGCAATAAAAGAAGAGAACGAGCAACATCTTCAACTGCTGGACGAAGTTTGCAAGCAGCCTCGTGTTGTGCCACTCAAAGCAGGTTTGTACACGAGTGGGTTGATCTGAATCAGAATGAATTGACCAAACCAAATCTGTGTTCATCTTTTTGTGTCCTGCAGACGTTAGTGAAAAATATTTCTGTTCTGTGAAAGAGGAGCCAGACTTGACTCACATCAAAAAGGAGGAGGAGGAGATTAACCAGTCATCAGTGAACTTTGACCCGATAAAGACTGAAGATGAAAAAAAGGATGAGAATGAGGACAAAAGAGGGGCGGGGCCTCCAAGCAGCAGCTCAAGTCATCACGTGACAACAGAAGGTGATGAAGACCACTGGGGACCATCACAAGTACATAATGAGGACACATTATCAGATGACGATGATGATGATGATGGGCAAGCCAAAACTGAAAGGGCATGTCACACTGACTCATTAACCTCAAAGTTGTCTTTAAAACGGCACACAAGAAACCACGGTAAAGAAAAACCTCGATTTTGCTCAATTTGTGGCAAAATTTTCTCTCGAAAGTTTCATTTGACAATTCACACAAGAACACACAGTGGAGAAGCATCTTTTCGCTGCTCAGTTTGTAGCAAAAGCTTTTCTTTACAGTCAAATTTAAAAACACATACACGATTACACACTGGAGAAAAACCTTTTTCCTGCTCAGTTTGTGGTAAAAGCTTCTCTCAAAATTCAAGTTTAACAATCCACACAAGAACGCACAGTGGAGAAAAACCTTTTTACTGCTCAGTTTGTGGAAAATGCTTCTCTGTAAAGTCAACGTTAACAAGCCACACAAGAACTCACAGTGGAGAAAAACCTTTTTCCTGCTCAGTTTGTGGCAAAAGCTTTTCTGGAAAGTCAAATTTAACAAGTCACATAAAAACACACACTTGAGAAAAAAACTTTTCCTGCTCAGTTTGTGGCAAAAGCTTTTCTGTAAAGTCAAATTTAACAAGTCACATAAAAATACACACTGGAGAAAAACATTTTTCCTGCTCAGTTTGTGGAAAATGCTTCTCTCAAAAGTCAAGTTTAACAGAACATATAAGAACGCACTGTGGAGAAAAAACCTTCGCCTGCTCAGTTTGTGGCAAAGGATTCTCTCTAAAATCAACTTTAACAAAACATAGAAGAATACACAGTGGAGAAAATCCTTTTTCCTGCTCAGTTTGCGGAAAAAGTTTCTCTCAAAAGTTAAGTTTAACATATCACACAAGAACACACAACGGAGAAAAACATTTTTCCTGCTTAGTTTGTGGCAAAAGTTTCTCTGATAAGTCAAATTTAACAAAACACACAAGGACACATAGTGGAGAAAAACCTTTTTCATGCTCAGTTTGTGGCAAGAGTTTCTCTCAAAAGTCGCATTTAACGAGCCATACAAGAACACACAGTCGAGACAAGCCATTCAATTGCAGCGTTTGTGCTAAAAAATTCTCCACTAAACATAGTACTGAGAGACACAATTGTGTTGGTGAAAAAAGCAGCGATGCTTGAAGCTTAAAAAATGACAAAAAAAACTGAAGGAACCGACTCTTTGTGGTAAGACGTGAATGTGATTTTCAATAAAATATGATGAAATTGAATTTTGCAAAGATCTTTTATTGACACAAAGCCAATGTGATCAGTGCCAGAATAACCATTGTCTCTGAGTGATGATGAGTTTTTTTGTTTTTATATCAAACATTGTCAATGAAATTAATTGCCTTTGCCTAGAACAACATTTGTTAACGTTATGCTTTTCAGTTGTCTTTTTAATCGTACCTAATGGAAAATGTGTGAGAAGAAACTGTGCTTATGAAATCGGTGCCTTCCACAATCATCAATAAAATCACTTGTTCCACTTGCTCAACTGGCCTTCATTACGCTGTGTGAAAAGGTGAAAAACAGAACTAGAAGTTGAATTATAAAAAGAACAAGAAAGAGAAACGCAAGTAGTCTCAGTTTCTCTCAAAGTTTTTGGAATGGCAGGAGTGTAGTCCAGCAAAAAGGCCACGATTCAGACTGATATCCAGATTTTCCTTTTTTATTTCTCCTTTTCCTCTGACGGCGTTCGGAAATTCCGGAGCCCCTTAGGGGACATGGAAGAAAAAAAAAACAACAACAAATCTTTGCTTTCCCTTGCAAAGATTGCGTTCCCTCGCAAATGCAAAGTTGTTTTTTTTTTTTAGTGAATGTTCGTTTATTTATTTTTCCAATACGTGTTTATGTACTTCCGGGTCAGTTTGGCTTGCCTAGCCTCTGATGCGCGGCTGTTTGAGAGACGACAGTACGTCAGATGCGGCAATAATCTTAGAGGGTGACTTGGAACGTTTCTTGCGGTCAAGAGATGTCCCTCACGGTGACATTCTGCACATGAAAAGCAACAAGGTACATACAATTAACTCAAACGCACATGTCAAACTCAAGGCCCGGGGGCCAGATCTGGCCCGCAACCTCATTTTATGTGGCCCGCAAAGGGCAAATCATCTGCATCAACTTCCTGTTTCTATCATATTTTCTTCACTTTTAACAACACTGAGATATGAGATATTGCCATTTATTTGTTAGCAGTCCTCCCCTTTTAAAATAAATGGAAAAATTGTTGAACAATTACTTAGGAGCTTCTGATTTCAAAACTGGCTTTCCATTCAATTTATATGGGTTCACAGTCATACCGGCCCTCTGAGGGAAACCACAACTACGATGTGGCCCGTCCACAAAAATGAGTTTGACACCCCTGCTCTAACGAAATAACCTTAATAATAGCAATATGGGTCCCTACTGTTAATGTTTTTGCATAATACTAGCGTGCAAACTGTTTACCTTTTGAGTGGCAAGAAAAGTATTGCTGTTCTGTTTTCAATTTGTAGTTAATTTAAATCCTGTTATTGCATTCAAATTACTGTGTAGTGTAACGTTAAATATTTTTCTAAATGTTTTTTGTACAGCGCAACTTTAGTTTTGTTATGAAGCAGCGTAGTTCGTACCCGGAAATGACGTCATCAAATCGGAAGTCGCGGAAGCAGGAAGTATAATAATAGATCACCAATAAGAGAGAAATGTGATGATAATGAAGTCCAATCGAGCACAATCTGCATACATCTTTTGCCTTTGGTAGCATCGTGGGTACGTACAAGTTTGTGTTAATAACATTGACTATTACTCTAACTATCCTGAGATTGCCCAACTCACCAGCACCACTGCACAGTCCATTATTGTTCACATGAAAGGGTTCTTTGCAAGACACGGAATTCCGCAGTGTGTTGTGAGTGACAACGGTCCGCAATTTGACTGTGGATAATTTCAACAGTTTGCAAAGCAATATGGATTCACTTCAAGCCCTTTATACCCACAGGCAAATGGCCAGGCTGAGAAGGGAGTGCAAATCATCAAGAGACTGCTAAGGAAGGCCAAGGATGATGCATCTGATCCTTACCTTGCCCTATTGAGTTACAGAGCTGCACCTCTGGAGTGGGGAGCTTCGCCTGCTGACCTACTCATGTGCCGTAAGCTTCGCACCACAAATACCACAAGGACATGACAACAACATTTGGATTGAAAATAAGAGAATGCTCAAACTCAAACAGAAAATTGCATATGATAGAGCTACAAAACATCTGGAACCTCTTTCTGAGAAAGACACTGTAAGGATCGAGGGACCTCATTGGGACAGAAAAGTGACTGTCCTTATCGAAGCCGGACCGAGATCTTACATTGTGGAAACAAAGCATGGACAAAGAGTGAGGAGGAACAGGAGGAGTCTTCTGAAGGTTCCCGGGAATTGTAAGAAATCTTCTGATGCGGCTGAGGCTGCAAAGCAGGTGGATACATCGAAGGAGCACAGACCTCAACCACCAGCAATTTCTGGGATTACTGAACCTCTTCGAAGATCAACAAGAGTTAGACGACAACCGGACAGGCTGATTGAAAATGTTTAATGTTGTGTTATTGTTGCTAAAATTGTTGTAGAGCTGCTTGTTGTCATAAATAATGGATAGATATTGATAAGAAGTGAAAATAATTGATAACAAAACAAAATTATAACAATAATAATAAATAATAATAATGAAAAAAAGGCATAGGCATTGTTTAACGTTTGAAAGGGAGATGTAATGATAGCAGTTATATCATTGGCCACTAGTTGGCAGTATTGCCCGATGTGTGTTTTGGTTACCAGACGAACAAGTGTGTCTGCACATAGACGAGAATGCAAGTCAGTAAATTAAGAGACACAAGCTTGCAGCATCACGTTGCCTGCGTGACTTCTTAAGATAGAAGACGGAACATTACAGTAACCATTAAAAAAAACGTATAGTAACCATAAAATTATTAAAAAAAAAACGTATCGTAAACATACTAAAGCTGTTGCTTTTTGTTATTTACAAAGAATTTTTGTTTAAAATCCCCCTGGCTCTTCTTTTTGTCTTTTCTCTATTATGTACGTATTAGTAGCTGACCTTCCCACAACTCCCTGGCAGAAGGTAGGCACTGATTTTTTTTTCATATAAGAGAACATTATCAGTTTCCCAAGCGTGAAGAAGTCCTGAGTGACATGGCAGGTGCTAAGTACTTCAAATTAGATACATCGCATGGATTTTGGTATTAATAACTGTGTTTGGTTTGCTTTTGTGAATAAAGATTTTACAAAAAACGTATGAGTAAATATTTATCATCTCATCAATATTTGTACAACAGAGTACTGAGTTTCGAGATCCTCACAATTATAATTCTCAAAATTATATTTCTTAGCAATTTAGCTTAGTTAAGGGATATTTTATTGACAATCTAACATCAATATACAAAGACAGAAAAAAATGGTGGTGGGGGGGCGCGAATCTTTTTCTTCTTGGTAGGGGTGGGCGTGAAATAATTGAGAGGCACTGCGAGTATATGCAGACATTATATTCATACAATCTCGCAGCCCGAGTGAAACACAGCATTGTTGCAAGTTCGGGAGGAGAAACTTAAACGTCCCACTACTCTTGCAGCAGCGGCTTCTCGGGGCAAATGCAGAAGTGACGTCAGAGTTTACTCGCCAATGTGGCGTTATTTTAGTTATTTTGTTAATTTTTTTTATCAACCGAATTAAAATATTATATAAAATATATATTAAAATAGAACAGACATGGGTAAAAACAAACACAGAGGCAAAGAAATATATTTGAAAAATACGTGCTTAAAGCATGACGTCATAAGCAAGCGCGCAGCTTCCGAAGGACCTCGACCACATCCACACCGGAACAAAAACAGTCCACCGCTAAATTCTTCTGATTTATTGTGGAACTGACTGTAAATTTCTCACAGAATGTCCAGTGCTCCTCTAAAGGACGTCGACATAATTCATTAAGTCTTTGTGTCCCGATAACCTCATCTTCGCGCGTTGATGCTTTTCGGCGTAGTTAGCTTAGCTTGTTAGCTTGCTAGCCGCTAACGAAAAGAGGCACATGACTCATCGCCAAGCAGAGATCAAGTGCGGGTTTTTTGGAATTATCATTTGAAAATGTGTGAAAGAACGACACCCAAGTACAAAGAGGAACTTTGTGGAATAAAAGAAGAGAACGAGCAACATCTTCAACTGCTGGACGAAGTTTGCAACCAGCCTCGTGTTGTGCTACACAAAGCAGGTTTGTACCCGTCTTACTCTCATTTGCTTTGGAAAGAACGACTTTCTATCGTTAAAAATATACATAACAACATTAAGTTTTTGGGGGAAATCGTTCACGGTTATTGCCGTTTTATTTTTAAATATTGCCTTTTACTTGCCGGTTTGCTGAACAATTGTTTATGCCAAATGAAATCAGTGCACAAAATAAATGCCAAAGAATAACCATTAGTGGGGGGTCAACTCCGTGTTTTTTTTCCCAGTTTCAAATTTGAACTGATTATTTAACCTTTTACTTATTCAGGTTTTTAAATGTTGTTAAAGAAATTAAGTTTGTCATGTCATCATGTTTCAAAACTATGCTGACAGATGGAGTGTATTTTTATTTCCACTGTTGAAGTTGAGCCACCGAGTAAATGAGAAACATTTCGTAAATGAATCTTAAAAGCCAAACTTACTCCAATGCGTGTTCGTTTTTTGTACTCAAGAAGAATAGGGTCAAATAAAGACTTAACAACAACTGAATAGAGTCCCAATATTTAGTTTCTTCAATTTCTGGCGTTCAGGAAGTAGTACAAATACAGAGATCTGGACGGCTTTTTCTTCATCTGACGAGAAACTGTACTCAAGACGAGTACTATCGAAAAATGGCGCGCTGATCTCAGCCCAGCCTCACATTTTATAGGAGGCTTTTTATGTCAAGGGTCATGTAGGTTGAATCGGTCGTCCTTGCTCCTTCCCCCGGCCCGGCCCACGTTCCAGGTCCAAGGCTGACCTTCTCAGGCAGTCTCTCCGTCTCTCCTGCTCACATTCCCCTGTAATCTCGTCAGTGTACAGATTGTGTGGTGTATGTTTTCCCAGATCAGATTATATTTTTGGGTCTTCTTGATAGCATCCCTGTGATGTCCTCCCCCAACTTGATATGTTTGTATCTTCTATGGCCTATGTGGAGAATGTGTTTTATTGTATTTGTCCATGAAGTGCTATCTGGGGTGTCATCAGTTTGACCTGAGCAGACTGAATTTATTTGTTCTGAATGAGAGTGTGGGTCATGAAAATACAATGTGTGTAATTTTGAGGTCTTACATTTAAACTAAGTCATATCAATTTAGGATATGAATGCATCAGTAAACACCATGACTACAATCCCAGTCAATCTTATCGATGCACTGTACTTCTACATTCATTTGATAAATGATTTTTGTTTAATCAATGTCGAACATATTCAGTAAATATGAACCTGCTCAATTAAATAATTGACCTTCTGTCCCGTAAGTGTTTAAAATAATGCCAGCAATCATAATACAATCCTTCAATATTCATGTCCGGTGTGGCCATTCCCTATAAGAAGGGAAGGCCGGAGAGAGGGGACACCTTTCCCTTTTTTCTTTTTGGGGAGACTTCTTTTGACATCAGCACGTGACAAAAATAACCAAAATGGCTGTGTCAGAGAATTTTTTTCCATCACCAATTCTGCCATGCTCGGCGACCTGTCCGGAGGGAAGCTGAGCCAGACCCACACATCAACAACTAAATATACCACACAGGTTAATAGAAGGTCACAAAAACATGGACCTCTTAAACAGGAAAACGTGAGTTCAGTGGTAACAGAGTTGTGTCTATGCTGGCAGTTTAGCAGGAAGTCACAAAAACAGATGCACGTCTTTAACCGTGTTTGACAGGAAACCGTTTAGCTCGCATTTAACAGAACTGTGACCCAAACATTGTGTTGTAAGCTGAAACCGTTCGAACAACAGGAAGCGTGTGGACGGGTGTGATAAAGTCAAAGTGTTCATGTTTTTCCATTCTTTATGAGTTTGCATATTCAAATTGCTTTCCTGTGCTTCAATGAAACGCCGCACAGGAGCGGGAAAGCTTTTCTCTTTGCCGGACTGCTCCTCGCAAGTGACAAAGACAATCTTGGCTGGGTGATTCATTTATGAAGGCTTGTCTCGTTTTTGGCAATAACTTCTCTGACATATCTTGTTCAAGCAATTCCTTCTGGAATGATTCAATCTGACTCTAAAAACTGTACACACTGGGGCAAAATGATCAATGGCGGTTGATGAATTTTCGTGGATATAACACAAAGGATTACGTTTTAAAAAAAATCAAGTACGTGTTGGTCTTATTTATGAAAATTTTACTGGCTCGGTCAATGAACCTCGGGTGGCCCTGCACAGTTTTGTGCACATGTGCATAGTTTCACCTCATCCAAACATTTAAAATACATTTAATGCATCCATCCAGGGTTGCACGGATCTCATCAGTGAACAAGCGCATGCTCTAAGGAATGCATCTGCATCTTTGGCTTACTATGGGTTTAAAAAGGGAGAACGTCACAACCCCCTGTTCTACCAGGGCCCCTTTAATTCTTTCAGGTATCCAGATTATAATGGAACCAAAAAGTACCCACGATGAAACTACAGTGGAACCTCGGTTCTCGACCATAATCCGTTCCAGAACCCTGTTCGAAAAGCGAATTGTTCGAACACCGAAACCATTCCTTTGCTGCTTGCACTGACTTTCTTTGGAGGCATGATTAGGGGCTAAAACACTTCGTACACCTATATAAAACGCGAGAGCAAAACGCAGCACGTCCGCACGCGACAACAGTTGGTCACGAAGAGAGAGAGAGAGAGCGATCTACACCCGTACGCCGCTCAGCATCCCACCCTCGCGTACGCACTCACGCGTCGTACCGGCGTTCGAACTCCGAGGTTTGTTCGAACTGCGAAGCAAGAATTTCTCTTTTTTGTTGTTCGAACTCCGATTAGTTCGACCTCATAGTCGTTCGAGAACCGAGGTTCCACTGTATCTCTGAATGCAAAATGAAAAACTTGTAAAGATATTTCACTTGAAGGATTCCTATTCTATCAATGACATTATGTTGCGATGGCCCCCAGTGGTCCCCATCAATAAGTTAGGGTCCCACAACAGGTGTTCCATCAGACGCACACAATAGCCTTTGTGTGCTAACTTCAGCTCACTTCCAGTAACGTCTGTGACTATGTCCGGAATGAAATTGGGCATCAGCCGCAACGTGCTTCCTTTTTAAATGCTCGTTTATTACTG
Organism: Idiotropiscis lumnitzeri; assembly: GCF_059441095.1. Classification (NCBI taxonomy): domain Eukaryota; kingdom Metazoa; phylum Chordata; class Actinopteri; order Syngnathiformes; family Syngnathidae; genus Idiotropiscis; species Idiotropiscis lumnitzeri. The sequence goes on from NC_142392.1 coordinate 16,458,335, forward strand.
TTGTGCTGCTCGGAAAGGGAGGTTTACATCGTAGGACGTAATTTTGTGAAGTGTCCCCATGGTCCGGTCCAAGTTGGGGTCGCACGCATTGCTCCGTGTGCGGCAGGCACAAGGCAAGGTAGTACGGTAGAAACAATATTAGACAAAGTCACCGCTTGAGGTTTGACTTGACCAAACCAAATTTGTCTATTTGTGTCCCACAGACGTCAGTGAATACTATCTCCGTTCTGTGAAAGAGGAGCCAGACTTGACTCGCATCAAAAAGGAAGAGGAGGAGGAGATCAACAAGTCACCAGTGAACGTTGTCCCTATAAAGAGTGAAGATGAGAGTGAGGACAACAGAGGGACGGAGCCTACAAGCAGCAGTTCAAGTCATCACGTGACAACAGAAGGTGATGAAGACCACTGGGGGCCATCACAAGCACAAAATGAGGACACATTATCACACGCTCATGATGATGATGATGATGACGATGATGGGCAAGCCAAAGGTGAAAGGGCACGTCACACTGACTCATTAACTTCAAAGTTGTCTTTAAAACCACACACAAGAACACACAGGGGAGAAAAAACATTTTCATGCTCATTTTGTCGCAAAAGCTTCCTGCATAAGTCAACGTTCACAATTCACACAAGAACACACAGTGGAGAGGAGCCTTTTTCATGCTCAGTTTGTGGCAAGCGTTTCTCTCAAAAGTCGCATTTAACCAGCCACACAAGAACACACAGTGGAGAAAAACCTTTTTCCTGCTCAGTTTGTGGCAAAAGCTTTTCTTTAAAGTCATATTTAATAAAACACACAACAATGCACAGTGGAGAAAAACATTTTTCCTGCTCAGTTTGCGGAAAAAGTTTCTCTCAAAAGTCACATTTAACAGAACACACAAGAACACACAGTGGAGAGAAGCCTTTTTCCTGCTCAGTTTGTGGCAAAAGCTTTTCTTTAAAGTCATATTTAAGAAAACACACAACAATACACTGTGGAGAAAAACCTTTTTCCTGCTCAGTTTGTGGAAAACACTTCTCCAGGAACTCAAGTTTAACAGAACACACAAGAACACACAGTGGAGAAAAACCTTTTTTCTGCTCAATTTGTAGGAAAAGTTTCTCTCAAAAGTCACGATTAACAGAACATACAAGAACACACAGTGGTGAAAAACCTTTTTCCTGCTCAATTTGTGGAAATAATTTCTATCGTAAGTCGCATTTAATAAAACACACAACAATACATAGTGGAGAAAAACCTTTTTCTTGCTCAGTTTGTGGCAAAAGCTTCTCTCAAAAGTCTAATTTAACAATCCACACAAGAAAACACAGTGGAGAAAAGCCTTTTTCATGCTCAGTTTGTGGAAAATGTTTCTCTCAAAAGTATAATTTAACAAGCCACTTAAGAAGACACAGTGGAGAAAAGCCTTTTTCCTGCTCAGTTTGTGGCAAAAGCTTCTCTGGAAAGTTTAATTTAATAGAACACACAACAACACACAGTGGAGAAAAACCCTTTTCATGCTCAGTTTGTGGCAAAAGCTTCTCTGGAAAGTCAACTTTAACTAAACATAAAAGAATACACAGTGGTGAAAAACCTTTTTCCTGCTCAGTTTGTAGGAAAGGTTTCACTCAAAAATCAACTTTAACAAATCATAGAAGAACACACGGTGGCGAAAAACCCTTTTCCTGCTCAGTTTGTGGAAAGAGTTTCTATCGTAAGTCGCTTTTAACGAACCACACAAGAACACACAGTGGAGAAAAGCCATTCAGTTGCAGTGTTTGTGCTAAAAAATTCTTCACTAAACAGGGTGCTGAGAGTCACAATTGTGCTGGTGAGAATTGCAGCAATCCTTGAAGCTTAAAAAAAAAAACGGAAGGAATTGACTCTTTGTGGTAAGATGTAAATGTGATTTTGAATAAAATATGATAAATTTAATTTTGAAAAGCTTTTTTTATTGACATTAAGCCAATGTGATCAGTGCCAGAAGAAGCAATGTGTCTGAGTGATGATGAGTTGTTTTGTTTTTATATCAAACATTATCAATGAAATTAATTACCTTTTCCTGGAACAACATTTTTTAACATTATGCTTTTCAGTTGTCTTTTTAATTGTACCTAATGGAAAAGGTATGAGAAGAAACGGTGCTTATGAAATCGGTTTCTTCCACGGTCATCAATAAAATCACTTGTTCCACTTGCTCAACTGGCCTTCATTACGCTGTGTGAAAAGGTGAAAAACTGAACAAGAAGTTGAACTATAAAAAGAACCAGAAAGAGAAACGCAAGTAGTCTCAGTTTCTCTCAAAGGTTTTGGAATGTCAGGAGTTGGCAGCTTGATGGTGACTGGAGTCAGCGTTTATTTGTCACCCCGAAGGAGATGATTCGCATCACGCAGTTCGTTGCTGCTGCTGTCTGAATTGAACCCCGGAGGTCACCCGCCAGCGTCCTGAATTTCACCGGCAGATCTTCAGCTATCCCACGTCTGACCCCAAATTGTTGTGGAATTTTCAGCAGTAAGGGAAGATCAATGAGATAGTCTGGAATATAAATTGTCTTTTGGGTCAGTCTGCAGAGTGATCTTAGTGGGAGAAGTGCGTGGGAAGATACTGATGCACACAGGAAGATGAAGATTTATTTGACAGTGTAATCTTAAAACAGAGATATTTTTTCTGCATTGAGCATACTTATCAGTCAAAGTCGTGTTGTACAAGAAGCGAAAGGCACTTTCTCAAAAGCAGGTGGCCACAATAAATAACAAAAACCTTACTTGCTAAATAGTTTTCCATAACATTAAGATTGAACAAAATATTGACACGAATATTTAAAAAGAAACGATTAAACATTGAATACTAAATTATTACTAAAACAGTTGAATGAATCTTGAAATAATAGTGAATAGGCGTAGTTTAATGAATACTGAGACGAATAATGAAATATTTCAGTGCTTATATCAACACTGAAATCATTTTTAACACTCTAATATTTAGATATTTAGATAATGAAACAGTGACGTATTTTAATTTAAAATTCGCAACAACGTTGCTGGCGAAAAACCCTGTAAAAAGGCAAAGGTGCAAACATGTTGACATAAAGTATCACTTTATCATGTCAACTGTTAATAATAGGGAAATACATTTGGAATATCGTCCAGCCGACGACATGGTGGCATGTTTTAACAAAGCCAGCAACAAAAGTAAAATTCAATACATCTCTCAAGTTCATATTTGGGAACTAAAATGTTTGTTCATGTGCATACGGTTCAAATCGTACGTTTTTCCAATGTTTAGAAGAAGATAACAATGATTTGCATCGCAAATGGCGACATCTGTCGGTGAGTTGGTGACAGTGCTCGACACAGCCAGCAGCCAATCATATCACAGCGGGGTGTGTCCTGTTCTTCGGATTTCGTGCGGAACAGACTGCAGTTTTCACGCAGGAAATCCATTCAGCGCTACTTTAAAAATCGACGCCATCTTTAATTCGTCTCGTCGAACAAAGAGAAGCTCACGAGTTATCGCCAAGCAGAGATCAAGTGCGGATTTGTTGGGATTGGCGTTTGAAAATGTGTGAAATAACGACACCCAAGTACAAAGAGGAACTTTGTGGAATAAAAGAAGAGAACGAGCAACATCTTCAACTGCTGGGCGAAGTTTGCAAGCAGCCTCGAGTTGTGCTCCACAAAGCAGGTTTGTACACGTCTTACTCTCATTTGCTTTGTAAAGAACGACTTTCTATCGTTAAAAATATGCATCACAACATTAAGTTGTTTGGGGAAATGCGTTCAAGGTTAATTGCCTCTCTAATGTCTTGAATAGACATTGTTTCACAAGTTTGTTTAAGTCAAAGATTTTGAATTTGTTCACCTTTCCTCATAAGCAAGTACATTATTTTTGTTCTCTTGGTGCTGTTGGAATTTAACTCTAAGACTGTAGCATAACTTTTACCAAATTATTCGAATTAATTATCTGACTCCATTAATGATTAACCAAACATGACCGACATTCATCCAACAATTATGCGCGCTCGTTTTGAGAGAAAGACGACCAGGAAGCCGGCAACTTCACACAGGAGCCGATTTATTCCTCACAGGAGATCTAGTACAAAAGCCCTCTCAACACAGTTCTGCGCGCCTCTGTACCCAACAGAAGCCAAAGTTTTGTTACCTCTTTTGGATTTCACCTGGACGGGTAGTATTGATAACACACAGTCCTGTTTAGAATAGAATAGAAATAGAATAGAAATCCCTTTATTGTCATTGTACTCAAGTGTGCAACGAGATTAGAGGGCTCCCCTCTCCAGTGCAATACAACAATAATACAGACAAATATATAAATTAGATAAACAAAGAAGACAGTGCAATGGAATTCAGTACTGAATAGGGCATATAGAAACACATCACAATGCTGTTCTTCGAGGTTAGGGTGGTCTCGTGTGTGTGTGAGAGTTCAGTATGGAGATGGCTCTCGGAAAGAAACTGTTTCTCAGTCTATTGGTCCTTGATTTGATGCATCTGTAGCGCCTGCCAGAGGGCAACAGGTCGAACAGGTGTGAGTTTGGGTGGGTATTGTCATTGACGATGTTGAGAGCCCTTCTGAGGCACCGGGCGGTGTAGATGTCCGACAGTGGGGGAAGAGGGCAGCCAATAATCCTTTGCGCTGTTTTGACTGTCCTCTGGAGCCTCACTCTGTCCGCCTCAGTGCAGCCGCTGTACCAGGTGGAGACACAGTACGTCAGCAGGCTCTCGATGGACGAGTGGTAGAAGGCCAGCAGCAGCTTCCTGTCCAGGTTGAATTTCCTGAGGACTCTCAGGAAGTGCAGACGTTGGCGGACCTTCTTTACCACTGCTGTGGTGTTGTGACTCCAAGAAAGGTCATCGGAGATCTGTACTCCCAGGAACTTGAACGTGTGGACCCTCTCCACACACACGCCTTCGATGCAGAGGGGGGGCGGCAGCGTCTTGTTCCTCCTGAAGTCGACGACAATCTCCTTTGTTTTAGCAGAGTTAAGGTGCAGTCTGTTGTCCTTGCACCAAGTTGTCAGTCTCTTTACCTCCTCTCTGTAGGCTGTCTCGTCACCTTCCGAGATCAGACCGACCACTGTCGTGTCGTCAGCAAACTTGACGATGGTGTTGTTGCCGTGGGCCGGGCTGCAGTCGTAGGTGTAGAGGGCGTACAGGAGAGGGCTCAGCACGCATCCTTGGGGGGAACCGGTGCTCAGCATGAGGGTGGAGGACGTGTAGGGGCCGAGCAACACAGTCTGGGGTCTGTTGGTCAGAAAGTCCTTAATCCAGATGCGTGTGAGGGCAGGGAGGCCGAGAGTGTCCAGTTTGGCGACGAGGATGTCTGGGATGATCGTGTTGAATGCCGAGCTGTAGTCCACAAAGAGCATCCTTGCATAGCTCTGCTGTCGTTCCAGGTGGCCCAGCACAACATGCAGAGCAGTGTCGATGGCGTCCTCAGTGGATCTGTTAGCCCGGTATGCAAACTGGTAGGGGTCCAGAGTGGGAGGAAGGCAGTCCCTGATGTGCTGGAGAACCAGCCTCTCGAAGCACTTCATAATGACTGGTGTGAGAGCAACAGGACGGTAGTCATTCAGGTGGACGGCTGGTGACTTTTTGGGGACAGGAATAATGGTGGAAGTTTTCAAGCAGGAGGGGATGACTGCCTGAGCCAGGGAGCGGTTGAAGATCCTGCAGAAAACATGTGACAGTTGGTGGGCACATGCTCTGAGGACCTTGCCTGGTATTCCGTCGGGTCCAGTAGCTTTCCTGGGGTTGACCGCCAGGAGCGCGCGCCTCACATCGTGTTCCTCTACGATGAGTGGGGGGGAGTTGGAGCTTGAAGTGCGGGGGTGTGACGGTTGGGGCGAGTCAAAGCGAGCGAAGAAGCAGTTAAGCTCCTCTGCCAGCGATGCACTCGGGTCTACAGAGGTCGTGCTGCTGCCACGGAAGTTGGTGATGCTCCGTAGACCCTGCCACACCTCCCGTGGCCTGTTACTGGCAAGGTGGGCCTCCAGCCTCCCCTTGTAGGTTGCCTTGGCTAGCTTGATGCCTTTGCTCAGGTCAGCACGAGCCACCCTGTACTGGGCTTTGTCGCCTGACCTGAAGGCAGCGTCACGGGCCTTGAGGAGAGAGCGAACCCTGCTGGACATCCAGGGCTTCGCATTTGGAAAGGTCCGTATAGTCTTATGTTGGGACACAGTTTCCATGCAGAACTTGATGTAGTCCAGTACACAATGCGTGTAGACATCAAGGTCCTGATGATCAAAGAGGTCCCAGTTTGTGTCATGAAAGCAGTCCTGTAATTCACTCATGGCGTCGTCACGCCAGGTTTTCACAGTCTTTGTGGTAGGCCTGAATCTGCGCCTGAGAGGGGTGTACGCAGGTGCGAGCTGCAAGGACAGGTGGTCTGACTGGCCGAGAGGGGCGAGTGGGAGGGCTCTGTATGCGTGCTTGATGTTCGAGTACACATGGTCGAGAGTGTTGTCTCCCCTCGTTGGGCACTTGACATGCTGGTGAAACTCTGGGAGTACAGTCTTTAAATTGGCCTTATTAAAGTCTCCCGCTACTACGTGAACGCCATCAGGGTGGGCCCGCTGATGTTTATTGATGACGCACGCGAGTAGCGAGAGCGCCGTGCTAGTGCTAGCGTCGGGAGGGATGTAAACAGCTGTGACAATCACTACCGTTAGCTCCCTCGGGAGAAAATAAGGCCGGCATTTAACGGACATGAACTCGATGTCGGGGGAAGAGTGCTTCTCGACGATCGTGCTATCGCCGCACCAGTTCTCATGCACGTAAACACAGAGCCCCCCGCCCCTCCTCTTACCGGTGTCCCTCGTCCGATCCGCGCGATGTAGCGAGCGCCCGGCCAGCTGGATGCTAGCGTCGGGGACGTCTGCGTGCAGCCAGGTTTCCGTGACGACGATCACACTGCTATCGCGCACATAGCGGTTTCCCAGGATTTGTAATCCCAGGTCGTCGATTTTGTGGACCACGGATCTGGCGTTGGTGAGATGCAGACTCGGTAGTGGTTGCCTATGGGGCTGCCGTCGCAGCCGTTGCAAGACACCGGACCTGCAGCCTCGCTTCTGCTTCCTCTCTCTGCGTCGCCTGCGCCGCCTCCCGGCCCCGATGACCAGCCACGGTGAGCCGGGCAGCCTCGCCAGTTCGTTGGGAATTTTGCGATCATAGCAAAATTCCTCTGTGATGGTTATTTCGCATCGATATCCAATGTTCACGATGTCCTGGCGGGTATATCGATGTTGTGCCTCAGTTGATGCCAATAAGAGCAAGCAAACACTAATAAAAAGTAATAAGGAGCACTGTGAGTGGGAGCTGTTAGCCGCTGTGTCTATGCGCGCCGCCATCTTGGGAAATAAATTGTGGAATAAAAGAAGAGAACGAGCAACATCTTCAACTGCTGGACGAAGTTTGCAACCAGCCTCGTGTTGTGCCACTCAAAGCAGGTTTGTAGACGTCTTACTCTCATTTGCTTTGTAAAGAACGACTTTCGATCGTTTAAAATGTGCATCACAACATTGAGTTGTTTGGGGAAATCGTTCAAGGTTATTGCCGTTTTATCTTTAAATATTGCCTTTTACTTGCAGGTCTGCTGAGCAATTGTTTATGTCAAATGAAATCAGTGCAGAAAATATATGCCAAAGAATAACCAATAGTGGGGGGTGAACTCCATGTTTTTCCCAGTATAAAATTTACATTTAAAATAACAAAACATTTTCTGGTTTTCATATTTTGTTCAAGCAATTCCTTACGGAAGCAATTCCGCCTGACTCTAAAAATGTGCACACTGCCGCAAAAACGTCAATGACGGTTGATCAATTTTAGTGAATAAAACACAAAATATTAAGTTTTTTTTTTTTTTAAATCAAGTACGTATTGGTCTTTTTCATTTATGAACTTTGTACTGGCTTGGTCGGGTGAGAGTCAATGAACCTCGGGTGGCCCTGCACTGGTTTGTGCACATGTGCGTAGTTTCACCCCATCCAAACATTTAAAATACATTGAATGCATCCATCCAGGGTTGCACGGATCTCATCAGTGAACAAGCGCATGCTGCAAGGAATGCATCTGCATCTTTGGCTTACTATGGGCTTAAAAAGGCTGAAAGTCACAACCCCCTTTTCGACCAACAAGGCCAGGAACATTTAGTTCCTGGTAATAAAGTTCCTGTGGCCCAGGTGGTTTGCATCTCCCCCGCAACTCATAGTTCCTGGTAATTTATGCAAATGACAATGTTGTGTTACTTTGTTACTCATTACTGACACTCTATGGCTGTTAAGCATCGTTGCAGTTCCAAAATAATTCAGTGAACTCTTAAAATATTTTGGTGTATCTTAGTCGAATTTGAATACATATTGGATAACTTTAAAATATACAGTCATTATTCAAATATGTCAACATGAAAGTCAGAGTGAAAGTGTTGTTGCTTAATGCTTATGTGTAGGGATTTTGACTCTTCAAACATAATGTTGTTTTAAAATTTATTTAAAAACAGAAATTTTATAAAAAATAAAAAGGGGAATGTTGGAATGTACTTGCAGGCTAAATGTCATTTTGGGCAAAAAAAACCCAAACGTAAATCATGCAATAAATAGCAACTCTGATTCCAGGGCCCCTTTAATTCTTTTAGGGATCCAGATTATAATGGAAGCAAAAAAATACCCACGATGAAACTATCACGAAATGCAAAAAGAAATACTTGTAAACATTTTTCACTTGAATGATTTCTATTCTATCAATGACGTTATGTTGCAATGGGCCCCAGTGGTCTGCATCAATAAGTTAGGGTCCCACAACAGGTGTTCCATCAGACGCACACAATAGCCTGTGTGTGCTAACTTCAGCTCGCTTCCAAAAACGTCTGTAACTATGTCAGGAATGAAATCGGGCATCAGCCGCAACGTGCTTCCTTTTTAAATGCTCGTTTATCACTGTTGTTGTGCTGCTAAAGTGAGGTTTACATCGTAGGACGTAATTTTGTGAAATGCCCCCATGGTCCGGTCCAAATCGGGGTCGCACGCATTGATTGGTGTTCGCCAGGCACAAGTCAAGATAGCGCTGTAGAAAATAAGACAAAGTCGCCGCATGTGGTTTGACTTGACCAAACCAAATTTGTCTTTTTGTGTCCTGCAGACGTCAGACAAAATGATCTCTGTTCTGTGAAAGAGGACCCAGACTTGACTCACATCAAAAAGGAGGAGGACGAGGAGGAGATCAACAAGTCACCAGTGAACGTTGTCCCTATAAAGACTGAAGATGAAAACAAGGATGAGAGTGAGGACAAGAGAGGGGCGGAGCCTCCAAGCAGCAGTTCAAGTTGTCACGTGACAACAGAAGGTGATGAAGACTACTGGGGGCCATCACAAGCACATAATGAGGACACATTATCAGACGCTCATCACGATGATGATGATGATGATGGGCAAGCCAAAGGTGAAAGGGCATGTCACTCTGACTCATTATCTTCAAAGTTGTCTTTAAAACTGCACAAAAAAACACACAGTGGAGAAAAAACATTTTCCTGCTCAGTTTGTGGCAAGAGTTGCTCGCGAAAGTCTGATTTAATAAGTCACACAAGAACACACACTGGAGAAAAACCTTTTTCTTGCTCAGTTTGCGGCAAGGGGTTCTCTGTAAAGTCGCATTTACGAAGCCACACAAGAACACACAATGGAGACAAGCCATTCAGTTGCAGCGTTTGTGCTAAAAAATTCTCCACTAAACAGCATGCGGAGAGTCACAATTGTGCTGGTGAGATAAGCAGCGATACTTGAAGCTTAAAAAAAGACAAAAAAACTGAAGGAACTGAGTCTTTGTGGTAAGATGTAAATTTTGATTTTGAATAAAATATGAAATATTGAATTTTGCAAAGCTCTTTTATTGACACTAAGCCAATGTGATCAGTGCCAGAAGAACCATTGTGTCTCAGTGATGATTTTTTTTTGTGTGTGTTTACATCAAACATTATCAATTAAATTAATTGCCTTTGCCTGGAATAACATGTGTTAACATTATGCTTTTCAGTTTTCTTTTTAATCATACTTAATGGAAAAGGTGTGAGAAGAAACGGTGCTTATGAAATCGGTGCCTTCCACAATCATCAATAAAATCACTTGTTCCACTTGCTTAACTAGCTTTCATTACGCTGCGTGAAAAGGTGAAAAACTGAACTAGAAGTTGAACTAAAAAAAGAACAAGAAAGAGAAATGCGAATAGTCTCAGTTTCTCTCAAAGGTTTTGGAATGTCAGGAGTTGGCAACTTGATGGCGACTGGAGTCAGCGCTGGTTTTCTTGCTGTGTTTGGCTGGCTCGTATATGTATGGTCCATTGAACAAAACTCAAACTCTTCAAATATCCCCTTACATACATTTAATATTATGCTTTCTGAATAAATTTCTGCAAAATACACTTAATGGGTTGAGCTCTATCAAGTGTTTGGGGTTTGTTGCTAATCAGAATCTCACTTTGGAAAAAAACTATTTTGTCAAATATACCAAATTTTTTTTTTCATGCTGTATTATATTTTTTATACATTGGATTATTTATATAGTGAAATAGGAAAATATTAAAATGTAAAATTGGAAACCACATACAGACTTAATTCAATTAACAAATATAGAAACATTTTATAAATATTGAACTAATTGAGAAGAGTCCTGATCTTGAAATAAATATTGAATTATAAAAAATACTTAAAAAATTAATTCAATAACCCGACCCTGGATGAGCGGCAGAAAATGGCTGGATGGATGGAATAATTTAAATGGCACACATTTTCAAAAGAACAAATATGTTCAGAAATATTCAAGTGTGAAATAAAAATGTTCAAATTGTTGATAATTTTACATACTAAAACAATTGAATAAATATTCTATTATTACATAAGCAAACTTAAATATACATTGAAATAAATAAAAAAAAGTTGTGTATTTTTAAATGGCCTAATTTAGATATGGGATGTAATTCTCTTTATGAAACTATGAAGGGACTGGAGCTCACAGAAGTGACCAGTCTTGGTTCTGAAGTTCCGATGTAACCAGATACTGCCCTGAGAGAAAATAGGCCTGAGCATTGTTTATGGTGGGGGCAATTCTCTCGCCAGGTCAGTGACCTTCCAGGGTCTGGAAGTAATTTAAGGTGGTCACGAGTAGACTGGTCGTATCAAAGGGGAGACACATCTGCTCTCCCCCTGGGGGACTTTTGGAGGGAAATCCTGAAGACTAGCGGGATGGGAATGCATATGCAACAAGGGAAAATTAGATATTCATGTCCAATTTGGGCATGCCCTGTAAGAAGGGAATGTCTGAGAGGGGGCTCGCACGTTTTTGGGGAGACTTCTTTTGACATCAGCATGTGACGAGAATAAAATCTTTTTCGAACCAGTTCTTTTCCATCACCAATCCAGCCTTGCTCGGCTGCCTCTCCTGAAGGCAGCAAGGACCCACACTTCAAAAACAAAATATACTACATATTGAAAGAAAAATAATACTCCAATGTTGAAATAAGTATAGAATTGAATGAATAAACAACAAAGAAATAAATACCTCCTGGAAAATATCATTATTTATCAACATTTGTCAACATTTTTCTTTCTTGCACATTCTTAAACACATTCTTTTTTTACTTTTACTTTTTAAGTTACTTCAGTGCATTTCACACCTGTGCCTTCAGTGAAGTCCTACTTTGTTCTACTTGAATAAATCCCCATCAAAATACCATAATTTATGACACCACGGCTGGACAAATAATATCCAGAAACACACTTACGCACCACTGAGTGAGTGTTGGACGATATAGCTTCTCTTGAAAGGTCCGACTTGAAAATGTCCTTGCAAGTGTATCTGCAATTAAATACACACTTTTCCCTCCTTCGGCCATTGTGGTTAAAAAAAAGCAAGAATATATTTTAGATTTTCGAACGGTCGCCAGTTACGACTTTTTGGTGTGTTGGTTCGGCATAGCGCCGCACTGCCCCGCAGTATTGGAACTCACTGGAGTTGCATCTTCATTTGAAGTTTGAAAAACACAACAAAAACCTACGATATTTCGTCCGAAAATTGACAGTCGGAAGTTTTCTTACCTTCTGCGCATGTTTACAAGTGGCGACAAGTTCGTTCAAATCCGAACATTTCGGATTCTGACATGACTAAAGTAGCTCGAATATTTTTAAGTAGACAATTCAGTTGCGAGTAAGGAAGGGAGTAATATTTGATTATTGGCTGTTAATTCGTTAGCTCCATGATGTGACCTGACATCGTGTCAGTGACTGTGTTCTTTTTATGCTATGAAACTTATGGAGGCAGCGCCACAGGCACTGGTCTTAAAGGAATACACAAATTTCCCACACTCATATTTTACTCATGTGATTACTCAATTAATAGGCTCCCCTGGACTTAAAATTGATATCTGGATTGCTGTAATATAATTTCCCCAATTTAACATGAAGATTTGTTAATTATAAAAACTACAATTAACATTTTCAATAACTGCACAGGATGATACATGCTGTTGTGAGGAGGGTTTCATGGTTGATGATGAAAACAAGACTGTGTAATTGTAATTCTGTTGTAATTCTTTCGAGGCAGGAACTGTCCGAAAAAAAAATTCATGCAATTTGTAATCACACACTTTGTCATCCAAAAGGTCACTCAGGGCAAGGTAATTTAATCTTTGGGAAGGAGAAAAAAAATTGTCACTTGCCCAAGTTGGGCAAGTAATTTGGCCACTCGGGCAAGGCAAATTTTGGCACTTGCCCTAAGGGCAAGCAGTTTTTAAAGTTAACTTTGAAGCCTGCGAGTGAACCACAGCATTGTTGCAAGTTCGTTCGGAGAAACGTAAACGTCCCACTGCAGTTGCAGCAGCGGATTCTCCGGGCAAAGGCGGAAGTGACGTAAGAGCTGACTCGCCAATGTGGCGTTAATTTATTTTTTTTTATCAACCGAATTCAAATATTATATAAAATATATATTAAAATAGAACATCAAGGTGTAAAAACAGACACAGAGGCAAAGAAATATATTTGAAAAATACGTGTCTGAAGCATGACGTCATTAGCAAGCGCGCAGCTTCTGAAGGACCTCGACCACATAAAAAAATAAATAAATAAATAAATAAATAAATAAAAAATAAATAAATAAAAAAAAAAAAAAAAAAAAAGGACCTCGACCACATCCACCGACCCGTCCACATCGGAACAAAAGCAGTCCACCGCTGAATTCTTCTGATTTAGTGTGGAACTGACTGTAATTTTCTCACAGGATGTCCAGTGCTACTCTAAAGGACGACGACATAATTCATTAAGTCTTTGTGTCCCGATAACCTCATCTTCGCGCGTTGATGCTTTTCGGCGTAGTTAGCTTAGCTTGTTAGCTAGCTAGCCGCTAACGAAAAGAGGCACATGACTCATCGCCAAGCAGAGATCAAGTGCGGATTTGTTGAGATTGGCGTTTGAAAAATGTGTGCAAGAACGACACCCAAGTACAAAGAGGAACTTTGTGGAATAAAAGAAGAGAACGAGCAACATCTTCAACTGCTGGACGAAGTTTGCAACAAGCCTCGTGTTGTGCCACACAAAGCAGGTTTGTACACGTTTTACTCTCATTTGCTTTGTTAAGAACGACTTTCTATCGTTAAAAATATGCATCACAACATTAAGTTATTTGGGGAAATGCGTTCAAGGTTATTGCCGTTTTATTTTTATTTTTTGCTTTTCACTTGCCGGTCTGCTGAACATTTGTTGATGCCAAATTAAATCAGTGCAGGAAATAAATGCCAAAGAAAAACCATTCGTGGGGGGTAAACTCCATGTTTTTTTCCAGTATAAAATTTGAACTGATTATTTAACATTTGACATATGACAATGTCAAAGTGTTCATGTTTTCCATTCTTTATGAGTTTGCATTTACAATTTGCTTTGCTGTGCTTCAATAAAACGCAGCACAGGTGCGGGAAAGCTTTTCTCTTTGGTGGACTGCTCCTCGCAAGTGACAAAGACAATCTTGGCTGGGTGATTCATTTATGAAGGCTTGTCTCGTTTTTGACAAAAACTCTGACATATCTTGTTCAAGCAATTCCTTATGGAATGATTGAACCTGACTCTAAAAACTGTGCACGCTGTGGCAAAAAGATCAATGGCGTTGATGAATTTTAGTGGCTATAACACAATGGATTAAGTTTTTGAAAAAATCAAGTACGTATTGGTCTTATTTATTTATGAAATTTTTACTGGCTCGGTCAATGAACCTCGGGTGGTCCTGCACAGTTTTGTGCACATGTGCGTAGTTTCACCTCATCCAAACATTTAAAATACTTTGAATGCATCCATCCAGGGTTGCACGGATCTCATCAGTGAACAAGCGCATGCTGCAAGGAATACATCTGCATCTTTGGCTTACTATGGGCTTAAAAAGGGAGAACGTCACAAACCCCTTTTCCACCAACAAGTCCAGGAACATTTAGTTCCTGGTAATAAAGTTCGTGTGGCCCAGGTGGTTTGCATCTCGACTGCAACTCATAGTTCCTGGTAATTTATCCAAATGACAATGATGATGTATCAGAGGGAGGTCTTGTGTTACTTTGTTACTCATTACTGACACCCTTTGGCTGTTAAGCATCATTGCAGTTCCAAAATAATTCAGTGAACTCTAATAATATTATGGTGTATCTTAGTCTAATTTTAATACATATTGGATAACTTTAAAATACACCTTATTCATATATGTCAGAGTGAAAGTGTTGTTGCTTAATTTATGCGTAGGGATTTTGATTCTTCACACGTAATTTTGTTTTCAAATTTATTTAGAAACAGAAATTTTATAAAAAAAAATTAAAAAGGGGAATGTTGGAATGTACTAGAAACAATCTAAGACAAAGTCGCCGCATGAGGTTTGACTTGACCAAACCAAATTTGTCTTTTTGTGTCCTCCAGACGTCAAGTGCAAACGATCTCCGTTCTGTGAAAGAGGAGCCAAACTTGACTCACATCAAGAAGGAGGAGGAGGAGATTAACAAGTCACCAGTGAACGTTGTCCCTACAAAGAGTGAAGATGAAAACAAGGATGAGAGTGAGGACAAGAGAGGGGCGGAGCCTCCAAGTAGCAGTTCAAGTCATCACGTGACAACAGAAGGTGATGAAGACCACTGGGGGCCATCACAAGCACATAATGAGGACACATTATCAGACGCTCATCATGATGATGATGGTGATCATGATGATGATAATGGGCAAGCTAAAGGTGAAAGGGCACGTCACACTGACTCATTAACTTTGTGTTTAAAAGGGCACAAAAAACACACAGTGGTGAAAACCCTTTTTCTTGCTCAGTTTGTGGCAGAAGCTTCTTTGATAAATCAACTTTAACAAACCATAGAAGAACACACAGTGGTGAAAAACCTTTTTCCTGCTCAGTTTGTGGAAAAGGTTTCTCTCAAAAGGCGAATTTAACAAGCCACACAAGAACACACAGTGGAGACAAGCCATTCAGTTGCAGCGTTTGTGCTAAAACATTCGCCACTAAACAGCAAGCTGAGAGACACAATTGTGCTGGTGACAATAGGAGCGATCCTTGAAGCTTAAAAAAAGACAAAAAAACTGAAGGAACTGACTCTTTGTGGAAAGATGATGTTGGAGTTCAGTCACCATGGAAATGAGAAGTAGTTTCGTAAATCAACCTTTAAAAGCCAAACTTACGCCAATGCATGTTCGTTTTTTGTACTCAAGAAGAAAAGGGTCAAATAAAGACTCAACAACAACTGATTAGAGTTCCGATATTTAGTTTCTTCAATTTCTGGAGTTCAGGAAATAGAACAAAGACAGATATCTGGGCGTCTTTTTCTTAATCTCACGAGAAAACTGCACTTGGGCGAGCACAGTCGAAAAATGCGCGCCATCTTTCAGCCCAGCTTCAGTTTTTAGAGGAGTTTTTTTAATGTCAAGGGTAATGTAGGTTGAATCGGTCGTCCTTGCTCCCTCCCACGGCACGTGTCCACGTCCAAGGGAAGGTCCTCCCCAGGTTAGTCATCGTCTGGATAGTTGATTCCCGTCTGGTCCCCAAGACTGACACGCCAAGGCTGGCCTTCTCCGGCGGGCAGTCCCTCCGTCTCTCTCCCTGCTGGCATTCCTCTGTAATCTTGTCGGTGTGTGCGCGTGTATGTGCGTGTATGTATATGTCTGTGTGTGTGTATGTGTATGTGCAGGTGTAAGGGTGTGTCTGTGTGTATGCATGCGTATGTGCATGTGCTCTGATCTCCAATTGTTCCGTCTTTCAGAATGTGTTTTTTTATAGCGTCTGCGTGAGTCCTCCAGTGCCCAATTTGGTATGTTTGCATCCCTACAGCCAATGTGGAGAATGTGCTTCGTCGTATTTGTCCATGAAGTGCTGTGAATGCAAGTCATGGAAATGCTATGTGTGCAAATTTGTTCTCACTACTGAGAATTTCAATAAAGTTCACACATTTAAACTAAGTACTATAAATTTAGCATATGAGAATAATATAATAAATCAGTAAACATCATGACTACAATCCCAGTCATTCTTGTGACCCATGCTTCTAGTTCCATTTGATAAATGCTTCTTGTTTCATCAATGTTTAAAATATTCAGTAAATATGAACCTGCTAACTTTGATAATCGACATTCTGTCCCGTATGTGTTTAAAATAATGCCAGTAATCGTAATACAATCCTTTAATCCCCGCCGAAAAATATTTTACCATCTAAATGAAAACGCAACCTGTGGCCACAAAAAATGCATGCGGCAAGAAATATACTATGACCCCCCCCCTGTCAACCCCACCCCCTAGTGGGGTTGATCCCAATCAAAGTTATATGAGCCAACAAAAAGTAACAAATTAATTAGTGCCGTCCCGCAATTAAAATTCTTAACTAAATAATCGCAACACTACCGTCATTAATTGCACTCAATCACCTTTTTTTAACTTGTTTGTGAAGCTTGTATCAGTCACTTGAATAAGATATTGTAATTAACGTAGACCCACCAAATTTTATATCTATATCTATTTCAATTCCCAGACTGTTGTAAAAGCTTTCTTTGAATATAATCTAGACCAGGGGTGCTCACACTTTTTCAGCATGCGAGCTACTTTCAAAATGACCGAGTCAAAATGATCTACCCACTACAAAAATGCAAAACATCTATTTATTTTCAAATGTATTAAGGATTATTTGTACGTACAATGTATGTTGATGTACCTTACATAACCAAATGAGCCAATATTGCAAGACACACATAATTAGCTATTAACATTTTTTTAAATTAACTGAGTTTACTTTGATGACTTGCACTGAATTGAATCAGCCAGGGATGCATAGTCCGGACAGTAGCTGCTGATAGCCAGCCTCAAACACACTTCCAAATGTTCATCAGTCATGGTGGAACGGTATTTGGACTTAATGATCTTCATGTAAGAAAAGGCTGACTCACATAAATAAGTGGAGCCGAATAATGCAGTCAAAGAGATAGCACATTTCCTCATGTTAGGGTACTTTTCCTCCGTGAGTAAGTTCCAGAACTGTCCATGAGCTCTCGACTTCAGTTCAATGTCGGTTTGTAGAGTCAAAATCTCATCTTCCACTCCAGAAGAGTTCATGTGAAACAGTGATGCAATGTTTGATGCGAGTGAATCAACCTCAACATCTTCCTGAAAAGGATAGCACATGAATGTAGCGACTGGCTCGAGCAAAGAAAAGTCTTGAAAGCGTTTGTTAAATTCTGACAGACAACCGGTGATCTGCTCCGTGTAGCGTGCACTGTCAAGTTGCTCACAGGCCTTCCCTTGCGTCTCCAACTCTGACGCCAGGTTCTTGAAAATTTGCCAAATCATGGTGCTGCAGCTTTGTGGAGAAATGTTGCATCTTTCGTTTGAAAGCGTGAACTGAGCTGATCATATTGGTCACTGTTTTGTCTTTTCCTTGCAGCTCAAGATTAAGGTCATTCAACAAGTTTGTCAGATCGGTTAAAAATGCCAAGTCTAACAGCCACTGGCCGTCATTTAGCTGCTTGTATTCTGCATGTCCAGATACACGGAAAAACTCCTTAATCTCCGGACAGAGCTCTCGAAATCTTTTGAGGAATTTCCCACGACTAAGCCATCTCACGTCAGTATGTAGCAACAACTCAGAGTGGTTGCAGCCAGCCTTCTCCAGATGTGCACGGAATAACCGTCTTTGAAGAGATCTGGCTCGAATAGAACATGCGATCTTCGTTGCCACATCCATGATCTCTTTCATGTTAAGCATTTTAGCGCATAGCGCTTGTTGGTGGATAATGCAATGGTAATTCAAGAAGTCTGGGAACGCATCATCCTGCCTGCACTTGGCAATAAATCCATTCACACGCCCAACCATTGCAGGTGCTCCATCTGTGGTGATAGACACCAATTTGTACATTGGGAGCTCAGTTTTCTCGATAAAGTTTTTAAACGTCTGAAATATGTCCTCTCCTCGCGTCTGTTCTTTCATGGGAAGTACTGTTAATAGCTCCTCTTTTGCAGTGATATCACTTAACACCATGCGAATGAAAACGCACATCTGGGCTGTGTCACTCACATCCGTAGATTCGTCCAACTGCAGTGAGAAAAATTCACAATTTCTGATGTCCGTCCACATTTGCTGGGTTAAATCCTCGGCCATGGCATCACAGCGACGTGTAACTGTATGTCTTGACAACTGCAGAGCTTTGATTGAAGATAATATCTCTGCCTTATTTTTAAAGTCCCGGAACAATGAGTCAGCTGCTTCAACGAATGCCTCTTTTACCATCTCTCCGTCTTGGAAGGACTTCTTGTTTTTAACAATGGCGTGACACACCCGGAACGATGCTTCGGTGGCCGCCTTCGCTTTGGAAGTATGTTGTGTGAAAAATGACTGCTGTCTTGTCAACTGGGATTTTAGTTCATTCACCTTTCTCTTTCTTAGCTCGCTTTTCGGCGGGAAGTCGTTTTCGTATCTTTCTTGAACAGTCCGAAAATGCCGCTCCACATTTCCCTTCTTTGGTACTGCGATGATAGAATGGCATATGAGGCAAACGCACTTCGAAAATGACATTGTGAAAAAAAAGTCCACCTCCCATTCTGTATGGAATTGATATGCTTTTGCCTTTTTACTTGGTCCAGCTCCTTCACTCATTTTAGTGACCATAAACTTTAGCGAGGGCTTAAAATCTGACACAATTCGCCGACTAGCTTAGCACTTTGCGTCGTTGTTTACGCATGAGCGGTGACCTAAAGGTCAAAATTCAGTTGTTATCTGACTGGTTGTCCTGTATGTCAATCAAGTAACGGGGATGGATGATAGGCTGACATCGTAAGTTCTGCTGCACTTAGAGCCGTTGTTTGATTTGATTGGTCAACAGAATGGCAACATTCAGTTGTCATCTGAATGGCTGCCTTGTATATTAATCAAGTGACGGCATTGATGCTAGGATGATATTTTTTTAATGTCACGCCGCGATCGACCAGTACCACCTCCGCGATCGACCGGTAGATCGCGATCGACTTAATGAGCACCCCTGGTTTAAGGCATCCATCCAAGGTTGCACGGATCTCATCGGTGAACAAGCGCATGCTGCAAGGAATGCATCTGCATCTTTGGCTTACTATGAGCTTAAAAAGGGATACCGTCACAACCCCCTTTTCTACCAACAAGCCCAGGAACATTTAGTTCCTGATAATAAAGTTCCTGTGGCCCAGGTGGTTTGCATCTCCACCGCAACTCATAGTTCCTGGTAATTTTTGCAAATGAAAATGATGACGGAACAATGGGAGTTGTTGTTACTTTGTTACTCATTACTGACACCCTATGGCTGTTAAGCGTCATTGCAGTTACAAAATAATTCAGTGAACTCTTAAAATATTATGGTGTATCTTAGTCTAATTTTAATACATATTGGATAACTTTAAAATATACGTTATTCAAATATGTCAAAGTGAAAGTGTTGTTGCTTAATTTATGTGTAGGGATTTTGACTCTTCAAACGTTAATTTTGTTTTAAAATTTATTTAGAAACAGAAATTTTATGAAAAAGTAAAAAGGGGAATGTTGGAACGTACTAGCAGGCTAAATGTCATTTTGGGCAAAAAAAAAACAAACAAAAAAAAACCAAACGTAAATCATGCAATAAATAGCGACTATGATGCCAGGGCCCCTTTAATTCTTTTAGGGATCCAGATTATAATGAAAGCAAAAAGTACCCACGATGAAACTATCCATAAATGCAAAATGAAATACTTGGAAACATATTTTGCTTGAAGGATTTCTATTCTATCAATGACATTATGTTGTGATGGCCCCCAGTGGCCCCCATTAATAAGTTAGGGTCCCACAACAGGTGTTCCATCAGACGCACACAATAGCCTGTGTGTGCTAACTTCAGCTTGCTTCCAGAAACGTCTGTGACTTTGTCCAGAATGAAATCGGGCCTCAGCCGCAACGTGCTTCCTTTTTAAATGCTCGTTTATCACTGTTGTGCTGCTAGGAAAGGGAGGTTTACATCGTTGGCCGTAATTTTGTGAAATGCCCCCATGGTCTGGTCCAAATCGGGGTCACACGCATTGCATGCATCACAACATTAATGCGGCAGGCACAAGTCAAGGTAGCACGGTAGAAACAAAAGAAGACAAAGTCGATGCACGAGGTTTGACTTGACCAAACCAAATGTATGTTTGTCTTTTTGTGTCCTGCAGACGTCAGACAAAATGATCTCCGTTCTGTGAAAGAGGAGCCAGACTTGACTCACATCAAAAAGGAGGAAGAGGAGGAGGAGATCAACAAGTCACCAGTGAAAGTTGTCCCAACAAAGACCGAAGATGTAAACAAGGATGAGAGTGAGGACAACAAAGGGGCGGAGCCGACAAGCAACAGCTCAAGTCATCACGTGACAACAGAAGGTGATGAAGACCACTGGGGACCATCACAAGCACATAATGAGGACACATTATCAGATGCTCATGACAATGATGATGATGATGATGATGATGATGATGGGCAAGCTCAAGGTGAAAGGGCATGTCACACTGACTCATTCACTTCAAAGCTGTCTTTAAAAGGGCACAGAAAAACACACCGTGGTGAAAAACAGTTTTCTTGCTCGGTTTGTGGCAAAAGCTTCATGCATAAGTCAACGTTTACAATCCACACAAGAACACACACTGAAGAAAAACCTTTTTCCTGCTCAGTTTGTGGCAAAAGCTTCTCTGGAAAGTCTAATTTAAGAAAACACGCAACAACACATAGTGGAGAAAAACCTTTTTCTTGCTCAGTTTGTGGTAAAAGATTTTCTCTAAAGTCCCGATTCACAGAACATACAAGAACACACACTGCAGAACCTCCTTCTTGCTTAGTTTGTGGTAAAAGCTTCTCCCAAAAGGCTCATTTAACAAGCCACACAAGAACACACAGTGGGGAAAAATCTTTTTCCTGCTCAGTTTGTGGCAGAAGCTTCTCTCATAAGTCAACTTTAACAAGGCACACAAGAACTCACAGTGGAGAAAAACCTTTTTCCTGCTCATTTTGTGGAAAATGCTTCTCTCAAAAGTCTTATTTAAGAAATCACACAAGAACACACAGTGGAGAAAAACCTTTTTCCTGCTCAGTTTGTGGAAAATGCTTCTCTGAAAAGTCACATTTACAAAGCCACACAAGAACACACAATGGAGACAAGCCATTCAGTTGCAGCGTTTGTGCTAAAAAATTCGCCACTAAACAGCATGCTGCGAGACACGATTGTGATGGTGAGAATATAGGGCTGGGCGATATGACCTAAAATCAATATTGCGATAAATTGAGCAATTTCACCTTGGTAATGATCGATGCACGATAAATTCCCCCCAAAATCAAAATAAATGCAGGAAATGCATATTAACTGTTTTTTTTTTTAACCAACTCGTACACATTACTTTCAATGAAAAATAATAGTACAAAAACCATTTGTATAAACATTCCAAATATCTTGCTTTGCATGATTTGAACAATGTCACAAAGAACAGGAGAAAAAGGGTAACTCTCACAAAATCTTTTTCTGCAAATCGATTGTGCCGAGATGCTGTCATGCCATTTGCAAAGGCCTAGATTTATGTAAAGGTATGTTGAAAACAATATAAATAATGCCATGTGCAAAGGAGCTAGTCGCCCGTAAACAAAATGCTCATTAGAATGGAAAAAAATGTCAATGCAATGCCAGTGCCAAATAAACAAGTGTGCTTCATTAGGAAAATGCCGTCTCGAGTACTCCGGTGCGCAGTCGCCACTTGTCATCTATGTAATGCACGGTCAGGCTCAAACAGGGATCCATGTTGCGACCCGACCACAAGTCGGATGTGGATGCAAAATGTTTGACATGTGTCCGCTCCCGTCCCGATGTTGTCCATATCGGGAAGTACGGTTTGCAACAAATATTTTCGTACCTCTCGTCGGCTACTTTCATGAGGCGTTTAAATCCTGTGCGCTCCACTGTAACTAGAGGAGCTCTATCTTTAGCTATGTGCTCGGCTATCGCGTCCACCTCTGAGACATTCTCTCGTATGGTGTCGCCTCCGTTATGGGCTGTTGTCACTTGTCCAAACTTGCTCCTCACTTTGAACTTTTAGCACAAGCTCCAAGTCAACAGCATGGTTGTGTTGTGGGTGGTGAAAAAGAAAAGGTTGGACGCGCTGTTTCTGGTGCTTACGACGCACTTTGTAGTTCATGTTTTTTTGCTTAAACATCGTCTTTATGGAACCCAAAACATTTCCAAACGACAGATGTCGAATTTCTTTTCGGGACAAGCACAACTGGAACAACTTCAACTAACGTTACTTCGCGTGTCAGCCGCTTCTGGATTTGAATCGCCAGCAACGACCGACCGCGTCGTCAGTTTTCTTTCTAGTTCAGCTGGGTGGAGTCACGTGACTAAAAAGACTTTTCTTTTTTTTTTTTAACACTGAATTTTCCGACATGGGCAAAATGATTGTATTAAATTTCAGGAACAGTAAATTTTCGGATTATCGCCCAGCCCTACGAGAATAGCAGCGATCCTTGAAACTTAAAAAAAAGGACCAAAAAAAACTGAAGGAACTGACTCTTTGTGGTAAGATGTAAATGTGATTTTGAATAAAATATGATAAATTTAATTTTGCAAAGCTTTTTTATTGACATTAAGCCAATGTGATCACTGCCAGAAGAACCATTGTGTCTGAGTGATGATTTTTTTTTTGTGATTTTACATCGAGATGTAAATAAAATTAATTGCCTTTGCCTGGAATAGGGCTGGGCGATAAACCGAAAATTTACCGTTACCGAAATTTATTAGAATGACCGACATCATTTTGCCCATGTCGGTAAATTCGGTGTCTAAAAAAAAAAAAGAAAAAGAAGTCTTTTCTGTCTGCGGCGATGCTCATGCCCCTTTAAGACGGCTCAAGCGCGTGTAGTCACGTGACTCCTCCCTTCTGAACAAGAATGTAAACAAGACGCGTTCGTAGCTGGCGATTCAAATCCTGAAGCGGCTGACACGGCTGCGGACGAAGTAACGTTAGTTGAAATTGTTCCTGTCGCGCTTGTCCCGAAAATAAAGTGGACATCTGTCGTTTGGAAATGTTTTGGTTCCATAAAGACGATGTTTAAGCAAAAAAACATGAACTACAAAGTGCGTCGTAAGCACCAGAAACAGCGCGTCCAACCTTTTCTTTTTCACCACCCACAACACAACCATGCTTTGACTTGGAGCTTGTGCTAAAAGTTCAAAGTGAGGAGCAAGTTTGGACAAGTGACAACAGCCCATAACGGAGGCGACACCATACGAGAGAACGTCTAAGAGGTGGACGCGATAGCCGAGCACATAGCTAAAGATAGAGCTCCTCTTGTTACAATGGAGCGGACAGGATTCAAACGCCTCATGAAAGTAGCCGACAAGAGGTACGAAAATATTTGCCGCAAACAGCACTTCCGATATGGACAACATCGGGACGGGAGCGGAGACATGTCAAGCATTTTGCATCCACATCCGACTTGTGGTCTTGTCGCAATATGGATCCCTGTTTGCGGCTGAATGTGCATTACATAGACGGCAAGTGGCGATTGCGCACCAGGGTAATCGAGACGGCACATTTTCCTGATGAAGCACATGCGTTTATTTGGCATTGGCATTCCATTGACATTTTTTTCCCATTCTATTTAGCATTTTGTTTACAGGCGACTAGCGCCTTTGCACATGGCATTATTTAGATTGTTTATACGATACCTTTACACAAATCTAGGCCTTTGCAAATGGAATTACAGCATCTCGGCACAATATATTTACATAAAAAGATTTTGTGAGAGGTACCCTTTTTCTCCTGTTCTTTGTGACATTGTTCAAGTCACGCAAAGCAAGCTAGTTTGAATGTTTATTCAAATGATTTTTGTACTTCTATTTTTCATTGAAAGTAATGCGTACCAGTTGGTCAATAAAAAAAGCAGTTAATATGCATTTCCTGCATTTATTTTGATTTTGGTCCTCAGGGGGAATTTATCGCGCATTTATCGTTATCGAGGTAAAACTGCCTAATTTATCGCGATATTGATTTTAGGTCATATCGCCCAGCCCTAGCCTGGAACAACATTTGTTACGTTATGCTTTTCAGTTGTCTTTTTAATCGTATTTAATGGAAAAGGTGTGAGAAGAAACTGTTCTTATGAAATCGGTATCTTCCACAATCATCAATAAAAATGACTTGTTCCACTTGCTCAACTGGCCTTCATTACGCTGTGTGAAAAGGTGAAAAACCGATCGAGAAGTTGAACTATAAAAAGAACAAGAAAGAGAAACGCAAGTAGTCTCAGTTTCTCTCAAAGGTTTTGGAATGTCAGGAGTTGGCAACTTGATGGCGACTGGAGTCACCACGGAGGAGATGATCAACATCACGCAGTTTGTTGCTGCTGTTGTCTTAATTGAACCCCGCAGGCCATCCGCCAGCGTCCCTGAATTTCACCGTCGGATCGTCAGCTATCCCACGTCTGACCCCAGATTGTTGTGGAATTTTCAGCAGTTAGGGAAGATCAATGAGTCTGGAAAATAAATTGTTTTTTGGGTCAGTCTGCAGAGTGATCTCAGTGGGAGAAGTGCGTGGGAAGATACTGATGCACACAGGAAGATGAAGATTTATTTGACAGGAACTGTGTAATCTTAAAACAAAAAGATACTTTTTCTGCGTTGAGCCTACTTATCAGTCAAGGTCGTGTTGTTTTGGCTTCGCAAAGAATCCTCGAGTACAAGAAGCGAAAGGCACTTTCTTCAAAAGCAGGTGGCCACAATAAATAACAAAAACCTTACTTGCTAAATAATTGTCCATAATATTAAGATTGAACAAAGTAGTGACACAAATATTGAAAAAGTAAATAATGTCACGATTAAACATTGAATACTAAATTATTACTAAAACAGTTCAATGAATCTTGAAATAAATAATGAATCACCGTAGTTTAATGAATACTGAAACGAATGATGAAATATTTAAGTTAGTTGTTATAAACACTGAAATCATTTTTTAAGACTAACATTTAGAGAATAAAACAGTGATGTATTTTAATTTAAAATTCACAACCACGTCGCTGGCGAAAAACCCTGTAAAAAGGCAAACATGTTGACATAAAGTATCACTTTACCATGTCAACTGTTAGAGAAATAGAGAAATACATTTGGAATACTATCCAACCAACAACATGGTGTCAGATGTGAAAAGAAAACCAGCAACAAAAGTAAAATTCAATACATCTCTCAAGTTCATATTTGGGAACTAAAATGTTTGTTCATGTGCATCTTAGGTTTTTCTCTATGTTTAGAAGAAGATAACAATGCTTTGCATCGCAAATGGTGACATCTGTCGGTGAGTTGGTGACAGTGCTCCACACAGCCAGCAGCCAATCATATCACAGCGGGGTGTGTCCTGTTCTTCCGCTTTGTGACGACCATTTTCTCGAAGGGAAAAAAACGACGCCATCTTTCATTCGTCTCGTCGAACAAAGAGAAGCTCACGAGTTATCACCAAGCAGAGATCAAGTGCCTATTTGTTGGAATCATCATTTGAAAATGTGTGCTAGAACGACACCCAAGTACAAAGAGGAATTTTGTGGAATAAAAGAAGAGAACGAGCAACATCTTCAACTGCTTGACGAAGTTTGCAAGCAGCCTCGTGTTGTGCCACACAAAGCAGGTTTGTACACGTCTTACTCTCATTTGCTTTGTAAATAACGACTTTCTATCGTTAAAAATATGCATCACAACATTAAGTTGTTTGGGGAAATGCGTTCAAGGTTATTGCCGTTTTATCTTTTAATATTGGGGGGCTAGCAGAGAGAGGGTGCACAGAGCTGAAGGAAGCAGGACGGCTGTAAAAATGAACAACAATGCCTGCTTTTTCCCTGGTGTCAGTCACCTTTATCTGGTGCAGTAAGCTATTTCAGTCAGCAGCTAATTAAGCTCTCCCAAAGGCCTCAGGGCATTTCAACCTGACACCTCATGTTTCAAAACTATGCTTACAGGTTAATAAAAGGTCACAAAAACATGGACCTCTTAAACAGGAAAACGCGAGTTCAGTGGTAACAGAGTTGTGTCTATGCTGGCAGTTTAGCCGGAAGCCACAAAAACAGATGCACGTCTTGAACCGTGTTTGACAGGAAACCGTTTAGCAGATGTGTGACCCAAACATGTCTTGTAAGCTGAAACCGTTCGAACAACAGGAAGAGTGTGGACGGGTGTGATAAAGTCAAAGTGTTCATCTTTTTCCATTCTTTATGAGTTTGCATCTTCAAATTGCTTTGCTGTGCTTCAATAAAACGTCGCACAGGAGCGGGAAAGCTTTTCTCTTTGGCGGACTGCTCCTTGCAAGTCAAGTCAAGTCAATTTTATTTGTATAGCCCTTAATCACAGACAGTCTCAAAGGGCTTTACATAGCCACAATCGACATCCCCGATCTTAACCCCCAGGACAAAGACAATCTTGGCTGAGTGATTCACTTGTACAGGCTTGTCTCGTTTTTGACAAAAACTCTGACAGATCTTGTTCAAGCAATTCCTTACGGAAGGAATTCTGCCTGACTCTAAAAAATGTGCACACTGCGGCGAAAACGTCTATGGCGGGTAATCAATTTTAGTGGATAAAACACAAAATATTCTGTTTTTTTTTTAAAAATCAAGTACATATTGGTCTTATTTATGAACTTTGTACTGGCTTGGTCGTGTGAGAGTCAATGAACCTCGGGTGGCCCTGCACAGTTTTGTGCACGTGCGTAGTTTCACCTCATCCAAACATTTAAAATACATTTAATGCATCCATCCAGGGTTGCTTGGATCTCATCAGTGAACAAGCGCATGCTGCAAGGAATGCATCTGCATCTTTGGCTTACTATGCGCTTAAAAAGGCTGAACGTCACAACCCCCTTTTCTACCTACAAGTCCAGGAACATTTAGTTCTGTCTCTTAATGCAAAAAGAAATACTTTTATTTTACTTGAAGGATTTCTATTCTATCCATGAC
Organism: Idiotropiscis lumnitzeri; assembly: GCF_059441095.1. NCBI lineage: Eukaryota > Metazoa > Chordata > Actinopteri > Syngnathiformes > Syngnathidae > Idiotropiscis > Idiotropiscis lumnitzeri. The sequence continues at coordinate 16,485,846 of NC_142392.1, forward strand.
ATTATGTTGCGATGGCCCCCAGTGGTCTGCATCAATATGTTAGGGTCCCACAACAGGTGTTCCATCAGACGCACACAATAGCCTGTGTGTGCTAACTTCAGCTCGCTTCCAGAAACTTCTGTGACTATGTCAGGAATGAAATCGGGCATCGGCCGCAACGTGCTTCCTTTTTAAATGCTCGTTTATCACAGTTGTGCTGCTCGGAAAGGGAGGTTTACATCGTAGGACGTAATTTTGTGAAATGTCCCCATGGTCCGGTCCAAATCGGGGTCGCACGCATTAATCCGTGTGCAGCAGGCTCAAGTCAAGTTAGCACTGTAGAAAATAGGACAAAGTCGCCGCATGAGCTTTGACTTGACCAAACCAAATTTGTCTTTCTGTGTCCTGCAGACGTCAGTGAAAACGATCTCCGTTCTGTGAAAGAGAAGCCAGACTGGACTCACATCAAAAAGGAGGAGGAAGAAGAAGAGATCAACAAGTCACCAGTGAACGTTGTCCCTATAAAGACTGAAGATGAAAACAAGGACAACAGAGGGGCGAAGCCTACAAGCAGCAGTTCAAGTCGTCACGTGACAACAGAAGATGACGAAGACCACTGGGCGCCATCACAAGCACATAATGAGGACACATTATCAGACGCTCATGATGATAATGATACGAATGATGATGATGCTGATGATGGGCAAGCCAAAGGTGAAAGGGCATGTCACACTGACAGTTGGGTATGTACTCACTGTGGGAAATCATTAACTTCAAAATTCTCTTTAAAACAGCACATAAGAACACATAGTGGAGAAAAACCTTTTTCCTGCTCAATTTGTGGCAAAAGCTTTTCTGTAAAGTCACATTTAACAAGCCACACAAGAACACACAGTGGTGAAAAACCTTTTTCCTGCTCAGTTTGTGGCATGAGTTTTGTTCATAAGTCAAATGTAAAAAGGCACACAAGAACACACACTGGAGAAAACCCTTTTTCCTGCTCAGTTTGTGGCAAGAGTTTCTCTCAAAGGTCTAATTTAATAATTCACACAAGAACACACAGTGGTGAAAAACCTTTTTCCTGCTTAGTTTGTGGCATGAGTTTTGTTAATCAGTCAAATGTAAAAAGGCACACAAGAACACACACTGGAGAAAACCCTTTTTCCTTCTCAGTTTGTGACAAGCGTTTCTCTCGAAAGTCAATTTTAACATGTCACACAAAAGCACACATTGGTGAAACACCTTTTGCTTGCTCGGTTTGTGGAAAATTCTTCTCTGAGAAGTCTCAGGTAACAAGACACACAAGAACTCACAGTGGAGAAAAGCCTTTTTCCTGCTCAGTTTGTGGCAAGAGTTTCTCTCAAAAGTCAAATTTAACAAAACATAGAAGAACACACACTGGAGAAAAACCTTTTTCCTGCTCAGTTTGTGGCAAAAGCTTTTCTGTAAAGTCAACTTTAAAATATCACACAAGAACGCACAGTGGAGAAAAGCCTTTTTCCTGCTCAGTTTGTGGCAAGAGTTTCTCTCAAAAGTCAAATTTAACAAAACATAGAAGAACACACTCTGGAGAAAAACTTTTTTTCTGCTCAGTTTGTGGCAAAAGCTTTTCTGTAAAGTCAACTTTAACATATCACACAAGAACGCACAGTGGAGAAAAGCCTTTTTCCTGCTTAGTTTGTGGCAAGAGTTTCTCTCAAAAGTCAAATTTAACAAAACATAGAAGAACACACTCTGGAGAAAAGCCTTTTTCCTGCTCAGTTTGTGGCAAAAGCTTCCTCCGTAAGTCAACGTTAACAATCCACACAAGAACACACAGTGGTGAAAAACCTTTTTCCTGCTCAGTTTGTGGCAAGAGTTTCTCTCTAAAGTCACAATTAACAGCGCACTCAAGAACACACCGTGGTGAAAAACCTTTTTCCTGCTCAGTTTGTGGTGAAAGCTTTTCTATAAAGTCAAGTTTAACAAGCCACACAAGAAAGCACGCTGTAGTAAAACCCTTTTCCTGCTCAGTTTGTGGCAAGAGTTTCTCTCAAAATTCACAGTTAACAAGCCACACAAGAACGCACAGTGGAGACAAGCCATTCAGTTGCAGCGTTTGCGCTAAAAAATTCTTCACTAAACGTAGTGCTGAGAGACACGATTGTGCTGGTGAGAAAAGCAGCGATCCTTGAAGATTAAAAAAATGAAAGAACCGACTCTTTGTGGTAAGATGTAAATGTGATTTTGAATAAAATGTCAATTTAATTTTGCAAACCTCTTTTATTGACACTAAGCCAATGTGATCAGTGTCAGAAGAAGCAATGTGTCTGAGTGATGATGATTTGTTTTGGTGTTTACATCAAACATTATGAATATGATTGCCTTTGCCTGGAACAACATTTTTTAACATTATGCTTTTCAGTTGTCTTTTTAATCGTACTTAATGGAAAAGGTGTGAGAAGAAATGGTGCTTATGAAATCGTTGCCTTCCACAATCATCAATAAAATCACTTGTTCCACTTGCTCAACTGGCCTTCATTATGCTGTGTAAAAAGGTGAAAAACTGAACGAGAAGTTGAACTATAAAAAGAACCAGACAGAGAAACGCAAATCGTCTCAGTTTCTCTCAACGGCAGTTAAGTTGAATACGTTTTTCAAGTTCGTATTTGGGAACTGTCAGAGAAGTTTCTGCAAAACAACCGGACAAGCCTTCTGACTGTACAACTGAATCAACCAGCCAAGATTGTCTTTGTCACTTGTGAGGAGCGGTCCGCCAAACCTCTCAGTGAGAAGGCCCAGAGAAAAGTTTTCCCACTCCTGTGCGGCGTTTTATTGTAGCACAGCAAAGTGTGACCCACGAAATATGTGGTCACAGTTTGGTTCATTTGGGATGGTTGATGTGAAGGGAAATCCATTTTCCAGGTTGATTTGAAACATGTGCGTGTTTCGACAGCAGAGGGCAGTAAAGGAACAGCACAGTACCAGCGATGTGATTGTATCTTCACAACAAGCTGCAGTAAAGTGGCGTTGTGTCGTAGTTTCTATGAGTTCGCGATTCTACGGAGCCCCTTAGGGGACACGGAAGAGAGAAAAAAAACTTTGCGTTCCCTCGCAAAATCTTTGCGTTCCCTCGCAAAGTTTGCGGGAATGCAAAGTTGTTTAGTTTTTTCTTCGAGTGAATGTTTTTTTTTTTAATGCGCGTTTATGTACTTCCGGGTCATCTTCCGTGTAAACAAACGCAGCAAAGATGGCGTGTGTTCACCCGTGGGCGAGTTTAATTGAATTTTACTTTGAAATTGGCTTGAAATACAAAGAAATAAAATCAGTTCTGGATATTAAGCACGGTGTTCAAATAAGTGAAAGACATCTGAAGCGAGTGCTAAACAAAAAAGGATTCTTTCGTCGTAAAACGTTCACTGACTTGTACGGAGCCCCTTAGGGGACACGGAAGAGAAAAAAAAAAACTTTGCGTTCCCTGCAAAGATTGCGTTCCCTCGCAAAGTTTGCGTTCCCTGGCAGACTTTGCGAGGGAACGCAAAGTTGTTTAGTTTTTTCTTAGAGTGAATGTTTTTTTTTTTTTAATGCGCGTTTATGTACTTCCGGGTCATCTTCCGTGTAAACAAACGCAGCAAAGATGGCGTGTGTTCACCCGTGGGCGAGTTTAATTGAATTTTACTTTGAAATTGGCTTGAAATACAAAGAAATAAAATCAGTTCTGGATATTAAGCACGGTTTTCAAATAAGTGAAAGACATCTGAAGCGAGTGCTAAACAAAAAAGGATTCTTTCGTCGTAAAACGTTCACTGACTTGTACGGAGCCCCTTAGGGGACACGGAAGAGAAAAAAAAAAAACTTTGCGTTCCCTGCAAAGATTGCGTTCCCTCGCAAAGTTTGCGTTCCCTGGCAGACTTTGCGAGGGAACGCAAAGTTGTTTAGTTTTTTCTTAGAGTGAATGTTTTTTTTTTTTTAATGCGCGTTTATGTACTTCCGGGTCAGTTTGCCTACCCTTGCCTTGAATGCGCGGCTGTTCAAGAGACGACAGTACGTTGGAGGCGGCACTAATCATGGAGGAGGGCTTGGAACGTTTCTTGCGGTCAAGAGATGTCCCTCACGGTGACATTATGCGCATGAAAAGCGACAAGCAACATACAATTCACTCTAACATAATTCCTTAATAATAGCAATATGGGTCCCTACTGTTAACTTTCTGTTTTGCATAATACTAGCGTGCAAACTGTTTACCTCTTGAGTGGCAAGAAAAGCATAAATTTGATTGACTATTATTTTAGTAACTATTTTTTAGTAACATAGAGGTAAAAATACAGTGTGAACTTAACTGGGGGAGGGGTGAAGCCAGCATTTCTATCTAGTCGAGCTGCACTGTTAATGCTCTTATAGTATTGAAGATATTTAACACAAATTAAAAACTACGTTACAAAAATAGTAAATGTACTGCCACTTCCAGATGTTTAATATTGAATACATTTAATTATGACTGCTGTGTGCCATTACTCATGTGAATATATACAAAATACGTTATTAAGTAAGTAAACATTGCAAGTATTTATTCTCATATTTCATATTTGCAGGTTGACATGGCAGTAATTTCCCTTTTGACTGACGAGCAATTGGGCAAATATATCACTTCCTACGGTGATCGAGTAGCTGTCCTTTGCTTTTGTCGACAGAAAATGCCCAGTGCTGATAATGAAACTCTCATACAGACATTAAGGGACAAAATAAGATCAAGGAAAAAAGGTGTACTGAGTGGAACTCCAGGTGTGCTCCAAAACCACGACAGGGGAATGGCAAGAGAAAAAAAAATTTCTGCGGAAACGAGTTGCAGGAAGATTGAAATAGGATGGCTCCATTTTTATGGCAATGAATATACCATCAAGTTAGGACAACCAATGGTGGAGGAACAAGGCATGCCATTATGGAAAAAACAGCAACTGTTGCTCAGATTTTGGAATTGGGAAAAGAGTTATTTTTCCCAGATGGAAGCTCAACCAAAGGATCAGTTGGTGACTTTACTTTTGAGGTATGTGACTTTAAAAGAAATCAGATTACTTTAGATGAAACGGTTGGCAGACTCTATGAAAAAAACAAACTGAAGCTGCTGAGATTTTACATTTGCACAAAAGAAGTTCCTTCCACATGTCAAGTGGATGAACACAGTGAAGATACTTTATCTGTCACCAACATGAAGGGAGGACTTTCACAGTTGAATGAAGATGGATCTCACCTTAACGGAGGTGATCTGTATAGAAATGTACTGGATCACGGACACTCATCTGACAGTGACGTAGGCGAACAGGTTTGTGCCAGTTGATGCATTATTTGTTATGCTCGATTTAAGTAAAACAGAAGTGAAGTCTTTTTGCTACTCAAAAAAGAAAAACATGTGTGCCAACAATGAACATGTTTGCTAAAAAATGCATCACAAAGACTGAGGGAAAATTCACAGCTATTTAATACTATTTCTAATGTGTTTTATCCTAATCTGTAGTGTTTGCCCAGCATTTAATCAGAATAAAGTGCTTACCATTAGATGATTTTAAATTGTTGCAGACAATTGTTTTAGAGTTCACTGTATTTGTTGCAGAGTTTGCAATTACAAGCAAGGTGTGGCGGTTCGGTGAACCAAGTGGAGTGAAAACAGGACCCAAAAGCAAGCGTGGAGAGGAGAGGAGGTTTTATTGGTATGATAGGAGGGGAAGCAGCGAGTTCGGGAGCCGGGGATGGGTGGCTGGTGGAGGAGCGACGCGACAGGGCAGACGAGCCTGCAGCAGCGGGAGAAGGCGGGCCGGTGACGGCGCAGCGGGAGGCAGACAGGCGCTCTGGCGGGAGGAGCGCGGGCGAGGAGATCGGCGAGGCAGGGAAGATGCCGGCGAGGAGGCGGAAGCGGTGAACGGCAGGCAGGCAGCGTAGGGGCGGCCAAGGTGCAGGCGGCGGTCAGGAACTCGACGGTAGGCAGCAGAGGAGCGGGCTCGGACGGGCGCTGGGCGGCTGGAGGGAGAACGAGGACATTCAGAGGTTAACGACGAACGCATGTCACGGCAAACAGGCGAGAGCAAGGTGAACGACGACATGAGCCAGGTGCCACGGTTGGTCACGGGATAATCCGGCGTCTGGCTCCTGGCAGCGCTGAGCTTTAACCCTGCGGTGATTGCTGTTGATGAGCTGCAGGTGCGCAGGAGCCGACGCCCTCTCAAGCCGGAGGCGTGCCTGGCTGGAAACTGCCGGAGACCTGAAAACAACAATAACCTCGCCAGGCCCCACAAACCCGAACCCCCACACAAGGTTAAACAAACAACGACGACTTTCTGAGAGTGGGAGAGCAGAAGAGGCAGGAAAATCCCAACCATCTTCTTCAACCTCAACAGCAAATAATGAAACAAACATTGGCCAGGGGAAGGAGTCAGACATCAACACAAACGGACAGGATGCAGTTTGGATTAATCTCCCAAATTCTAAAGACTTCCCCTGATGCTTGCTTTGAAATTATGGACATGACCAGAGCAGTTCCGAATGGATTCTCACAAACAGAGATGGAGTACAGCTCCCCCGACACTTTTGAAGAAGCAGATACAGTTGAATGGGATCCAGAGGACAGCCTTGGGAGAATATATCAAGATGAGTCTGTAGTAATTGTTGGGGTAAGGTAGAAATACTAATGCAGGTTTTAAATCATTTGAAAGAGTGGATTAATCTGCTAATTAAAATCTGTACATTTCATACTGTCATACTTTTCTTTTTCTGAAATATATTGAGATTTTGGGGGCGTTATAAAAATATGTAAAATTCCATTTTAGAAAGACTCAGTATACAGTAAATAACAGCGTAATAAATTGTTTGACAAGGCCATTAACTTGAGGTTTAACGAATAATACGTTTGTCATTTAATACATTGTGTTCAATTAATTCTTCAGAGTTCTGGGATGTAGGTGGGACCGAACAGGCTTCACAACCTCCTCTCCCTCCTGCTGCTAATGACCTGCCTTCGCAAGTTGGACAGTCCACTCAACAAGAGGTGACTGCACAGGTAGGCTCCATTGCAAGTTACCCCAAACACACTCTCTAAACTACTGACTTATTTTACACAACTGTTAAGTAATATAATATCGTATTTTGTCATTTAATGGTCCTACAGTTTACATTTACAGTTTCAGGGATTGAGGGGAACATTATCATGGAGAAGCAGCATTCAGTTTTTGTGCGACGTCACATATATAAAACATACTTCCAGAGAATTGCAAGAATGCTTAAGGTGTGAATTTCTTGAAAACAAAAATATAATTTCGGAAATGTTTGTTGTTAAATAATCTGAAGCAACACTTTAATTTGAATCCTTAACATAAATTTTAAATTGACTATTTATAGTAGTTCTGTTGGTTTTTGGGAGGTAGGGGCAAGGTCAGAGGTACAACCATTCGATTCCCACTCCATCCAATCATGTGTCCTCCACAGCCACTCACATTAATGTATGGCTTGGTGTGAATGTTTGGTGGTGGTCGGGAGGGGTCGTAGGCGCACACTCGCAGCTACGCTTCTGTCAACCTGCCCAGGGCAGTTGTGGCAAATACGTAGTTTAACACCACCATCGTGTGAATGCATGAGTGCATGAATAATGTATTCATTGTGAGCACTTTGAGTGTCTGGTAATTGTCCAGAAAAGCGCTATATAAATATGATGCATTATTATTATTGTTAGGTTTTTACTTGCATTATAGGACACATAGGATCAGGCATTATTTTGATACTCACACAATTATCGTCAAAGTTCATTTCACATTTCACCTTTGCTTTGTTGACTAAACAGTATTTTTGTTGTTTGAATGTTTATTCTTTCAGGACAGTGGACCAAATCAAACGCAAGACGTGCTCTCAATTTCAAGCAGTCTCCTGTCCCCGACAACCTCACCTGACAACCATAGCGATCCAAGGACTACATGGCATGCATCGATTTGTAGGATAAAGATTGTTGATGATCTTTTGTCAGTGTTTATGGACAGTAGTATAATGGAATTCAATTTAAAGATTAAGTTTGTAAATGAAAAAGCTATTGATGATGCTGGCGTGTCAAGGGAAGGTTACACTGCATTCTGGGAAAAATTTCTTGAACAGTGTGAGGGGGAAACAGAGCGGGTTCCAAGGCTGAGGCCAGATTTTTGTGAGGCTGAATGGCAAGCGGTTGGCCGGATCTGGGTGAAAGGGTTATTAGACCATGGTGTCATGCCAGTGAGGCTATCAAAAGCTTTCATGTTAGCCTGCATCCATGGCATTGACTCAGTTGATGTAGACATCCTTACATCATCATTCCTTAACTACCTTCCTCCCATTGAGAGATCAGCAGTTGAGAAGGGCCTCCAGGGCACAATAGAGGAAAGTGATGAAGAGGACTTGCTTGATGTATTTACAAGAATGGGTTCCCATTTCCTCCCACCAAAGACTAGCTTACAGCCTGCCATTCAAACAATGGCTCATAAAGCCCTTCTACAAGAGCCCAAGTTTATACTTGATTGTTTCGCCACAATAATGATACTTGTGCATCACAAATTACCAGATAAGCGAAGTGTGTTGTCCCTGTATGACTCCAAGAAGGCCACAGGCAAAAAAGTGTTGCAACTGCTTAAAACAACAAAGATGGTGATGTCTCAAGGAGAGCAAGCAACCTTTAACTATCTCCAACGTTATGTAAAAAATGCTGATCAAACCAAAGCTGAAAAAAATCCTGCGTTTCTGGACTGGTTCCTCTGTCATCTGTGTTGACAACATTCTGGTATGCTTCAATAGTGAAAGTGGACTGAACAGAAGGCCTGTTGCCCATACCTGTGGAGCCACACTTGAAGTACCATGCACATACAGCTCTTACCCTGAATTCCGCACAGAGTTTGACAACATTCTGTCCAGTAACTACTTAGAAATGGACATTCTTTAAATCTGACACCATGCAGAGAGTAGGCTTTTCTGTTTGTACATTAATACACTGCCATAGTTTCCACATTTTCTGCTCCACTTATTTTTATGATGGTTCCATGTTAGATGGAGCACTATCTTATTTTTGTGTGAGAAGCGGGGTTCATCGTGGATTGTTCACCAGACCAGGACCAGGAATGTTGGAGCACATGGAGAAAACCCACATGGTCAAGAGAACATGCCAAATGCCACACAGAAGGCTGAAGACTGGATTTGAGCATGCAACTTTTTAGGTGGATGTGATAACTTCTCATCCTGTGCTGCAGTTATATACATTTGATTTGATTAATTTAGCTTTGAAAAAGGCATGTTGTACGAGTGATCATCACGTTCCACAATTTTGAGGTCCTTTTGTGTGTGAAGTTGGCTTGTTCTTCCGATGATTGCATGGCTGTTCTACAGGTACTCCGGCTTCCCTCCAAATTCCCAAAAGTTCCCTAATTAAGGTCCGTTGAAGTTTCTAAATAATAATTAAAAATAATAATTGGGGAAAAAAGATGTCCCAAGACTCACAACACTTTTTTTAAGACCCAGAGTTGCCCATCAAGGGTCGAATGGTTAATTGCTGTTGATATGTAGTGTTCATACATTCTAAATTGTTAAAAAAATATTTGCTCTGTTACGAGAGTTTTTCCAGTTGCCATTCCATTTGCATCCAAAGGCTGTTCGTGAACAGATATCCTAACGTTGCCTTTCTGTCAGGTAAATTGATGTTTGTAAGAATTTGTGATTGCTAATAAAATTTGTTCTATTTCAGTGTAACATATTGCATTTTTTAAACACATGACACCACCTGCTGACCAAAGCAAGGAGTGACAATTATGTCATCATCTTTAACAGGCAAGTTTCTAAAATCTCAATTAGGATAATACAATACTACTTTATTTAAATAGCGCATTCCACAACAGCTGTCTGCAGAAATATTATTTAACATGCAGTTAGGTTCAGAAATTGTGGCTGAAGTCAGTGACCAAGACAGAAAGTGTATGTCATATTTTAATTTGAATGTAAAAGAAAATATGGATACCATACTCGCATGATTGGTGATAGGAAGGAAAAATAGTTTCACCAACAATGAATCTTTATGGCCAATGAAAACGTAATGCTTGTAAATTACAGAATTGCGGTGATGGCCTCTTTGAGGTACAAATACATGTTCACAGCCTGATATGGATCTCTTGGTAGAGTCATATCAGACTGGGCCATTAACACAGCAAACAATACAAATGCATCCGGATCACAAGGCATGGTCTTACGAAAAACACACTGGTTTTTGCACAGTTGAACTTTGTCAGGTATCGCTCGCCGGTCGGCGAGGAGGAGGTGGACCCAGAAAGCGAGGAAGCAGGGGAAAGGGTAACTTAAAGGGAATTTATGAACTGAATCAAACAACGAGGACAAACAACGTGGCGTGGACAAACTAAACGTGACTAAATAGAACGAAAGAAGACAAGTGACGAGGATCGTGACAAAACACAAGGGACCGTGGGCATGAGCATGGGGCAAGAGCATGGAGCAGGAGCGGGGGCATGAACGAGGGCATGAGCGAGGGCATGAGCGAGAAGGAGGGTGGTCGTGAAGTCCATAAAATGGCGTAGCAGGAGAAATGTTCCGACGCAGAGCTGTCGGCCAGGGGTGGATAAATAGTCCGATAATTAGGGGGAGCAGATGGGAATCAGGTGCGTGGCTGGTGGAGACGGAGTGCTGAGGGGAAACGCCCCTTCTCAGCTGACAAACATAAACAACGTGCACATGGCAGGGAGGTGACGAAAACAATAACAAAAAACACAGACATGCCCGACACGGGTCATGACAAACTTGTTCATTGTCAACAGGGGAAAGGAAGTCCCTTGTCCCATAAAGTTCAGGTAAAGCATACATCACGTTGGGCCGACCACTGGGGACATTTATGTTCTTTGAGGGCCGAATGAGATGGGAGTTCCAAACTTGGGCAGTCTCATCCAATTCATCCTGTTGAAAATAATATGCAGATAGATGTAGGAAAAGCTACACAGTCAAATCAAATTTAAAGAGCAAGAAATTACAGCATAAAGCCCCTTTTCTCTCCTTATTTGCCACTCACTCGCACCTTCATCCCACCTTTCCTCCATCTCTGTTTACCTTGGTCATTTCATATTCACTGTGTGAAACCACCACACACACGTACCACCATCTTCTTTCCCCTATCCATCCTTTTTTATTTCCTATCCTTGTTATTTCCATTAACACACTCTCATATGCACAAATACACGTTTAATAAATTACTATATTGGAATGTAGTAACTCACCTGAATAAGTCCCATGCAACAAAATTGCAGGAGGCTTTTGTCCAGAAATCCAGCATCAAAGAAGCCATTGTCTCTAAGGTCTGTGAAGAGTGATAACCAGAACTCCATACACTGGCTGCGAAGAAACCCCCACCAATATTCAATTCTTTGATTGGCGGTACTGGCTCCATCCAAGTAGCTGTCAAGGGTGCTTCCTGGTGGTATGGGGACAAGGAAACGCTGGAAGCCTTTGACATGGCCATTTTCAGTTCCAAGATCACCTCTAACGATTCGAGGACAACCCCCTAAACGCTGCACAACTCCCATGTAGTAACCTCCAATCAACTTTGGGTCACTGCTTGTTGTGTAGGCATTGAGCCACATTATTTTCCTTGAAAAGCCATCAATAGCCCCATTGATGCAAATTCCAAATGGCTTCACTTTATCATAGGAATCCAGGTGCCAAATAAAGTTCGGCCCTTTAGAGAAGTAGCTTCGTCGTCTCAGACGTCTTGCCTGCCTTAAGGACACTCCACTCGGGTCCAACTCTTTCAGCACCAGACGAACATCCTCTTTCCTGACTCGAAGTCCATGTTCTCTGCATTTACTGTACATCCATCGGTACCCGTGTAACTGTCCGGAGTGCTGCAATTGACCTCTAATAAAGTCAACCAGGACTGCCAAGTCAGTGAACGTTTTACGACGAAATAATCCTTTTTTGTTTAGCACTCGCTTCAGATGTCTTTCACTTATTTGAAAACCGTGCTTAATATCCAGAACTGATTTTATTTAATAATAATAATAATTTGCCCTTTATTAGTCCCACAATGGGGAAATTCGAGATTCGAACCCAGGCCTCCTGGGGAGACTGGGTCCTGAACGCGGCGGCGCCTTAGACCACTCGGCCATCCTGGCAGCCACTCGGCCATCCTGGCAGCCACTCGGCCATCCTGGCAGCCACTCGGCCATCCTGGCAGCCACTCGGCCATCCTGGCATTTCTTTGTATTTCAAGCCAATTTCAAAGTAAAATTCAATTAAACTCGCCCGCGGGTGAACACACGCCATCTTTGCTGCGTTTGTTTACACGGAAGATGACCCGGAAGTACATAAACGCGCATTAAAAAAAAAAACATTCACTCGAAGAAAAAACTAAACAACTTTGTATTCCCGCAAACTTTGCGAGGGAACGCAAAGATTTTGCGAGGGAACGCAAAGTTTTTTTTTTTTCTTCCGTGTCCCCTAAGGGGCTCCGTAGAATCGCGAACTCATAGAAACTACGACACAACGCCACTTTACTGCAGCTTGTTGTGAAGATACAATCACATCGCTGGTACTGTGCTGTTCCTTTACTGCCCTCTGCTGTCGAAACACGCACATGTTTCAAATCAACCTGGAAAATGGATTTCCCTTCACATCAACCATCCCAAATGAACCAAACTGTGACCACATATTTCGTGGGTCACACTTTGCTGTGCTACAATAAAACGCCGCACAGGAGTGGGAAAACTTTTCTCTGGGCCTTCTCACTGAGAGGTTTGGCGGACCGCTCCTCACAAGTGACAAAGACAATCTTGGCTGGTTGATTCAGTTGTACAGTCAGAAGGCTTGTCCGGTTGTTTTGCAGAAACTTCTCTGACAGTTCCCAAATACGAACTTGAAAAACGTATTCAACTTAACTGCCGTTGAGAGAAACTGAGACGATTTGCGTTTCTCTGTCTGGTTCTTTTTATAGTTCAACTTCTCGTTCAGTTTTTCACCTTTTTACACAGCATAATGAAGGCCAGTTGAGCAAGTGGAACAAGTGATTTTATTGATGATTGTGGAAGGCAACGATTTCATAAGCACCATTTCTTCTCACACCTTTTCCATTAAGTACGATTAAAAAGACAACTGAAAAGCATAATGTTAAAAAATGTTGTTCCAGGCAAAGGCAATCATATTCATAATGTTTGATGTAAACACCAAAACAAATCATCATCACTCAGACACATTGCTTCTTCTGACACTGATCACATTGGCTTAGTGTCAATAAAAGAGGTTTGCAAAATTAAATTGACATTTTATTCAAAATCACATTTACATCTTACCACAAAGAGTCGGTTCTTTCATTTTTTTAATCTTCAAGGATCGCTGCTTTTCTCACCAGCACAATCGTGTCTCTCAGCACTACGTTTAGTGAAGAATTTTTTAGCGCAAACACTGCAACTGAATGGCTTGTCTCCACTGTGCGTTCTTGTGTGGCTTGTTAACTGTGAATTTTGAGAGAAACCCTTGCCACAAACTGAGCAGGAAAAAGGTTTTACTACAGCGTGCTTTCTTGTGTGGCTTGTTAAACTTGACTTTATAGAAAAGCTTTCACCACAAACTGAGCAGGAAAAAGGTTTTTCACCACGGTGTGTTCTTGAGTGCGCTGTTAATTGTGACTTTTGAGAGAAACTCTTGCCACAAACTGAGCAGGAAAAAGGTTTTTCACCACTGTGTGTTCTTGTGTGGATTGTTAACGTTGACTTACGGAGGAAGCTTTTGCCACAAACTGAGCAGGAAAAAGATTTTTCTCCAGTGTGTGTTCTTCTATGTTTTGTTAAATTTGACTTTAGAGAGAAACTCTTGCCACAAACTAAGCAGGAAAAAGGCTTTTCTCCACTGTGCGTTCTTGTGTGATATGTTAAAGTTGACTTGACAGAAAAGCTTTTGCCACAAACTGAGCAGGAAAAAGGTTTTTCTCCAGAGTGTGTTCTTCTATGTTTTGTTAAATTTGACTTTAGAGAGAAACTCTTGCCACAAACTAAGCAGGAAAAAGGCTTTTCTCCACTGTGCGTTCTTGTGTGATATGTTAAAGTTGACTTTACAGAAAAGCTTTTGCCACAAACTGAGCAGGAAAAAGGTTTTTCTCCAGAGTGTGTTCTTCTATGTTTTGTTAAATTTGACTTTTGAGAGAAACTCTTGCCACAAACTGAGCAGGAAAAAGGCTTTTCTCCACTGTGTGTTCTTGTGTGTCTTGTTACCTGAGACTTCTCAGAGAAGAATTTTCCACAAACCGAGCAAGCAAAAGGTGTTTCACCACTGTGTGTTTTTGTGTGACATGTTAAAATTGACTTTCGAGAGAAACGCTCGTCACAAACTGAGAAGGAAAAAGGGTTTTCTCCAGTGTGTGTTCTTGTGTGCCTTTTTACATTTGACTGATTAACAAAACTCATGCCACAAACTAAGCAGGAAAAAGGTTTTTCACCACTGTGTGTTCTTGTGTGAATTATTAAATTAGACCTTTGCGAGAAACTCTTGCCACAAACTGAGCAGGAAAAAGGGTTTTCTCCAGTGTGTGTTCTTGTGTGCCTTTTTACATTTGACTTATTAACAAAACTCATGCCACAAACTGAGCAGGAAAAAGGTTTTTCACCACTGTGTGTTCTTGTGTGGCTTGTTAAATGTGACTTTACAGAAAAGCTTTTGCCACAAATTGAGCAGGAAAAAGGGTTTTCTCCACTATGTGTTCTTATGTGCTGTTTTAAAGAGAATTTTGAAGTTAATGATTTCCCACAGTGAGAACATACCCAACTGTCAGTGTGACATGCCCTTTCACCTTTGGCTTGCCCATCATCATCGTCCTCATGAGCGCCTGATAATGTGTCCTCATTATGTGCTTGTGATGACCCCCAGTGGTCTTCATCACCTTCTGTTGTCACGTGATGACTTGAACTGCTGCTTGTAGGCTCCGCCCCTCTGTTGTCCTCACTGTCATCGTTGTTTTCATCTTCAGTCTTTATAGGGACAACGTTCAGTGGTGACTTGTTGATCTCCTCTTCTTCCTCCTCCTTTTTGATGTGAGTCCAGTCTGGCTTCTCTTTCACAGAACGGAGATCGTTTTCACTGACGTCTGCAGGACACAGAAAGACAAATTTGGTTTGGTCAAGTCAAAGCTCATGCGGCGACTTTGTCCTATTTTCTACAGTGCTACCTTGACTTGAGCCTGCTGCACACGGATTAATGCGTGCGACCCCGATTTGGACCGGACCATGGGGACATTTCACAAAATTACGTCCTACGATGTCAGCCTCCCGTTCGCCGCACAGCAGTGATAAACGAGCATTTAAAAAGGAAGCATGTTGCGGCTGATGCCCGATTTCATTCCTGACATAGTCACAGACGTTTCTGGAAGCGAGCTGAAGTTAGCACACACAGGCTATTGTGTGCGTCTGATGGAACACCTGTTGTGGGACCCTAACATATTAATGGGGGCCACTGGGGGCCATCGCAACATAATGTCATTGATAAAATAGGAATCGTTCAAGTAAAATATGTTTACAAGTATTTCTTTTTGCATTAAGAGATAGAACTAAATGCTCCAGGGCTTGTTGGGAGAAAGGGGGGTTGTGACGTTCTCCCTTTTTAAGCCCATAGTTAGAAAAAGATGCAGATGCATTCCTTGCAGCATGCGCTTGTTCACTGATGAGATCCATGCAACCCTGGATGGATGCATTCAATGTATTTTAAATGTTTGGATGAGGTGAATCTACGCACATGTGCACAAAACAGTGCAGGGCCACCCGAGGTTCATTGACTCTCACCCGACCAAGCCAGTACAAAGTTCATAAATAAGACCAATATGTACTTGATTTTTTTAAAAAACTGAATATTTTGTGTTTTATCCACTAAAATTGACTACCCGCCATTGATGTTTTCGCCGCAGTGTGCACATTTTTTAGAGTCAGGCAGAATTCCTTCCATAAGGAATTGCTTGAACAAGATATGTCAGAGTTATTGTCAAAAACGAGACAAGCCTGCACAAATGAATCACCCAGCCAAGATTGTCTTTGTCACTTGCAAGGAGCAGTCCGGCAAAGAGAAAAGCGTTCCCGCTTCTGTGCGGCCTTTTATTGAAGCACAGCAAAGCAATTTGAATATGCAAACTCATAAAGAATGGAAAAACATGAACACTTTGACTTGATCACACCCGTCCACACTCTCCCTGTTGTTCGAATGGTTTCAGCTTACAAGACATGTTTGGGTCACACTTCTGTTCAATGCGAGCTAAACGGTTTCCTGTCAAACACGGTTCAAGACGTGCATCTGTTTTTGTGGTTTCCTGCTAAACTGCCAGCATAGACACAACTCTGTTACCACTGAACTCACGTTTTCCTGTTTAAGAGGTCCTCGTTTTTGTGACCTTCTATTAACCTATAAGCATAGTTTTGAAACATGAGGTGTCAGGTTGAAATGCCCTGAGGCCTTTGGGAGAGCTTAATTTGCTGCTGACTGAAATAGCTTAGTGCACCAGATAAAGGTGAGAGACACCAGGGAAAAAGCAGGCATTGTTGTTCATTTTTACCGGTCGTCCTGCTTCCTTCAGCTCTGTGCACCCTCTCTCTGCTAGCCCCCCAATATTAAAAGATAAAACGGCAATAACCTTGAACGCATTTCCCCAAACAACTTAATGTTGTGATGCATATTTTAAACGATAGAAAGTCGTTCTTCACAAAGCAAATGAGAGTAAGACGTGTACAAACCTGCTTTGTGTAGCACAACACGAGGCTGCTTGTAACCTTCGCCCAGCAGTTGAAGATGTTGCTCGTTCTCTTGTTTTATTCCAGAAAGTTCCTCTTTGTACTTGGGTGTCGTTCTAGCACACATTTTCAAATGATGATTCCAACAAATTGGCACTTGATCTCTGCTTGGTGATAACTCGTGAGCTTCTCTTTGTTCGACGAGACGAATGAAAGATGGCGTCGTTTTTTTCCCTTCGAGAAAATGGTCGTCACCAAAGCGGAAGAACAGGACACACCCCGCTGTGATATGATTGGCTGCTGGCTGTGTGGAGCACTCTCACCAACCCACCGACAGATGTCGCCATTTGCGATGCAAAGCATTGTTATCTTCTTCTAAACATAGAGAAAAACCTAAGATGCACATGAACAAACATTTTAGTTCCCAAATATGAACTTGAGAGATGTATTGAATTTTACTTTTGTTGCTGGTTTTCTTTTCACATCTGACACCATGTTGTTGGTTGGATAGTATTCCAAATGTATTTCTCTATTTCTCTAACAGTTGACATGGTAAAGTGATACTTTATGTCAACATGTTTGCCTTTTTACAGGGTTTTTCGCCAGCGACGTGGTTGTGAATTTTAAATTAAAATACATCACTGTTTTATTCTCTAAATGTTAGTCTTAAAAAATGATTTCAGTGTTTATAACAACTAACTTAAATATTTCGTCATTCGTTTCAGTATTCATTAAACTACAGTGATTATTTATTTCAAGATTCATTGAACTGTTTTAGTAATAATTTAGTATTCAATGTTTACTCGTGACTGTATTTCCTTTTTCAATATTTGTGTCACTATTTTGTTCAATCTTAATATTATGGAAAATTATTTAGCAAGTAAGGTTTTTGTTATTTATTGTGGCCAACTGCTTTTGAAGAAAGTGCTTTTCGGTTCTTGTACGAGAGGATTCTTTGTGAAGCCAAAACAACACGATCTTGACTGATAAGTAGGCTCAACGCAGAAAAAGTATCTTTTTGTTTTAAGATTACACAGTTCTTGTCAAATAAATCTTCATTTTCCTGTGTGCATCAGTATCTTCCCACGCACTTCTCTCACTGAGATCACTCTGCAGACTGACCCAAAAAACAATTTATTTTCCAGACTATCTCATTGATCTTCCCTAACTGCTGAAAATTCCACAACAATCTGGGGTCAGACGTGGGATAGCTGACGATCCGACGGTGAAATTCAGGGACGCTGGCGGGTGGCCTGCGGGGTTCAATTAAGACAACAGCAGCAACAAACTGCGTGATGTGGATCATCTCCTCCTTGGTGACTCCAGTCGCCATCAAGTTGCCAACTCCTGACATTCCAAAACCTTTGAGAGAAACTGAAACTACTTGCGTTTGTCTTTCTTGTTCTTTTTATCGTTCAACTTCTCGATCAGTTTTTCACCTTTTCACACAGCGTAATGAAGACCAGTTGAGCAAGTGGAACAAGTCATTTTATTGATGATTGTGGAAGATACCGATTTCATAAGAACAGTTTCTTCTCACACCTTTTCCATTAAATACGATTAAAAAGACGACTGAAAAGCATAATGTTAACAAATGTTGTTCCAGGCAAAGGCAATTAATTTCATTTAAATGTTTGATGTAAACACAAAAAAAAATCATCATCACTCAGACACAATGCACTGATCACATTGGCTTAATGTCAATAAAAAAGCTTTGAAAATTCAATATATCATATTTTCTAAATCACATTTACATCTTACCACGAAGAGTCAGTTCCTTCAGGGGTTTTTTTGTCTTTTTTTAAGCTTCAAGGATCGCTGCTATTCTCGTAGGGCTGGGCAATAAACCGAAAATTTACCGTGACCGAAATTTAATAAAATCTTTTTGCCCATGTTGGTTAATTCGGTGTTTAAAAAAAAAAGAAGTCCTTTTAGTCTGCAGCTATGTTCATGCCCCTGTAAAACGGCTTGAGCGGCTGTAGTCACGTGACTCCACCCAGCTGAACAAGAAAGAAAACTGACGACGCGGTCGTTGCTGGCGATTCAAATCCAGAAGCAGCTGACACGGCTGAAGACGACGTAATGTAAGTTGAAATTGTTCCTGTCTCGCTTGTCCCGAAAAGAAATTCCGACATCTGTCGTTAAGAAATGTTTTGGGTTCCAAAAAGACGATGTTTGAGCAAAAGAACACGAACTACAAAGTGCGTCGTAAGCACCTGAAACAGCGCGTCCAACCTTTTCTTTTTCACCACCCACAACACAACCATGCTGTTGACTTGGAGCTTGTGCTAAAAGTTCAAAGTGAGAAGCAAGGTTGGACCAGTGACAACAGCCCATAACGGAGGCGACACCATACGAGAGAACGTCTAAGAGGTGGACGTGATAGCCGAGCACAGTGTTTTTCAACCACTGTGCCGCGGCACACCAGTGTGCCGTGAGATATTGTCAGGTGTGCCGTGGGAAATTATTCAATTTGTGTACATGTGCGGTCTAGCGCCTGCAGAGTTAAGTAGTAACATGTAGTACTCTTCCAAACCAGTAGGCGGCGGCAGCAGCAGCAGGTAGTGAATTGCCTTGTGCTTGGAGACAAGCGAGAAGTGGATAGCAGAATGAAAAAAGTGGATAACAGAACGACGGTGAAAGTAATGGATATGTTTTTGAAGAGAAAAAAATGCTGACTCTGAACTGGTACCCTGGACAAAACCCAGACATAGAAGAAGGCCCTAGTATGAGTGGAGGTAAAAAAAAAAAAACAGCAAAGATGACCTGCAAAGTTTCTGCCGTGAGGCAATACAGCGAAAGCTATCTTTCATCTGGATTTACTTTTACCGGAGATGCAACGACACCGACTCCGTTGTGCTTGGTATGTGGTGAAAAGCTCTCCAACGGCGCTCTGGTCCCAAGCACGCTTAAACGCCATCTCCAAACGAAACGCCCTTTACTTCAAAACAAAAATGTGGCGTATTTTGTTGGCCTGAGTGAACACACGGAGAAACAAGCAACTTTCATGAGAAAAACCGCAAAGGTAAGCAAGAGAGCCCTTAAAGCTAGCTACCACGTCGATGAACTTGTGGCTAAATCAAAAAAAGTCTCACTCGTGGCAGAGGAATTAATACTTTGATTCCTGCCAATATATCAGCTCTGTGTTCATCCAAACAGGCACAGGTTTCACACTGAGTATAAATGTGAAAGATTTTACGATTGTTGAATTATATGCTCTCATGGTATTCTTTAGTTTAAGTAATGATATATTTAATTATATGTCATTATGTAAATTTGGGTATGTGTGTATTTTGTTGAATGTCACATATATTTTCGTTACTGTCGTAAATCTCGCGTGGTTTACGTGATGACGTTTTACGTTTGTTGAAATGCCTTTTATGGATGTTGGCTGTGGGAAGACATGTTGTGTCGAGTGACTGAAAAATAAACAGCAAGATGGAAACATCCTAAACTTGTCGTGGTGTTGTGTTGGTGCGGTGAGCCGAAAGGAAATATGGAATACGAAGCTGCAAACGCAACAGGTTATGGGCCCAGGCGCGGCACAGGAGGAGGAAGATGGCAACGGTTAGTTTTCGACGGGAATGAAAACAACTACGAACTTTGGGAGGTAAAGTTCCTCGACCATTTGAGGATACTCGGATTGAAAGACACTATACTGTCTACCGCCGCACCCGATCCACAAAAGAATGAAGAATGCTACGCGGAGCTAATTCAGTTTCTCGACGACACAAGCCTGTCATTGGTGATGAGAGAAGCGGCAGACGACGGCAAAAAGGCGTTGGAAATACTACGCGGCCATTACGCGAGTCAGGGTAAGCCCAGAATTATTGCCCTGTATACGGAATTAACTTCCTTAAAGAAAGAAACTGAGGAAACTATAACCGACTATGTCATTCGTGCTGAGAAGGCAGTAACCTCCTTGAGAAATGCAAAGGAGATAATAAGTGATGGACTGATAATAGCTATGATTCTGAAGGGCCTCCCAGAAACATACAAGCCTTTCTGCGTCCACACTACACAAAGCAGCGATGACTTAACGTTTGCACAGTTTAAAAGTCGGCTACAAAGCTACGAGGAGACGGAAAAGTTTGACTCTAACACAAAGACAGACAATGTAATGAAAGTAGACATATCATCGGTCGTCTGCTACGGATGTGGAAACCGTGGACATCTTGTGAGAGATTGCCGCCAAAGAGGGGTGACGAAGTGGTGCAACTACCACAGGAGTGCTACACACAGTGATGAGACATGCAGGAGAAAAACCAAGATGAAAGATGAAGCAAAACAAACGGCAGAAAGACAACAGGATCATGAGGAGGAAGAGACATTTGTGTTCAAGGTCAACCACAAATATCTCTCATACAATGCTAAAAGGAATGCATTAATGGTGGACTGTGGAGCAACATCACATGTTGTCAATGAGGAACACAAATTCACAACGTTTGATGAGACTTTCAACCCAGCAAGACATTATATGGAACTAGCAGACGGAACCAGGAAAAACAATGTTGCATTGAAAAGAGGAGATGCCAAGGTCTTCCTCCAGGACGCGAAAGGAAGATGTGTCGGTGTCACGTTGAAGAAAGCCTTGTATATACCAACGTACCCTCAAAGCATCATGTCAGTGAAAGCAGCTACGTCGGATGGAGCCATAGTAACATTCAAGGAAGGACAAAATGAACTCATAACCAAAGATGGAACAGTTTTCGACATCGAGGAACATGAAAGACTGTACTTCGTGAGAACGGTAAATCACAACGAACAAAACTATGATGAGTCATTTACTGACATGAAGTCAAAGGACAATGCGAATCTGACTTGTGATGTCAAAACATGGCATGAAATTTTGGGACACTGTAATATGGATGATGTGTTCAAATTGCCAAATGTGGTAAAGGGCATGACAATTACAGGTAACTCTAAAGTAGAATGCAATGTGTGCACAGAGGGAAAATTCATCAATAGTAGAAATAGGACATTGAATGCAAAAGCTAATGCACCTCTTGAGATGGTGCACACTGACTTGGCAGGCCCCATTGAACCAACTAGTCAGGATGGTTACAAGTATGCTGTTTCATTCATAGACGATTTTTCAGGGGCCGTGTCTGTTTATTTTCTCAAAAGCAAAAGTGACACACTATTAGCAACAGAAAAATTCCTTGCTGACAGTGCCCCATACGGCAGTGTCAAATGCATTAGATCGGATAATGGTACAGAATACACCAACAAAGCCTTTCAGTCGCCTTGAGGGATAAAGGAATTAGACATGAAACTTCATCCCCATACTCTCCACACCAAAATGGTACAGCCGAAAGACAATGGAGAACACTCTTTGAAATGGGACGGTGCCTGTTATTAGAAAAGGGGTTACCAAAAGTGCTGTGGCCTTATGCTGTCCAAAATGCTGCTCATATCCGTAACAGATGTTACAATGACAGGGTTAAAAACACTCCATATTTCATGATGACAGGAAGAAAACCAGATCTTTCCAAACTGTGGGTGTTTGGATCAGAATGTTATGTATACAAGCACAATCACAAGAAATTAGATGCAAGAGGTGAAAAGGGGATTTTTGTGGGGTACAGTAAAAACAGCCCTGCATATCTGGTGTATAACCCACAAACTGAAAAAGTATCGAAACACAGACTGGTAAAATTCATCAAAAATAAGTGCATGGAAAGAGAGACACAAACAGATGAATTGGATTCAGAAATCATGGGAAGCAGGAGTACATTTTCTAACACTGAGGGTTTTGAAGATAAACCACACGATGAAGTTGGCAGTGAAAGTCATGACTTTAATGAGAACGAGGGCATGATAAATACAGATGTGTCACAGTATGATGAGGCGTCAGAAACACTAGGTGACAAAATGAAAAATGCAAGTCCTGATTACGGTACAAACCACCGCTATCCAAAAAGAGAAAAGAATCCTCCAAAATACTTAAATGATTATCTGACAGACCTCAATGACAACGATATTGCTAACACAAATGTTGATCATTGTTACAGAGCCATATGTGACGTTCCACAAACGTATAGTGAAGCTCGGATGTCGGTCGAGGCACCCTGATGGATACAAGCAATGAAGGAAGAAATTCAATCACTCCAAGAAAATGAAACATTTGAACTGGTTTCTTTACCCGAAAGCAGGAACTTAATAGGGGGGAAATGGGTATATGCCTTGAAAGAAAATTCAGAAAGAGGAAAAGTATATAAAGCTAGATACGTTGCTAAGGGCTACAGTCAAACAGAAGGCATTGACTACCATGAGACGTTTGCTCCAACAGCTAACATCACATCTGTACGGGCTTTGATGCAGATAGCAGTCCAAAACAATCTCATCGTCCACCAAATGGATGTAAAAACAGCTTATTTGCATGCGCCGATAGATGAAGAAATCTTCTTAGAGCAGCCTGAGGGTTTTGAAAAGACATCAGAAAAAGGCGAGAAGTTGGTATATAGGCTAAAGAAATCCCTCTATGGCCTTAAACAATCTGGAAGGAACTGGTACAAGCTTCTAAATGATCACCTAGAGCAAGGAAATTTTGTGAGAAATCTATCTGATCACTGCGTATACAGGAAACAGATAGAAAATGAGGTGATCATTATTATCATTTGGGTAGATGATCTAATAGTGGCAGCAAGCAACAGTGATCTACTTAATAAATTCAAAGACACCATGAAATCCAGGTTCAATATGAAAGATTTGGGCAAAATATCGTACTTCTTGGGCATTCAGTTTGAGCAAAAGGGTGAAGAAATCAAAATGAGTCAGAAAAGGTATATCGTCAAAGTGCTTGAAAGATTTGGAATGTCAGACTGTAAACCCAGATACACACCAAGTGAACCAATACTGGGGGTGAATGAAGAAAGTAATAAAAATGAGATGGCCAACCCTAAAGAGTACCGTGAGATTGTAGGTAGCCTGATTTATGCCATGACGTGTACAAGACCAGATATCAGCTGGATAGTGAGCAAATTGTCACAAACACTTGCAAACCCAAAAGCATGCAATTTAGTGACTGCTCAACATGTTTTGAGATATCTAAAAGGTACCATGGATTACGAATTAATATACAAGAAAAATGATGAAGATTTAAACCTGGTGGCGTTCAGTGACTCTGATTGGGCATCATCTGTAGAAGACAGACGTAGCACTACGGGCTACTGCTTCAGCATGACAAAACAAGGCCCTGCAATCTCATGGAAGTCGAAGAAGCAGCCTATAGTGGCTCTTTCGACTTGTGAAGCCGAATACATTGCTTTGGCAACCACGACACAAGAAAGCATGTATTTAATTCAGTTGTTAAATGGTATGGATCATACAACATACAGTTGCACCAGGATTTATGGAGACAATCAAGGGGCCATTGCTTTGACCAAAAACCCAGTGAATAGACAGAGATCTAAACACATTGATGTTAGGTTTCACTTCATCCGTGAAGCACTTCAAAATGGAAAAATAGACATTGCATACTGTCCGTCAGAAAACATGATTGCAGACATATTAACAAAAGCAGCATCTAGGATTAGGATTGAAAAATTTAAAACTTGGTACTTTGGAAATTAAAGGTCATTGTTTTGAGCTGATGAGAGCAAGGGAGGGTGTTGAGTTATATGCTCTCATGGTATTCTTTAGTTTAAGTAATGATATATTTAATTATATGTCATTATGTAAATTTGGGTATGTGTGTATTTTGTTGAATGTCACTTATATTTTCGTTACTGTCGTAAATCTCGCGTGGTTTACGTGATGACGTTTTACGTTTGTTAAAATGCCTTTTATGGATGTTGGCTGTGAGAAGACATGTTGTGTCGAGTGACTGAAAAATAAACAGCAAGATGGAAACATCCTAAACTTGTCGTGGTGTTGTGTTGGTGCGGTGAGCCGAAAGGAAATATGGAATACGAAGCTGAAAACTCAACACCTTTATTTCATAGTTTAATGCGGTTCAAAAGTACACTGAATAAAGACATTATTTTGTGTTTAAAATGTTCAGTAAGGTATAATTGTCAGGTGTTTTGGTTTAAAATCGTAGTAAAGGGGGGAACTTGTTTTTTCTTCTACATGTATAAATTGTTGTTTCGGGACATGGGCATAGATGCACACAATGGCAAGAAGAGGCAATGTACCCTGAAGAGAAGGCAAGAGGACAAGTCACGTTTGTGTGAAGATTTGTAAACCTTTATTCCTTTTGAGTGAATGTGGCCAATGAGGTGAATATTGTGCTATTTACTTTAAGTTTCTTTATTGTTTTGTGAGCCATCCTTATTTGTGTGCTCTATCCGTTTATATCCAGGGGTGCACAAAACTGGTACGCAGGTACGCATGCGCAACAGAAATCAGGGATGCGTAACGTCAAGTGCGTCACGATGCGCCCTTGCGTACCTGTACACACTGCCATCAATCCACTATTTCATCAGAAGCACAACGAACGAGGTGAAAAATGCCAAAAAAAAACCAACAGACTTGAAGCAAATTTTTGGGTCTTTCACCACCAAAAAAGAAACAGCCAAGCGAGCCTGAGCCAAACTAGAGAGCATTTTCGAAAAAGTGGCTCCAAGATCTGCCGTGGCTTGAAGCTAATGATGAGCGTACTGAAATGTGGTGCAAGATTTGCCACTCACATCCACATATAGCTGATAAAAGAGGTGCGTTTTGCTCAAAGACCTGGGTCTGCTTTTTGATGGATCCGAGGACATCACAAAAACTGAGCAGGAGATCGTTTACGTCGTGTCGGTGTCCAGTGACGGCGAACTTACCTCAGACTTCGTTGGACTAATTGAACTGGGTGCTGATCGAACCGCACAAGCCATAAGTGACGGACTAGTGAGACTTTTCGAGGACGCAGGCTTGAATAACTGGGCCGCTAAACTGGTCGCTGTGTGCACGTTAACGTTGGAGCGTACAACGTAATTGTGCCGAAACTTAAGCAACTCGCTGCAGTTGGAGGCTCCGTGGTGCACATTTTGTGCACCGCAGACACTGGAGAACTGAGCCAAGTCAGGTGATCACGGTGTGCCTTACTGTGTCACATTTAAAGCTGATGCAGTTTTATTTACAGAAAGGTGGTGCAAAAAAACACTGAAACACTGAAGAAATTGTGCAAAGAAAATGGGATCTCTTTTGTGGAGTAAGTTTTATAACGTCAGGAGGACATCGAGGAAGAAAAAAAAAAGACGTGAGTACCCCACACTATCTCCTGGTACTCATGTGAGTAACCCATGAAAAATATTATGTGCACCCCTGTTTATATCGCTGTTTCTTAGTTCTGACGGCATTGTTGGGGTGTTGTTTTAACATGTAAAAAGACTTGTCGATAACATTAAATGTCTGTTGAAACCGAAGAACGAAGTTGAGCTTTGATTGAACTCGAAAGGAGTAACACCGAGTGCCTGTTGAAGTAACTATTCCAGACCACGCCCATAATGGCATAAAAATGATGTATGAGGTAGTGAAGGACGTGTTTGTTGAAAAGTAGTTATATTACATTTGGAAGCAGATATTAATAAAGGAAAAACAACTGGTTATTTGATTTTCATTTTAAATAATAAATTCCAAAATTGAAATACAGCTTGTTTGTTTTCTGCAACAAGGAAGGAAACGTCTCAAAACAGCTTGAATTTAAAATTTTGTTTCGACTACAAAAATAGAATATAACACGAGCAAAAATGGAAAAACGGCTTTTCTATTTATTTGAGATTCCCGGAAGTGGTCGGAGAGGGACAACTTGAAAGACTGCAATTGCGTTTTCTCGCCTGTAGGTGGCAATGTTTTCCACAGTTTTGAATGAGCTAAGACGGGTTTTATCGCCATCTACTGTTTAATAAACAACGACTTTTAAAGTTTGTGGTATATTATTGTTGTAGATGTGCGGGTCTGGCCCAGCTTCCCTCCGGACAGGTCGACAAGCAAGGCTGGAGTGGTGATATAAAAAAACTTCTGAGACACTCTGGTGGTTGGAAAAAGATTGTATTGGTGTCAAATTAGCTGATGCCAGAAGTTCCCCCAAAAAACAACAGTTGCACTATGTTAGAAGTAGAAATGAAGAATTATTACCATCCATAAATTACAACGTATGGAAATACAAACGTAAAATGTTGTTGGGTTTCTCACCTGTTTCACACTCTTTACTTCGCCAGCTCTCTCGTTTGTCACTTTTTCCTGTTTGCTTGTGTTTTGGGTTGCGATTTTTCATTGGCTCTCTTCATCATTGAGGTCAGCGTCGATCTGAAGTAACTCAATGTCGGTGTAATGTGTGCAAAAATATACTTTATTTCTAAAGCGCATTTCACGTATATGGGTTTAAACTTGAATTGCTGTCTGTTTTGTTTTTTCAGCGTTACCCGTTTACATTAAGTACACTAAAGTCCATCAAAGGCTATTAATTACATAAATCCTACAATAAAGCATAACTTTAACTCTATTGATGAAAGTAAAGTTTAATTTAGGCTATTAAGTAACTCAGTGGTGGGCCTTCAAGGTCTTCTCTGTTGGCCGAACATAATCAATAAAAAAAAATGATCATAATCTTCACATTGATGTCATATTATAGCTGAGCGTTGTATTTTTAGGTGAGAGTTTTTAATCCAATCAGAATTCCGCTCGCTCGTGTTGCCGGGCAGGTTTCACAATACGGGGAGCGGGCATTATGCGTTCCGAGGCCTTAAGATGCAATTGTGCGAGCATCTCTTCTGTCAAAGTCAATGAGCGTTCATATTTGTTAGACGGTTGCGATAGCCAATCAGATCACGAGTTGGTTACAGTGAGCCTTCTCGCTGGCCTTATGCTGAGGGTGATGAACGCGTTTTGTGATTGGATGCTCACTCGTGAGGGGGCAGCGCTGTGCCGAATCAACACACCCAAAAGTCGTAACTGGCGACCGTTCGAAAATCTGAAATATATTCTTGCTTTTTTTAAACCACAATGGCCAAAGGAGGGAAAAGTGTGAATTTAATTGCAGATAAACTTGCAAGGACATTTTCAAGTCGGACCTTTCAAGAGAAGCTATATCGTCCAATACTCACTTAGTGGTGCTTAAGTGTGTTTCTGGATATTATTTGTCCAGCCGTGGTGTCATAAATGATGGTATTTTGATGGGGATTCATTCAAGTAGGACAAAGTAGGACTTCACTGAAGGCACCTTAAATTACTTCCATACCCTGGAAGGTCACTGACCAGGCGAGAGAATTGCCCCCACCATAAACAATGCTCAGGCCTATTTTCTCTCAGGGCAGTATCTGGTTACATCGGAACTTCAGAACCAAGACTGGTCACTTCTGTGAGCTCCAGTCCCTTCATAGTTTCATAAAGAGAATTACTTCCCATATCTAAATTAGGCCATTTAAAAATACACAACTTTTTTTTCCATTTATTTCAATGTATATTTAAGCTTTCTTATGTAATAATACAATATTTATTCAATTATTTTAATGTTAAATTATATCAATATTAATTTAAACCTTTTTATTTCACACTTGAATATTTCTTAACATATTTGTTCTTTTGAATTTGGATGCCATTTAAATTATTCCATCCATCCAGCCATTTTCTGCCGCTCATCCGGGGTCGGGTTATTGAATTAATTTTTTAAGTATTTTTTATAATTCAATATTTATTTCAAGATCAGGACTCTTCTCTAATAGTTCAATATTTATAAAATGTTTCTATATTTGTGATTAATTGAATTAAGTCTGTATGTGATTTCCAATTTTACATTTTAATATTTTCCCATTTCACTATATAAATAATCCAATGTATAAAAAATATGATAAAGCATGAAAAGAAATGTTTGGTATATTTGACAAATGATTTAAGTTTTTCCGAAGTGAGATTCTGCTTAGAAACAAACCCCAAACGCTTGATAGAGCTCTACCTAGAAAGTGGTTTTAGCTCGTCAGAAATGTATTCAGAAAGCGAAATATTAAATGTATCTGAGGGGATATTTGAAGAGTTTGAGTTATGTTCAATGGACCATACATATACGAGCCAGCCAAACACAACGAGAAAACCAGCGCTGACTCCAGTCGCCATCAAGTTGCCAACTCCTGACATTCCAAAACCTTTGAGAGAAACTGAGACGATTTGCGTTTCTCCTTCTGGCTCTTTTTATCGTTCAACTTCTAGTTCAGTTTTTCACCTTTTCACAGCGTAATGGAGGCCAGTTGAGCAAGTGGAACAAGTGATTTTATTGATGATTGTGGAAGGCACCGATTTCATAAGCACAGTTTCTTCTCACACCTTTTCCATTAAGTACGATTAAAAAGACAACTGAAAAGCATAATGTTAAAAAATGTTGTTCCAAGCAAAGGCAATTATTTTTATTTACATGTTTGATGTTAACACACAAAAAAACTCATCATCACTCAGACACAATGGTTCTTCTGGCACTGATCACATTGGCTTTGTGTCAATAAAAGAGCTTTGCAAAATTCAATTTCATATTTTATTGAAAATCACATTTACATCTTACCACAAAGAGTCGGTTCTTTCATTTTTTTCCTTCTTTTTTTAATCTTCAAGTATCGCTGCAATTCTCACCAGCACAATTGTGTCTCTCAGCATGCTGTTTAGTGAAGAATGTTTTAGCACAAACGCTGCAACTGAATGGCTTGTCTCCACTGTGCGTTCTTGTGTGGATTCGTAAATGCAACTTTTGAGAGAAGCTTTTGCCACAAACTGAGCAGGAAAAAGGTTTTTCTCCACTGTGCGTTCTTGTGTGGTTTGTTAAATGCAACTTTTGAGAGAAACTCTTGGCACAAACTGAGCAGGAAAAAGGTTTTTTACCACTGTGCTTTCTTGTGTGCCTTACTAAATGAGACTTTCGAGAGAAGCTCTTGCCACAAATTGAGCAAGAAAAAGGTTTTTCTCCACTGTGTGTTATTGCGTGCCTTGTGAAATTAGAATTATCGGAGAAGCTTTTACCACAATCTGAGCAGCTAAAGGTTTTTTCACCACTGTGTGTTCTTGTGTGATTTGTTAAAAATGACTTTACATTAAAGCTTTTGCCACAAACTGAGCAGGAAAAAGGTTTTTCACCACTGTGCTTTCTTGTGTGGCTTGTTAAATGCGACTTTTGAGAGAAACTCTTGCCACAAATTGAGCAAGAAAAAGGTTTTTCTCCACTGTGTGTTCTTGCGTGCCTTGTGAAATTAGAATTCTCTGAGAAGCTTTTACCACAATCTGAGCAGGAAAAGGGTTTTTCACCACTGTGTGTTCTTGTGTGGCTTGTTAAATGTGACTTTAGAGAAAAGCTTTTGCCACAAATTGAGCAGGAAAAAGGTTTTTCCACCACTGTGTGTTCTTGTGTGGCTTGTTAAATTTGATTTTAGAGAAAAGCTTTTACCACAAAACAAGCAGGAAAAAGGTTTTTCTCCACTGTGCGTTCTTGTGTGCCTTACTAAAGAAGACTTTCGAGAGAAGCATTTTCCACAAACTGAGCAGGAAAAAGGTTTTTCACCACTGTGCTTTCTTGTGTGGCTTGTTAAATGCGACTTTTGAGAGAAACTCTTGCCACAAATTGAGCAAGAAAAAGGTTTTACTCCACTGTGTGTTCTTGCATGCCTTGTGAAATTAGAATTCTCAGAGAAGCTTTTACCACAATCTGAGCAGGAAAAAGGTTTTTCACCACTGTGTGTTCTTGTGTGGCTTGTTAAATGTGACTTTAGAGAAAAGCTTTTGTCACAAATTGAGCAGGAAAAAGGTTTTTCACCACTGTGTGTTCTTGTGTGGCTTGTTAAATGTGACTTTAGAGAAAAGCTTTTGTCACAAAACAAGCAGGAAAAAGGTTTTTCTCCACTGTGCGTTCTTGTGTGCCTTACTAAAGAAGACTTTCGAGAGAAGCATTTTCCACAAACTGAGCAGGAAAAAGGTTTATCTCCGCTGTGTGTTCTTGTGTGCGGTTTTAACGACAGCTTTGAAGTTAATGAGTCAGTGTGACATGCCCTTTCACCTTTGGCTTGCCCATCATCTTCATCATCATCATCGTCATGAGCGTCTGATAATGTGTCCTCATTATGTACTTGTGATGGCCCCCAGTGGTCTTCATCACCGTCTGTTGTCACGTGATGGCTTGAGCTGCTGCCTGTAGGCTCCGCCCCTCTGTTGTCCTCACTTTCATCCTTGTTTTCATCTTCAGTCTTTATAGGGACAACGTTCAGTGGTGACTTGTTGATCTCCTCCTCCTCCTCCTTTTTGATATGAGTCAAGTCTGGCTCTTCTTTCACAGAACGGAGATTGTTTTCACAGACGTCTGCAGGACACAAAAAGACAAACACAAATTTGGTTTGGTCAAGTCAAACCTCATGTGGCGACTTTGTCTTATATTGTTTCTACCGTGCTACCTTGACTTATGCCTGCCGCACACGGAGCAATGCGTGCGACCCCAACTTGGACCGGACCATGGGGACATTTCACAAAATTACGTTTGACGATGTAAACCTCCCTTTCCTAGCAGCACAGCTGTGATAAACGAGCATTTAAAAAGGAAGCACCCCTCTGTTGTCCTCACTCTCATCCTTGTTTTCATCTTCAGTCTTTATATGGACAACGTTCACTGGTGACTTGTTGATCTCCACCTCCTCCTTTTTGATGTGAGTCAAGTCTGGCTCCTCTTTCACAGAACGGAGATCATTTTGTCTGACGTCTGCAGGACACAAAAAGACAAATTTGGTTTGGTCAAATCAAAGTTCAGGCGGCGACTTTGTCTTATATTGTTCCTACCGTGCTACCTTGACTTGTGCCTGCCGCACACGGAGCAATGCGTGCGACCCCGATTTGGATCGGACCATGGGGGCATTTCACAAAATTACGTCCTACGGTGTAAACCTCCCTTTCGCAGCACAACAGTGATAAACGAGCATTTAAAAAGGAAGCATGTTGCGGCTGATGCCGATTTCATTCCTGACATACTCACAGACGTTTCTGGAAGCGAGCTGAAGTTAGCACACACACGTCTGATGGAACACCTGTTGTGGGACCCTAACTTTTTAATGGGGGCCACTGGGGGCCATCGCAACATAATGTCATTGATAGAATAGGAATCCTTCAAGTGAAATATGTTTACAAGTATTTCTTTTTGCATTTATGGATAGTTTCATCGTGGGTATTTTTGCTTCCATTATAATCTGGATCCCTAAAAGAATTAAAGGGGCCCTGGCATCAGAGTCGCTATTTATTGCATGATTTACATTTAGCCTGCTAGTACATTCCAACATTCCCCTTTTTATTTTTTATAAAATTTCTGTTTTTAAATAAATTTTAAAACAACATTATGTTTGAAGAGTCAAAATCCCTACACATCAGCATTAAGCAACAACACTTTCACTCTGACTTTCATGTTGACATATTTGAATAATGACTGTATATTTTAAAGTTATCCAATATGTATTCAAATTCGACTAAGATACACCAAAATATTTTAAGAGTTCACTGAATTATTTTGGAACTGCAATGATGCTTAACAGCCATAGGGTGTCAGTAATGAGTAACAAAGTAACACAACACCTCCCATTGTTCCGTCATCATTGTCATTTGCATAAATGATCAAGAACTATGAGTTGCGGGGGAGATGCAAACCATCTGGGACACAGGAACTTTATGACCAGGAACTAAATGTTCCTGGCCTTGTTGGTAGAAAATGGGGTTGTGGCGTACTCCCTTTTTAAGCCCATAGAAAGCTAAAGATGCAGATGCATTCCTTGCAGCATGCGCTTGTTCACTGATCGAGATCCGTGCAACCCTGGATGGAGGCATTCAATGTATTTTAAATGTTTGGATGGGGTGAAACTACGCACATGTGCACAAAACAGTGCAGATCCACCGGAGGTTCATTGACTCTCACCCGACGAAGCCAGTACAAAGTTAATAAATAAGACCATTACGTGCTTGATTTAAAAAAAAAAACTTAATATTTTGTGTTTTATCCACTAAAATTGATCAACCGCCATTGATGTTTTCGCCCCAGTGTGCAGATTTTTTAGAGTCAGGCAGAATTCCTTCCGGAAGGAATTGCTTGAACAAGATATAAATACCAGA
The DNA here is from genome assembly GCF_059441095.1 of Idiotropiscis lumnitzeri. Taxonomy (NCBI): domain Eukaryota; kingdom Metazoa; phylum Chordata; class Actinopteri; order Syngnathiformes; family Syngnathidae; genus Idiotropiscis; species Idiotropiscis lumnitzeri. Next base: position 16,518,596 of record NC_142392.1, read on the forward strand.
AAATGTAAAATGTTAAATAATCAGTTCAAATTTTATAAAAAAAATAAAAAAACATGGAGTTCACGCCCCCCTATTGGTTATTCTTTGGCATATATTTTCTGCACTGATTTCATTTGGCAAAAACAAATGTTCAGCAAACCGACGAGCAATATTTAAAAATAAAACGGCAATAACCTTGGACGCATTTCCCCAAACAACTTAATGTTGTGATGCATATTTTTAACGATAGAAAGTCGTTCTTGACAAAGCAAATGAGAGTAAAACGTGTACAAACCTGCTTTGAGTGGCACAACACGAGGCTGGTTGCAAACTTCGTCCAGCAGTTGAAGATGTTGCTCGTTCTCTTCTTTTATTCCACAAAGATCCACTTTGTACATGGGTGTCGTTCTTTCACACATATTCAAATGATAATTCCCAAAAATCCGCACTTGATCTCTGCTTGGCGATGAGTCATGTGCCTCTTTTTGTTAGCAGCTAGCTAGCTAACAAGCTAAGCTAACTACGCCGAAAAGCATCAACGCGCGAAGATGAGGTTATCGGGACACAAAGACTTAATGAATTATGTCGTAGTCCTTTAGAGTAGCACTGGACATCCTTTGAGAAAATTACAGTCAGTTCCACACTAAATCAGAAGAATTTAGCGGTGAACTGCTTTTGTTCCGGTGTGGACGGGTCGGTGGATGTGGTCGAGGTCCTTCGGAAGCTGCGCGCTTGCTTATGACGTCATGCTTTAAGCGCGTATTTTCCATATATATTTCTTTGCCTCAGTGGGTTTTATTTACACCTGGATGTTCTATTTTAATATTTATTTTATATAATATTTTAATTCGGTTGATAAAAAAAAATTAACCAAATAATTAAATTAACGCCACATTGGCGAGTCATCTCTCGCGTCACTTCCGCTTATGCCCCGAGAAGCCGCTGCTGGAACAGCAGTGGGACGTTTACGTTTCTCCGACCGAACTTGCAACAATGCTGTGGTTCACTCGGGCTGCAAGATTGTATGAATATAATGTCTGCATATACTCGCAGTTGCTCTCAATTATTTCACGCCCGCCCCTCCCAAGAAGAAAAAGATTCGCGCCCCCCACCACCATTTTTTTCTGTCTTTGTATATTGATGTTAGATTGTCAATAAAATATCCCTTAACTAACCTAAATTGATAACAAATATAATTTTGATAACTATTATAGTGATGATCTAGAAACTCAGTACTCTGTTGTGCAAATATTGATGAGATGACAAATATTTGTCATGTCATGTCATTATCCTCACCGCTTATCCTGAACAGGGTCGCGGGACGGTGCTGGGGCCGATTCCAGCTGACTACGGGCGAAAGGCGCACTACACCCTGAACTGGTCGCCAGCCAGTCACAGGGCAGACATAGACACCGTCACTGAGTGGGAACTGAACCCACGTTGCCTGCACACAACTCAGGCGAGTGTACCACTCCACCATCAGTGACATGATAAATATTTACTAATACGTTTTTTGTCAAAAACTTTATTAACATTAACAAACAGTTATTAATACTTTCATAATATAGAAAAGACAATAAAAAGAGCCAGGGGGATTTTAAACAAAAATTCTATATGAATAACAAAGCAACAGCTTTAGTATTGTTGGAGTTGAGTCACCGTGGAAATGAGAAGTAGTTAGTAAATCAACCTTTAAAAGCCAAACTTACGCAAGTTTTCTGCCTTGTGCGCACTCAGAGGTGCAGCGCTATATGTCAGCAGGAAACGTTGCACGTACGGAAGACCCGCTCTTATACTGGAAGTCCATGGAGGCAACGTTCCCTCATCTATTTCTATTAGCCACACAGGCGTTGTGCACACCGGCCTCTTCAGTGCCTTGTGGGAGGATCTTCTCAAAGGCGGGGGAAATTGCCTAAAAAAAAAAGATATAAATAGACTGAATAACAAAACGCTGGAGAAACTAATTTTTTTGAATAAAAATCTTTAATTACAATGAGTCCATTGTCATTCACAACACTTTTACTTGAGCATTCAGACAGATGTTCACTTAATTTATAAACTGCGTCTCAAATATCAAAGATTTTTTTATGAAAGTACGTATATGTAAAAATAATGTGAATGCAAATGCCTAATCATTGGAATTGGATAAAATTAGTTTGACAGATCAGAGTCTGATGACCCTGTCAAATTTTTCCTGCAAGTCCACCAGGTGTCAGTATTCAGCAACACAGTGTCAACACAGTGTCAATACAGTGTGTCACTGTGTCAAAACAATACAGGTTGCCTCATCTACCCATCACTAACAGGGACGAGAGTGGGGACGAGAGTGGGGACGAGAGTGGGGACGAGAGTGGGGACGAGAGTGGGGACGCGGACAAGAGAATGCACGAGATCAGAGAGCGGTCGTGACAGTCCGTAACGGAGCAATGCACCGCCAATGAGTTGTCGGAGTGAGGTGTTCAAATAGTCCAGTAATTAGGGGAGCAGATGGGCATCAGGTGTGTGAGGGTAACGGGGAACAGGTCCGTGGCTGGTGGGGAACGAGTGCTGGAGGGAACGCCCCACTCAGCTGACTAAATAAACAGAATGAGCACATGGCAGGAAGGTGAAGAAAATAATAACAAAAACACTGACATGACCGACACGGGTTATGACAGCAGTATTTTTTATCATTGCAGCGTTTTAGTAATTTTCCCTCTGTACCATAGACAGACATTCGGAGTGTTTCCTTACACTTGTATATGTTGTGGGATGTAAGTGTGTATATACACATGGGGACTTGTGTATTTACGTATATACTGTGTATATTCGCATAGGTTTGCTTTTTCTGAATGTCTGCTGCTAATGTTATACATTAACGGCCACATTGCACCGCCGCCTCGGTGTGATCTATATGTTTGCTGCTGTCACACTGCAAATTTCCCCATTGTGGGACTATTAAAAGACATCTTTATTGTTATCTTTAAAAACCTTGTGTTGGTGCTTGCAAAATAATTTTCCATAAGATTAAGATTGAACAAAATGGGGAAACAAAAATTTTAAAAGTAAATACTGTAACTATTAAACATTGAATACTAAATTATTCCTAAAACAGATCAATGAATCTTGAAATTTAGAGTGAATTATTGCAGTTTAATAAATACTGAAACGAATAATGAAATATTACAGTACTTTAAATAAATACCGAAATCATTTTCGAACACAATAACAGTTAAGTAATAAAAGAGTGACATATTTTAATTTAAAATTCGCAATCACATCACAACCTGGTGAAAAACCCTGTAAAAAGGCAAATATGTTGACATAAAGTATCACTTTATCATGTCAACTGTTAATAATAGGGAAATACATTTGGAATACTATCCAACCAACAACATGGTGTCAGATGTATAAATAAAACCAGCAACAAAAGTAAAATTCAATACATCTCTCAAGTTCATATTTGGGAACTAAAATGTTTCTTCATGTGCATCTTGGGTTTTTCTCTATGTTTAGAAGAAGATAACGATGATTTGCATCGCAAATGGTGACATCTGTCGGTGAGTTGGTGACAGTGCTCCACAAAGCCAGCAGCCAATCATTTCACAGCGGGGTGTGTCCTGTTCTTCCGCTTTCGTGACGAACAGACTGCCATTTTCTCGAAGGAAAAAAACGACGCCATCTTTCATTCGTCTCGTCGAACAAAGAGAAGCTCACGAGTTATCGCCAAGCAGAGGTCAAGTGCGGATTTGTTGAGATTGACGTTTGAAAACGTGTGCAAGAACGACACCCAAGTACAAAGAGGAACTTTGTGGAATAAAAGAAGAGAACGAGCAACATCTTCAACTGCTGGGCGAAGGTTGGAAGCAGCCTCGTGTTGTGCTACACGAAGCAGGTTTGTACACGTCTTACTCGCATTTGCTTGGTAAAGAACGACTTTCTATCATTAGAAATATGCATCACAACATTAAGTTGTTTGGGGAAATGCGTTCGAGGTTATTGCCGTTTTATTTTTAATTATTGCCTTTTACTTGCCGGTGTCGTACCAAAGTACTTACCCCTGCCAAAATCTGTATCCCCTGTCGCGGGAGCGCGCACGCATTGACTGAAGGCGGCGCGATGTTACTACGTTTGTTTTCATTGAAAGGCACGAAGAATGTATGATTTTGTGTGTTTGATTTGCTGTAATTTAAACCAGGGTTTCCATAAAAGTGGTAGTCTTCGTCGGTGTGGGTTTCAGCACACCATTCGCTACAATTTAACACGTAAAGTAAGCGTTTGACTCCTCCGAAATCGGGGGGAAATTCCCTGAATTTGCATTAGTTAGTGTTAGACCAAAGAAATTTTGCAATCAATGAAGCTACCATAAGGGAATTTCAGTGATCAAAACACGATGGAAAGGGGAGAGGATTAGTGAAGTGGGCTATATCGTTTTTCCAGCGAGATCAAATTAAGTGGCAACATACAGATAGGTGGTATCCGGTTAGAGAACACGTAATTGTATTCCAATTGACTGATTTGTTTATTTTTTTTATAACCACCGATAGCTGCGTCAAGAGTAGCAAAAGAATAAAAAAAATAAATAAAGTCACTCGCGTTCTGCGTCGGACTCGAGGTGCATTCACTGACCACTTAGGCAGTAGGACAGTTACCAGGGGGGACTGATTCTGGCAGCACCTGCCAGAATAGGTACCCCCCTCTAATCACAAAAGTATTGACCCCAACCATCAAGTGACTTATTCTGTGTGCTTATTGGATCATTTTGAGTATGTGTGGCAAGTTTGAGCAGGATCCCACTTTTCTAAGCAAAGTTACCAGGGGGGACCTATCCTGGCAGCACCTGCCACAATAAGTACCCCCCCCTCTAATCACCTGCTTTGATAAATGCAGTAATCAATTTAATGCATATGCAAACAGTCACAAACACACATTTACATATTTATTTAAGTGCTAATACTATAAAAAATAAAATAAATAAATAATACTACTGTATCATAGAACTTTACATACTGTAATAGTGCAGTCCTTATGTAATATTTATGCTGTCCTCAGTAAATTGTGTCAGTTGTTTTATAATTGGAATTCTATTTCTATGTGTAATTTTGTTTATTGTTTGATCCTCAGTCGGTTACTTTGTGGCTTTTTGACTTTTTTTGCATGTAGGCTTAATATCATTATTGCGACACCTGGACCGAATTGAGTGTGTGGACACACTTGGACTGAAGAACTTCAGCCAGTTAAGTGTTGTAAACTGGCCAGATTTGCCAGTTGCAAATGAAGAAAGCACTCCTCGATTTCCTTCAGAAGTACAACAGGCAGACTGGATGGGAGGGTTGCTCAGGCTGTGACGTGTCGGAAGCTGTTGGATGACCATCTGATATGCCTCTCCTCACTAGGGTCGCAGGCATCCTGGAGGCTATTCTATTAAATTTACTTTACTTTATTTAATTAAATCACCCTCTAGTTTATTTTACCTGGAGGGCAGTACATGACACATGAATCGCACAAAGATTAACAAGATTTATTCATAGGTTCCTCAAGTAAATATGATAAACCATGAAAAAATAAGACAACATAAGTATGCATGTTCTCCCCATGACTGCGTGTGTTTTCTACTTGTACTCCAGTTTCCTCCCTCATTCCAAAAACATGCATAGTGGGTTCATTGGACACTCGAAATTGCCCCGAGGTATGAATGTGAGCGTGAATGGTTGTTCGTCTCTGTGTGCCCTGCAATTGGCTGGCAACCAGTTCAGGGTGTCCCCCCGCCTACTGCCAAAGACAGTTGGAATAGCCTCCAGGATGCCTGCGACCCTAGTGAGGAGAGGCATATCAGATGGTCATCCAACAGCTTCCGACACGTCACAGCCTGAGCAACCCTCCCATCCAGTCTGCCTGTTGTACTTCTGAAGGAAATCGAGGAGTGCTTTCTTCATTTGCAACTGGCACTATTTGAGAATCACTGTATTAGTTAGTTAAAAAAAGAATAGCTTAATTATAGTTTACGTGTTCATGGGGATTGAATATGAATCATAAACAGAAGACAAAACCAATTGGCATTGGCATTTGTAAAATATATGTAAAATATTAAGTTGGTGAGCTCTTATGGGAGACGGGGCGAGACGCGAATGGATTGAAGCTTCCGCCAGTCACCCGTCCAATAGTGTCACCACCACTCAGCTGTGCCGGGTGGCCGTCCTCGAGGGCGTGCGCCTCCCAGTTACTGACATCATGCGAAACAGTCCGTCAATTAGAAACTGCTAATCAGTATGAGTAGAACCCCCGTTTCTGCATCAATGAAAGAAAATATTGTATTGGATGGAGAAAAGAATTGTTACACTTGCGGGTTCAGAGGGCCAAGAGTGCTAATTCACCAGGAAAGGAAAAAAGAATATGGGAAAAATAAATAAAATAAAACGGGGGGAAGCAGTTAATGCAGCAGCCGACACATGCAGCTCCCATTGCGTCTGCTCTTTCCGTTTCCGCTGCTCCTGGGCCAGGTTCTGGTGACGCAGTGCCACAGCAGACTTGTTGTCCGCACCGGCCGGTCAACAAGGTCACGTAACAGAAGTAGGGGTGGTTCTAGACATGGGTTGTGAGTGGGACGTGCTCTTGCTGTGGGGTGTGGGGTCACTGGGTGATGAGCGGTCCAAACCGAGCCACTTCCTGAAATGTACCATCCTGTGGTCCAGCGCCATGCCAGTCACAAAGAGGTCCACTAGCACCGGGGCGCCATCGCTACCCCCTCCTCCGACAACGCTTCTATGGCTTCCAAACGCACAGTTGACGCCTCAGCCCGATTGGGACCACATTCCACGATAGGGGTGCCCGCGGAGCCTCAGCATTCAAGGACCGGCAGGTCTTGGCATTCAGGTGACGATTGATGGACAACAGTTTTTGATGGTGGAACAAGATATTCCACGCTTTGCAAGCTTCTTCTGCATATCCCAGTGAGCAACAACACTGTCATGCTTGTGGGACTCTTGAGATTGGCCAAATCACTGCCATGGACCGAACCCACACCTGTGAAACACTGGAATTCGAGTGGGACTGAATTTGACTGTGCACATCCGGCGGGGAAGCATATGTTGTCCTCCGTTCCAGTCGACTGGGCAGCTCTGAGACCAGGGTCTCCATCCTCCCGCGGGTGGTACGTCCTGTTCCTGCTCTGGTCTGCGCGGTGTAGCCGCCTCCACCCATTCAAACCACCAATTGGTCCTTTGCATTGAACACTGAGTTATGATTATTTGGTTTGTCAGGATACATTCACCTAATTTCGAGGGTCAGAAGTGCGTCTTGCATTAGGATTATGTATTTGTGATGTCTACCGGTGCTGCCTCGCATGTGTGCCTTGCCCCAGAGCAGAGGAAACTGTATGAATTGTCTCTGTTCGCTGAGCCACAAATCACATTCACTATCGGTGCGCATCATCATACTAAAGATTTAGGTCCATTGGTGAAGACGGTTGGCAGAGTTAATTTCAGATGTAGAATACTCCATGTGACTTGCAGGGTGTGGTGTTTCAGCACCCATTACGAATTCCTCTGTTATGCAACATTTTCCGAATTTCGACACTATGGTGGACCCGGGGTCTGACTGATGTTGTGCTCTGGTCCACAGCTTCTCCAATTTGTTTTTGCTATATCTGCGAAAGTTTTTATCTTATTGTGAAAGAAATTAAGTTTGTCATGTCATCATGTTTCAAAACTATGCTTACGGGTTAATAGAAGGTCACAAAAACATGGACCTCTTAAACAGGAAAACGTGAGTTCAGTGGTAACAGAGTTGTGTCTATGCTGGCAGTTTAGCAGGAAGCCACAAAAACAGATGCACATCTTGAACCGTGTTTGACAGAAAACCGTTTAGCTCGCATTGAACAGAAGTGTGATAAAGTCAAAGTGTTCATGTTTTTCCATTCTTTATGAGTTGACATACAAATTGCTTTGCTGCGCTTCAATAAAACGCCGCACAGGAGCGGGAACGCTTTTCTCTTTGGCGGACTACTCCTCGCGAGTGACAAAGACAATCTTGGCCCGGTGATTCATTTGTGCAGACTTGTCTCGTTTTTGACAAAAACTGTGCACACTGCGGCAAAAAGATCAATGGCGGTTGATGAATTTTAGTGGATAAAGCACAAAGGATTAATTTTTTTAAAATAAATCAAGTACGTATTGGTCTTATTTATGAAATTTTTACTGGCTCGGTCAATGAACCTCCGGTGGCTCTGCACTGTTTTGTGCTCGTGTGCATAGTTTCACCTCATCCAAACATTTAAAATACATTTAATGCATCCACCCAGGGTTGCACGGATCTCGATCAGTGGACAAGCGCATGCTGCAAGGAATGCATCTGCATCTTTGGCTTACTATGGGCTTAAAAAGGGAGTACGCCACAACCCCCTTTTCTACCAACAAGCCCAGGAACATTTAGTTCTATCTCTAAATGCAAAAAGAAATTGTCATGATCCGTGTCGGTCATGGCAGGGCTTTGTTGTCATTTTTCACGTCCCATGCCTTGTCCTTGTTTTTGTTTACCCCGGTCAGCTGAGTAGGGGCGTTTCCCCTCAGCTCTCCGTTCCCACCAGCCATGCACCTGTTCCCCGTTAGCCCCGCACACCTGACTCCCATCTGCTCCCCTAATCAATGGACTACTTAACCACCCGTGCCGACAGCTCAGCGTCGGTGCATTGCCCCATTTGCGGACAGCACTCCCATTGCTTTGCCCTTTCCTCATGCCACCGTTACTCTTTGCTGTCATTCCTGATCATAGCTCGTAGTCACTTGTTATTGTCCCCGTTTCACAGTCTAGTTCAGTTCTGTCCTGTCGCACCGTTGTTTGTCCTCATTGTTTTGTTATTTTGTCCCTAGTACCTTGTTGCCTTTTGGTTTCGTTTTGTTGAATAAATTCCCTTTAAATTACCCTAATCCCGGGTTCCTCGCATTTTGGGTCCACCCCCTCCTCGCCGACCGGCGAACCTAACAGAATGCACCGACCAAGAAAGGACCCAGCGAGAGGCTCACGGCGGCGTCATGGGCGCCGCCGCTCGGACAACCACCCTCTTCAGCCTGCCGACCAGCCCCGTGCCTTTCCGTTGGTTCAGCCTTCCGTACCTCGTCTGACTCTTCTCCCCTTGGCAATGTAAACGACTACCCCCCAGTCATCACCACCTTATAATAGACTCCGATTTGGCCGACGATTTTGAGCACCAGGTCCCTCACGTTCTGGTCGACTCAGATCACGAGGATGACTTCGAGTATATCTACCATCTTTTAGACGCCCAGCGCAACCCGGACTCACTCAGTGACCAGATTTCAGAACTCCAGACCTGCTTTTCTCACTTGGCCGAAAAGGAGGAGCAGCTGCAGGCTGCACTGGTAAAGATTGAGGAGGAGGCTGCCGCCGAGAACCCAGCCCAGAAGAAGATCCAGGAACTGGAAGCTCAGATCGCTGAGCTGCAGGAGGATCTGGAATCGGAGAGACAGAATCACAACCAGGCTTTTGATGAGCTTAATGACCAACTGGAGCAGGCCAAACGGAACAAGATGTCGGTGGAGAAAGCAAAGCAGGTTCTCGAGAGCGAATGGGACGAGGTGCAGATCGAGCTCAAGACTCTGATGCAAGGCAACTCCGATTCCGAGCATCGTCGGAAGAAGGCGGCGTACCAGGTTCAGGAGCTGCAGGTCAAGCTTGGAGAGAGCGAACAGCAGAGGCAGGAGATGGCTGACAAGATGGCCAAAGTGCAGTCTGAGCTGGACAATGTCAACAGCCTTCTGACTGAAGCCGAGGGTAAGAACATCAAACTCAGCAAAGACCTTTCTTCAGTGGAGTCGCAGCTGCAGGATGCACAGGATTTGCTCCAAGAGGAGACTCGTCAGAAGCTGAGCCTCTCCACTCGCTTGCGGCAGCAGGAGGAGTGCAAGAGGAACATGGAGAAGCAGGTCTCCTCGCTTCGGGACCAGCTGGCCGACATGAAGAAGGCTGATAGGGATCAGGTCCCCCGTCTCGGCTGCGCCTGGCCCGCCTGCTGCGCCTGGTCCGCCGCCGCCTCCATGTCAGCTGCAGCAACCCATGCCATCTCCACGTCAGCTGCACAGACCATGCCGCCTCCACGTCAGCTGCAGCAACCCACGCCGCCTCCACGTCAGCTGCATCCACCCACGCCGCCTCCACGTCAGCTGCAGAAACCCACGCCGCCTCCACGTCAGCTGCAGAAACCCACGCCGCCTCCACGTCAGCTGCAGCAACCCACGCCGCCTCCGCGTCAGCTGCAGCAACCCACGCCGCCTCCACGTCAACTGCAGCCTCCAGCGCCGGTCCCTCATCAGCTGCATCCTCCAGAGCCCCACTCCGCCTCACTGCCAGCTGCTGAGCCCCGTCCCGGCTCCCCGCCAGCTGCTGAGCCCCGTCCCGGCTCCCAGCCAGCTGCTGAGCCCCGTCCCGGCTCCCCGCCAGCTGCTGAGCCCCGTTCCGGCTCCCCGCCAGCTGCTGAGCCCCGTTCCGGCTCCTCGCCAGCCGCTGAGCCCCGTTCCGGCTCCCCGCCAGCCGCTGAGCCCCGTTCCGGCTCCCTGCCAGCTCCTGAGCCCCGTTCCGGCTCCCCGCCAGCTCCTGAGCCCCGTTCCGGCTCCCCGCCAGCTCCTGAGCCCCGTCCCGGCTCCCCGCGAGCTACGGAGCCCCGTCCCAGCTCCTCGCCGGCTGCTAAGCCCCGTCCCGGCTCCTCGCCGGCTGCTGAGCCCCGATCCCGCGTCTTGCCAGCGCCCCAGGTCCATGTTCAAGCGGAGCACGTCTTGCGTCCGCCCCAAGTTCACGTTCCGTTGGAGCACGTCCTGCGTCCGTCCCAAGTTCACGTTTCGGCGGAGCACTTCTTGCGTCCGCCCCAAGTTCACGTTTCGGCGGAGCACTTCTTGCGTCCGCCCCAAGTTCACGTTTCGGCGGAGCACGTCTTGCGTCCGCCCCAAGTTCACGTTCCGGCGGAGCACGTCGTGCGTCCGCCTCAAGTCCACGTTCCGGCGGAGCACGCCATGCGTCCGCCTCAAGTCCACATTCCGACGGAGCACGTCCTGCGTCCGTCCCACGTCCACGTCCCAGTGGAGCACGTCGTGCGTCCGCCCCAAGTCCACGTTTCGGCGCAGCACGCCCTGCGTCCGCCTCAAGTCCTCGACCCGACGGCGCACGCCCTGCGCCCGTCCCAAGTTCCTGCCTCGGCAGTGGCTGACGACCCACTGCCGCGTCTCGTCTCAGCCTCGGCGGCGCTCGACGACCCACCGCCGCTCGAGGTTCCGGCGTCGGCGGTGGAAGACGTTACGCCGCCGCTTCTCGTCTCTTCCTCGGCGGCGTCCGAGGAACCGCCGTCGCTTCTCGCCTCTGCCTCGGCGGCCTTCGTCAACCCGCAGTCGCTCCCGGTTCCTGCCCCGGCGGTGGACGACGACATGCCGTCGCTTCTCGTCTTTGCCTCGGCGGCGTCCGATGAACCGCCGCCGCTTCTCGTCTCTGCCTCGGCGGCGTCCGATGAACCGCCGCCGCTTCTCGTCTCTGCCTCGGTGGCGTTCGACGATCCGCCGTTCCAAGCTCCTGTCTCGGCTGCGCGCGACGGTCCGCCGCCGCTCCAAGCTACGGTCTCGGCTGCACCCAACGGCCCGCCGCCGTTCCCAGTTCCTGTCTCGGCGCCACCCGACGATCCGCTGCTGCACCAAGCTCCTGTCTCTGCTGCACCCGACGGCCCGCCGCCGTTCCCACTTCCTGTCTCGGCGCCCCCCGACGGTCCGCTGCAGCACCAAGCTCCTGCCTCGGCTGCGCCCGGCGTCCCGCTGCCGCTTCTCGTCTCAGCCTCGTCGCCGTACTTCATGTGGCGATCTGGACCTCCCGGACGTCCGCCGAATGGCCACGGCGGGACTTGCAGGTCTGGCCACCCGGACGGCCGCCTGAAGGGCCACGAAGGGACTCACTGGTCTGGCCCCCCGGACATCCGTCGAGCGTGGGCCATGGTCCCCTCCTGCCCACCCTCGTTTTTGGACAATTTTGTTTGTTTTTTTTCTCCTTGTTGTTTTGGGACGTCTGGGATCCGTCCCTTTAGGGGGGTTCATGATCCGTGTCGGTCATGGCAGGGCTTTGTTGTCATTTTTCACGTCCCATGCCTTGTCCTTGTTTTTGTTTACCCCGGTCAGCTGAGTAGTGGCGTTTCCCCTCAACTCTCCGTTCCCACCGGCCACGCACCTGTTCCCCGTTAGCCCCGCACACCTGACTCCCATCTGCTCCCCTAATCAATGGACTACTTAACCACCCCGTGCCGACAGCTCAGCGTCGGTGCATTGCCCCATTTGCGGACAGCACTCCCATTGCTTTGCCCTTTCCTCATGCCACCGTTACTCTTTGCTGTCATTCCTGATCATAGCTCGTAGTCACTTGTTATTGTCCCCGTTTCACAGTCTAGTTCAGTTCTGTCCTGTCGCACCCTTGTTCGTCCTCATTGTTTTGTTATTTTGTCCCTAGTACCTTGTTGCCTTTTGGTTTCGTTTTGTTGAATAAATTCCCTTTAAGTTACCCTAATCCCGGCTTCCTCGCATTTTGGGTCCACCCCTCCTCGCCGACCGGCGAGCCTAACAGAAATACTTGTAAACATATTTCACTTGAAGGATTCCTATTTTATCAATGACATTATGTTGCGATGGCCCCCAGTGGCCCCCATTAATATGTTAGGGTCCCACAACAGGTGTTCCATCAGACGCACACAATAGCCTGTGTGTGCTAACTTCAGCTCGCTTCCAGAAACGTCTGTGACTATGTCAGGAATTAAATCTGGCATCAGCCGCAACGTGCTTCCTTTTTAAATGCTCGTTTATCACAGTTGTGCTGCTAAAGGGAGGTTTACATCGTAGGACGTAATTTTGTGAAATGCCCCCATGGTCCGGTCCAAATCGGGGTTGCACGCATTGCTCCGTGTGCGGCAGGCACAAGTCAAGGTAGCATGGTAGAAACAATATAAGTCGAAGTCGCCGCCTGAGATTTGACTTGACCAAACCAAATTTGTCTTTTTGTGTCCTGCAGACGTCAGTGAAAACGATCTCTGTTCTGTGAAAGAGGAGCCAGACTTGACTCACATCAAAAAGGAGGAGGATGAGGAGGAGGAGATCAACAAGTCACCACTGAACGTTCTCCCTATAAAGACTGAAGATGAAAACAAGGATGAGAGTGAGGACAACAGAGGGGCGGAGCCTCCAAGCAGCAGTTCAAGTCATCACGTGACAACAGAAGGTGATGAAGACCACTGTGGGCCATCACAAGTACATAATGAGGACACATCAGACGCTCATGACGATGATGACGTTGACAGTGGGCAAGCCAAAGGTGAAAGGGCATGTCACACTGACTCATTCACTTCAAAGCTGTCTTTAAAAGGGCACAGAAAAACACACGGTGGTGAAAACCCTTTTTCCTGCTCAGTTTGTGGCAAGAGTTTCTCTCAAAAGTCGCATTTAATAATTCACACAAGAACACACAGTGGAGAAAAAACATTTTCCTGCTTGGTTTGTGGTAAAAGCTTTTCTCTAAAATCAAGTTTAAAATACCACACAAGAACACACACTGGAGAAAACCCTTTTTCCTGCTCAGTTTGTTGCCAAGGATTCTTTCGAAAGTTTCAATTAACAATCCACACAAGAACACAGTGGTGAAAAATATTTTTCCTGCCCAGTTTGTGGAAAATGCTTCTCTCATAAGGCAAATTTAACAAGCCACACAAGAACACACAGTGGTGAAAAACCTTTTTCTTGCTCAGTTTGTGGCAAAAGCTTCTCTCAAAAGTTTGATTTAACAATCCACACAAGAACTCACAGTGGAGAAAAACCTTTTTCCTGCTAAGTTTGTGGCAAGAGTTGCTCTCGAAAGTCTCATTTAATAACTCACACAAGAACACACACTTGAAAAAAAACATTTTCCTGCTTGGTTTGTGGAAAAAGCTTTTATCTAAAATCAAGTTTAAAATACCACACAAGAATACACAGTGGAGAAAACACTTTTTCCTGCTCAGTTTGTGGCAAGAGTTGCTTTCGAAAGTCTCATTTGATAATTCACACAAGAACACACACTGGAGAATAACCATTTTCCTTCTCAGTTTGTGGAAAATGCTTCTCTCAAAATTCAACTTTAACAAACCATAGAAGAACACACAGTGATGAAAAACCTTTTTCCTGCACAGTTTGTGCCAAGAGTTTCTCTCAAAAGTCGCATTTACGAAACCACACAAGAACACACAGTGGAGACAAGCCATTCAGTTGCAGCGTTTGTGCTAAAAAATTCTTCACTAAACAGCATGCGGAGAAACACGATTGTGCTGGTGAGAAAAGCAGCGATCCTTGAAGCTTAAAAAAAGAACAAAAAACTGAAGGAACTGACTCTTTGTGGTAAGATGTAAATGTGATTTTGAATAAAATATGATATACAGTTAACCCCCGGTTATCGCGGTTAATGGGGACCGACCGAGACCACCCGCGAAAACTGAAAATCGGCGAAGTAGCGTCGCACCTTAAAAAAAAAAAAACACCGTGTATATATATACTTCGCACCTGTATGTATATATATATATATATAAATATGTATAGGTGCAAAGTAGCGGCACACCTTCAAAAATGCTTTAAAAAAAAAATATATATATATATACAATGAACCCCCGGTTATCACGGTTAATGGGGACCGAGACCACCCGCGAAAACTGAAAATCCGCGAAGTAGTGTCGCACCTTCAAAAAAACAAAACAAAAAAAAAAACACCGTGTATATATATATATACTTCGCACATATATATATATATATATATATATATATATATATATATATATACTGGTAGAGAGAGAGAGAGTGAAATTCATGTTATAACAAAAAAACAAATATTATTAAAACTTATTTTTTTATTCCCCAGCCATTATTTTTGTATTTATTCAATTACTTCTTTTTGTATTTATTTAATTACTTCGACTTTTACCTGCTGGTACGCCGTCCGGTGTGCCCTGTGAATGTTATGATCCTCCAGCAGAACTGGAGGATTGAACAGGACTCTCCAAACGCAGACCCGGGAAAAAAGGTGGTGATACAAAGATATTTATTATAATCACAATATAGTCAGTGTAATCAGCGCGTTGCGCAGCAGCTGACGGCATGGCGCGAGACGATCGCTGGAGGAACGCCCACACAGCTGAAAAAACAAAAACACACGCGGCATGACAGGCACGGATCATGACAGTGAAATGAAAGGTGGCATTCTTCATTTATTTAGTTATTCATTCATAACCGACAGCCTCGCGCTCCGCCGGTGCCCGGGCGGAAGTTGTTTCTCTTCGGCTTGACAGCCACACACGCCGGCCGGTCTCCTTCGGAGCTCACGCACGGTCCCGAGCGAAGCAAAATGTCGCCGCGCGAGTGCCCGGGCGGAAGTTGTTTCTCTTCGGCTTAACTGCCACGCACGTCGGCCGTAGCTCGGGTACGGTCCGAACCGCGCGAAACGTCGCCCCCAATCGTGTCCGGGGGAACCTGCTCTTCTTCGTCCACTCTCTTCTTCGTCCACTCTCCTCTTCGGCGCACGCCGGCCGTCTAACCGTTTCAGCGCCCCCTTGTGCCGCTCGGCGAAACTACAATGCCCCCGAATATTTTTTAGACCCGCGAAGCACTGAACCCGCGAAAGGTGAACCGCGAAGTAGCGGGGGTTCACTGTATTGAATTTTGCAAAGCTTTTTCATTGACATTAAGCGTGTGATCCGTGCCAGAAGAACCATTGTGTCTGAGTATTTGTATTTGTATTTGTTTTTATTTTTGAAAGTATACAGGGACAGTGCATATTAATCAAACAGTTTCCTGTAAATATGCCAGATTATGGCCAATGGCTAATTTGCATCCGTTGTCCCTGAGTGATGTTGATCTTTTTTTTGTTTTCATATCAAACATTATTAATGAAATTAATTGCCTTTGCCTGGAGCATTTGTTAACGTTATGCTTTTCAGTTGTCTTTTTACTTAATGGAAAAGGTGTGAGAAGAAACGGTGCTTATGAAATCGTTGCCTTCCACAATCATCAATAAAATCACTTCTTCCACTTGCTCAACTGGCCTCCATTACGCTGTGTGAAAAGGTGAAAAACTGATCGAGAAGTTGAACTATAAAAAGAACCAGAAAGAGAAACGCGAATAGTCTCAGTTTCTCTCAAAGGTTTTGGAATGTCAGGAGTTGGCAACTTGATGGCGACTGGAGTCAGCGCTGGTTTTCTCGCTGTGTTTGGCTGGCTCGTATATGTATGGTCCATTGAACAAAACTCAAACTCTTCAAATATCCCCTCACATACATTTAATATTATGCTTTCTGAATAAATTTCTGACTGGCCAAATACAGGGCTCTATCAATCGTTTGGGGTTTGTTGCGAAGCAGAATCTCACTTCGGAAAAAATCATTTTGTCAAATATACCAAATATTTTTTTTCATGCTTTATTATATTTTTTATAGATTGGATTATTTATATAGTGAAATAGGAAAATATTAAAATGTAAAATTGGAAATCACATACAGACTTAATTCAATTAATAACAAATATAGAAACATTTTATAAATATTGAACTCATTGAGAAGAGTCCTGATCTTGAAATAAATATTGAATTATAAAAAATACTAAAAAATTAATTCAATAACCCGACCCTGGATGAGTGGCAGAAAATGGCTGGATGGATGGAATAATTTAAATTGCACACATATTCAAAAGAACAGATATGTTAAGAAATATTCAAGTGTGAAATAAAAAGGTTTAAATTGTTGATAATTTTACATATTAAAATAATTAAATAAATATTGTATTATTACATAAGCAAGCTTAAATATAAATTGAAATAAATGAAAAAATAAGTTGTTTTTTAAATGGCCTAATATAGATATGGGAAGTAATTCTCTTTATGAAACTATGAAGGGACTGGAGCTCACAGAAGTGACCAGTCTTGGTTCTGAAGTTCCGATGTAACCAGATACAGTGAACCCCCGGTTATCGCGGTTAATGGGGACCGAGACCACCCGCGAAAACTGAAAATCCGCGAAGTAGTGTCGCACCTTAAAAAAAAAAAAAAAAAAAAAAACACCGTGTATATATATATACTTCGCACATATATATATATATATATATATAGATATATATATATATATATATACTGGTAGAGAGAGAGAGAGAGTGAAATTCATGTTATAACAAAAAAACAAATATTATTAAAACTTATTTTTTTATTCCCCAGCCATTATTTTTGTATTTATTCAATTACTTCTTTTTGTATTTATTTAATTACTTCGACTTTTACCTGCTGGTACGCCGTCCGGTGTGCCCTGTGAATGTTATGCTGGAGGATTGAACAGGACTCTCCAAACGCAGACACGGGAAAAAAGGTGGTGATACAAAGATAGTGTAGCGACTTTGTAAATAGTTCAAGGGTTCTGTGTTTTCCTCTTTTCTGTGGAGGCTGTGAAGGCAGCAGGGGAGTGAACGTTTTGTTGTTGTTGTTGTGTTGCTCTCTCTCTGATCGGCGTGGTTGCGGCCAACAGCAGCCGCCGGGAGGAAGGATACAACCTCTACGTGGTCTCCCGGACGAGTCGGCGGTCCCCCGTCGACGACGAATGTATCCTGCCGGCACCCATATTACCCCACGACTCGGTCCGGAGGACCGGTCTGGGAGAGGGCGCCGCCACTATCTCCTGCCACCTTTTGGCTATGGCTCCTGCGGTGCCCCCGACTCATTCCCCTCCGGCAGAGGATTTTCGGCGACGCACCTCCCCCTCACAACGGCCTCTCCACCGAGCCGCAGAAGGTGATTGCGCTAGCTGGGCGAACCTTGGGAGGTTCCGCCCAGGCGCCAGCCCAACAACAACAACAACAGCAGCCGTTTTTGGCTTAATAATAAAAGCGTTCGCTGATGGACAAATTGGCCTGATTTATTATACAACGTTACAATATTTATTATAATCACAATATAGTCAGTGTAATCAGCGCGTCTCGCAGCAGCTGATGGCATGGCGCGAAATGATCGCTGGAGGAACGCCCACACAGCTGAAAAAACAAAAACACACGCGGTATGACAGGCACGGATCATGACAGTGAAATGAAAGGTGGCATTCTTCATTTATTTATTCATTCATTCATAACTGACAGCCTCGCTCTCCGCCGTTGCCCGGGCGGAAGGTGCTCCTATTCGGCTTAACTACCACGCACGCCGGCCGGTCTCCTTCGGAGCTCACGCACGGTCCCGAACGAAGCCAAATGTCGCCGCGCGAGTGCCCGGGCGGAAGTTGTTTATCTTCGGCTTGACAGCCACACACGCCGGCCGGTCTCCTTCGGAGCTCACGCACGGTGTCCGATCGTGTCCGTCGCCACCAATCGTCCGGGGGAACCTGCTCTTCTTCGGCCACTCTCTTCTTCGTCCACTCTCCTCTTCGGCGCACGCCGGCCGTCTAACCGCTTCAGCGCCCCCTTGTGCCGCTCGGCGAAACTACAATGCTCCCGAATATTTTTTAGACCCTCGAAACACTGAACCCGCGAAAGGTGAACCGTGAAGTAGCGGGGGTAATAGGCCTGAGCATTGTTTATGGTGGGGGC